>NC_025692.1:21747470-21835287 GCF_000633955.1 Camelina sativa | reverse complement strand
AGTATCATGAGTTGTTACTATCTGATTGCCGTAAACAGATCACAGAAGCATTGTCAGCAGATAAGTTTGAACAGATGTTGATGAAGAAAGAATATGAATATTCCATGAATGTGCTCTCTTTTCAGTTACAAACATCAGATATAGTACCAGCATTTCCTTACATTGCTCCATTTTCAACCACCGTCCCAGATTGCTGCCGGATTGTGCGGTCTTTTATTGAGGATTCGGTTAGTTTCATGTCTCATGGAGGTCAGCTTGATTTCTATGATGTCGTGAAGAAGTATCTGGATAGGCTTCTAGGCGACGTTCTCGACGAGGCTCTGCTGAAGCTGATTAACTCGTCGGTTCATGGAGTTTCTCAGGCAATGCAAGTTGCAGCAAACATGGCCGTGTTTGAGCGTGCTTGCGATTTCTTCTTCCGTCACGCTGCACAGCTTTCAGGAGTTCCTTTGAGAATGGCAGAGAGAGGTAGGAGGCATTTCCCATTGACCAAATCTCAAAACGCTGCAGAAGATACACTCTCAGGAATGCTTAAGAAGAAGATAGATGGTTTCATGACGCTGATAGAGAATGTCAACTGGACAAGCGACGATATTCCACAAGGTGGGAATGAGTACATGAACGAAGTGTTGATCTACTTGGAAACTTTGGTTTCCACCGCGCAACAGATATTACCCGCTAAAGTTTTGAAAAGGGTTTTGCGCGATGTCCTTGCCCACATTTCTGAGAAAATTGTTGGAACATTATGCGGGGATCTTGTAAAAAGATTGAGCATGGCTGCAATCAAAGGACTTGATGTGGATATCCAGTTGCTGGACTCATTTACAGAGAATCTAACTCCATTGCTCACGGATAAAGAAGCCAGAGAGATGAAAAAAGCATTCATTGAGATAAGACAGATGATCACTTTGCTTCTGAGTAGCCACCCTGAGAATTTTGTTAACCCGGTGATTAGAGAAAGAAGCTACAATGCATTGGATTACCGGAAGGTTGCGACGGTTTCAGAGAAATTCAGAGATCCATCAGATAGTATATTCGGGACTTTTGGAACAAGAGGGTCGAGGCAAAACCCGAAGAATAAATCTTTGGATGCGTTGATAAAGAGATTGAAAGATGTGAGCTGATGATGGATCCAAGCACAAATCAGAAGCGTAAGTACGATCTCGTCCTTTGTTTTTTATCTATGCTCTATTGTTAATTATATGATTGCTTTATATTTCATTGTTGATGANCTGAAGCTGATTAACTCGTCGGTTCATGGAGTTTCTCAGGCAATGCAAGTTGCAGCAAACATGGCCGTGTTTGAGCGTGCTTGCGATTTCTTCTTCCGTCACGCTGCACAGCTTTCAGGAGTTCCTTTGAGAATGGCAGAGAGAGGTAGGAGGCATTTCCCATTGACCAAATCTCAAAACGCTGCAGAAGATACACTCTCAGGAATGCTTAAGAAGAAGATAGATGGTTTCATGACGCTGATAGAGAATGTCAACTGGACAAGCGACGATATTCCACAAGGTGGGAATGAGTACATGAATGAAGTGTTGATCTACTTGGAAACTTTGGTTTCCACCGCGCAACAGATATTACCCGCTAAAGTTTTGAAAAGGGTTTTGCGCGATGTCCTTGCACACATTTCTGAGAAAATTGTTGGAACATTATGCGGGGATCTAGTAAAAAGATTGAGCATGGCTGCAATCAAAGGACTTGATGTGGATATCCAGTTGCTGGACTCATTTACAGAGAATCTAACTCCATTGCTCACGGATAAAGAAGCCAGAGAGATGAAAAAAGCATTCATTGAGATAAGACAGATGATCAATTTGCTTCTGAGTAGCCACCCTGAGAATTTTGTTAACCCGGTGATTAGAGAAAGAAGCTACAATGCTTTGGATTACCGGAAGGTTGCGACGGTTTCAGAGAAATTCAGAGATCCATCAGATAGTATTTTCGGGACTTTTGGAACAAGAGGGTCGAGGCAAAACCCGAAGAATAAATCTTTGGATGCGTTGATAAAGAGATTGAAAGATGTGAGCTGATGATGGATCCAAGCACAAATCAGAAGCGTAAGTACGATCTCGTCCTTTGTTTTTTATCTATGCTCTATTGTTAATTATATGATTGCTTTATATTTCATTGTTGATGATTCGTTGGTCTCTCAGAAAGAAAGGCAGAAAAAAACACAAAACTGATTTCTTCATCCCAGGAGTGTATTTTTTTTTTTTCCTGCATTTTCGCAAATGAGTTCAATAGTTTGATTTCGAAAATTCAAAGTTCATGTAACCACAGCCAGTCCAAGGCTTGACCTCTCCCCTTTCGATCCTGTTTTAGACTTTTAGTTATATACAGTAGGTGGTTTAAATACGTGTTTTCATATCGAATTAAGCATCTTTTTATTAAAAATATTCTTCAAGAAACTTTTAATCCATGTTTGATTTTAGTTAATGTTTTTCTCAGATAAATAGGTAAACAATTTGAATCGAGTTTAGATTGTGTTAACTTGGAAATTTTCGGTTAGATTGATCTCTAAACTTAACTATCATGGTTTGGATGGGGTTGGTTTAGGCTCCGATTACCGGAGCGGTAAATGGTCGGATTGATTCTGTGGTGACCAGGTTAAACCAAAGCGGTACCGATGCTTTTAATGCGATGCCAGATACACACTTTGTTTCTTCGTTTTCAATCAAGGTTGGTTTGGTTACCACGTGATCGTGTTTGTTCCTTTGAACACGTGCCCTCTCTGTCAACCAAATTGCAGCCGTCCATCTAATCGCATGGTCTCTCCATCAGACGCGCTGATTTACACTGTCCACAAACAGAAGACACAAACACCTAACAACCATCTTCCGTTTGCTGTGTACTTATGATGAGAGTGACACAAAGCTTAAGTAAAGCTTCAAAACAGAATACAATCTCAAACACGAGTCATAGGATACAAAAACTGAAAAGAACCCATGTCGCCGAACGCTAAACTCACTAGTAATATCATTTTCTTATTTCTCTTCTTAACCGCTTCCTTCGCCGTCTCCGAACAAAAGCTGACCGCTTACAACGCCGTCAGACGCTACAACTTACCACCAGGAATCCTCCCAAAAGGCGTCGTGGACTACGAGCTCAACACCAAAACCGGAGATTTCAAAGTCTACTTCAACGACTCGTGTGAATTCACCATCCAATCGTACCAGCTCAAGTACAAATCAACTATCTCCGGCGTTATATCCCCCGGTCATGTCAAGAATCTGAATGGGGTTAGTGTTAAGGTGCTTCTCTTCTGGGTCAACATCGCTGAAGTGTCTCTCGACGGCGCCGATCTTGATTTCTCCGTCGGAATCGCGTCAGCCAGTTTCCCGGCGGCTGATTTCGAAGAGAGTCCTCAGTGTGGTTGTGGGTTTGATTGTAATGGGCTTTTGTTTTCTTCTTAAATCTACTGGGCCTTGTATTGTATACTGAATAAAAAGGTCTTCTCTGTATGTGCCATGAGGAATAGTTAATTAATTAATAATCTTATTAGTGTGCATATGATTAGGTTTCTTTATGTCTCTTTGCACTTAACACATCAAATTTTTAATGGTGCCTTAACCATTTTTTCATTTTTGATTTGTTTTTCAGTGGTGATAAAATGTCACTAACCAAAATAACTTTAAGCCAAATGATAATAAGATCATAGAAAATTATTAGAAAGTGTGGTCTAAATTTTACATAATCTATAGATTTCATTCACGAAAAAATAAGGATAATCCTTATAATTGAGATAGTCATGTGCAATTTTTTTGTCATTTTGTTAACAAAAGTCTTTTAAGATAAAATTATTTCAAAATCATCCATAACAGAAACTTTTCCAAAAATAATTAGTCTCATCACTACAAACCTGACAGCCTGTTGCGACTAGTTGTCTACCTAAAAACGGCGTCGTATTTAATTTTTTTCCAAAGATATTTTCAACGAACATTACAAAAAGTCTCCGACGGAGAAATCAAAAAAGCTTTTTGATTTTTGTGTTCCATCGAAAACCCAAATGTCTCATCTCACGATTGTAATCGTTTCTATCATCTTCCTCTCTCCACTCGCCGTCTCCGTGACCTTCGCCGCCGAATCGGAAACTCCGACGGCGTATTCACTCCTCCAAAGCTACAACTTCCCCGTAGGAATCCTTCCAAAAGGAGTCGTGGCTTATGATCTAGACACAGCAACAGGCAAATTCCATGCTTATTTCAACAATTCGTGTAGCTTCTCTCTTGTGGGTTCTTACCAATTGAATTACAAATCGACGATCAGTGGTTACATATCGGAGAACAAGCTCAAGAAACTGACTGGTGTTAAGGTCAAAGTATTGTTCTTGTGGCTTAACATCGTCGAGGTTATCAGAAACGGAGACGAGATGGAGTTTTCAGTTGGGATCACGTCGGCCAACTTCGCGATTCAGGAGTTTTTGGAATCGCCTCAGTGCGGGTGTGGTTTTGAGTGCAAGGATTCGAAATTGGAGTCGTTTGCGAGAAGAAACACTCCTTTTGTCTCTTCCTCTTGAATTTGAGAAAATAAAAGGTTCAATTTTTTTTTCTTTGTGTAATTTGTCTTTCACAAAAAAGAAGTCTTTACCTTTTAGAAAAAAGATCGCATCTTTTTGTTATGTATTGTCCCAATAATAATATGAGCGTTAGTTTCTGGAATCCGTAATTGTTTTACTTCAGAAGGGATTCAAGTTGTGAAAGTAAAGATATTGGTGAACATTGTGAAGTGAATTTGGCTGATTTGTGATCTGAAATTTTCTTAAGAGTGAATGGTTTTAATTTTGTTTACAAGGTTCGTTTCTGAATCATGGTAGTGGATAAAGGTTATTCCTTATTTGTGTCGATTTGGTTGGATGTGCTGGTAGTTAGGAGGAAGCTGCAGTTAGTAGATTTGAGGCCAGAGTTTTGAGGACTGTTTTAATCGATCTTTGGGACACTCAGATCTCGGATAGGATTGAGCTGCTGTCAGTACAGTAGGATAGTATCTGTCGGTCATTAGATCTTGGTTCTTTATCTTTGATGAAGAGAGAATTAGCTTGCAGATATTAGAGATAGTTAGTGAAGATGTCTTTGGTAGAGTCTTGTGCTTTGTGGTAAGTGGAAAATGTTGCTGATTGTTTTCATCTGTTTTGGGATGGATTTAGAACATGGTTCTTTGAAGTTCTACACTGATTTCATCAGGCCATTGTGTTGATGATGGATACTGGTCTTTGTGAGTCACTCCAAATTAACATTCTCATAGGCTTGAAGTAGTATTAGGAACTGGGAAATGTCTATGGATCTACACTAATGAGATATTTGTATCTCCGATAGGATTGAGCTGCAGTTAATAGAATAGGAGTCTATCGATCAGTCGATCTAGGATCTTTCTCTTGCAGATGTTGGAGTTAGCTAGTGAAGATGTTTTTGGTAGAGTCTTGTGACTTTTTCATCTGTTTTGGGATGGAATTAGAACGTGGTTCTTTGAAGTTCTACACTCATTTCTTTATTACATCATGCCATTGTGTTGATGATCGATACTTGTCTTTGTGCTTCACTCCAATTTAACATTCTTATAGGCTTGAAGTAGTATCAGGAACTGGGACAATAACTAATGGATCTACACTGATGAGTCTGATTGTCCTCTTTTGAGATAGATGTCTACGACTACCGTTAAAGAGAATATAAGAACCAAATTTACCATCACGAAACAGAGTTTGAATGTAGTAACTGAAACACAGGTTAAAATGATTATAATCCTTCATTCCTTTGTATATAAGGTAAGATTTGATTGCTGACGAGAAGTTAGAACATAAAAAAAGGGCTATGGAGATTTTAGATGATTTTCTTGTTCTTCTCTCTGGTGGGCTTTTGAGAGGAGCGGTTCAAAGCTTAAATCAACTGAACCGGGTCATGGATCGAGTAACCAGTTTGAGTTTTATGGTCTTTGATGCTTAAACTCAATCCTTGTAACTCGTTTCTCGTAAGATTCATCTACGTTACCACAGTTTTGGACTTAAGCCTTAAGGTCAAGATATGGTTTATGCCATGGGAAAAATGTCAACTAAATCATGAACTTACATAAAAACGCCAATTAAACCCTGAATTTTCTCTAAGCCCATTTAAATCATTTAATTCTGTTGCTAAATCTATTTAAATATCACATTTTACTAAAAACGCCAAATTACACATCGTGAAAAATTGGGTAACAGAGAAACTAACCTCCGTTAACATCTGTTAGATTAACCCGTTAGAATAAAATGACGTCGTTTTGTTCCTGAATCTTATTCAAACGCAAAACCTAATCCCCAAATTCAAATTGGGAAAAATCCCTAAAACCCGAAATCGATTTCGCATCATCCTCTCTTCACCTTCTCTTCACCTTCTCTTCTTCACGATTTTGAGATATGAGTTGCAATTTTGGACAATCAAGTTGTGAGAACAGAGGACGGGGTTCCCATGGTTTTCCGGCAAAGTGTCATTACGGCTTAGATGTTGCCATCTACACGTCGAGTACGAAGCAAAACCCAGGAAGACCTTACTTTCGTTGTCCAACCAGAGGAGATGTAAGTAACTAATTGTGTTATGAATTTGTGTTTTCTAGATTTGTTGATAAAAGTTAATCAATTTACGTTTGTAGGAGCATTTGTTTAAGTGGGTGGAAGAAGGTGTGTACGAAGAGCTTGTAGAAGCATTACCGAAAATCTCCATTATTAACAATGAGATAAGCAATGCAAGATATGAGGTTGCTGTCGAAATTGATGGGTTAAAGACTCGAATTGAAGAATTGAAGGAAGATGCAATGTGTAGCAAAAGAGAACTTAAGAAATGGAAATTGATGATATTATGCTTGGTATGCCTTTGTGTTACTGTAATTGTCATTGTAATTCTAATGTGTAAAACCTCAAAAGGAACATTTGTTCTTGGTTACTAGTGTCTTTGTGTTCTGTCTTTGGTGTATGATCATCGGTTGTAGTTGTGTTGTGTCTTTGTATTGTGTCTTTGGTTAATGAATAAATTTGGTTTGGATATGAGTTTCACAAAACAAAAGGGAGGTTGAAAACAAAAAGCATTCATAATGAAAACATTTAGTTCACACAACTAGTTGAACCGTAACATCAATCCACGTTCAACACACTTAACCAAAGAAGACTAAAACAAACAAACCTAATGGAATACATTTGGTCCACACAACAACAAAACAGCATTCCTGAACACTTAAACCAAACAAAGTAACAATTCAATCATAAAGATAATCTAGGAGGAACACTGAAACCATGATGCAAATCGACCAAGTCCTTGCTCTTCTTGTCTTTGTGATCCTCCAGCTTCCCCGTGTGACCCAACCGCTGGTCCTTGGGATCCTTTCTGTGCTTGTGACCCAACCGCTGGTCCTTGGGATCCTTGTCGAGCTTGTGACCCAACCGTTGGTTCTTGTGGTTCTTGGTTTTTCCTTGGTCGACCTCTTGGTCTCTTTGGTGCACTTGCAACCACAGTAGGATTTTTGCAGCCATGCTTGTTGTGCCCTTGTTGGAAGCAGTTAGAGCATGTCATGACCCTTTTTTCCCGTGACATCTTATTTGACGAAGATGAAGATTCATTTCTTCCTTTCCTCCTTGCATAGTTAGACGGCCTTCCTGGGTTCCCTCTTCTCCATGGTGGTGGCAATACAGTCAGCCTATTCAATCTAGGCCACAATTTCATCCCTTGGACAGGCCTAATACCATCCATGTATGTCTCTTTCCACCTTATCCTTGTGTAACAAGCATTAACATAGTCCTCCACCTTTTCTCTCTTTCCTAGTATCACACATGCATCATGAACACAAGGGATTCCAACCATTTGCCACTTCTTGCAACCACAAGTTCTCTCATTCATATCAACACTATAGCCAACACCATTCTGATATACCTCATGAATGTTGTGTCTTGCCATATATCTCTGGCAAGCTCCTGCCCCAACTATCATTTTTTCAATCTCCGCATGAGCTCTCTTTGTGAACCATGTCTTCATCCGGTCAGCTATGACAAAGCACTTTGCATTTCTGACCATGCATTGCCTCCTTATGTCCTCTAGCATATCCAATAAAGGCTTCTTCTTTGCCTGTCTTATAGTTCTATTAAAAGACTCACTCAGATTGTTGAGGTTGTCATTGTAGAGAGTACCAATCCTAAAGAAAGCTCTGCTCCAGGTAAGTGGATTAGTAAGCTGCAGGGATGCATAAGCTTGAGGATTGTAAGCCTTTAGTTCTGCCATACGATCATTAAATTCTCATGTGGTGTAGCTGGGTGCTATTTTCCAAAACATATGTTGTAGTTGTTGATCGTGGTTGTCTCTTTTCCAGTTCTCCATTATGTGTTTAGCACACTATCGATGCTCAGCATGTGGCAGAACACTATGGATTGCTTTGACCAAGCCCTGAAAAAAGTAACATTTGTTAGACCTATCATCGATTGTATAGTATAAATAACACTTTAATTATACTCTTAGTAGACTCACCGATTGTTTATCTGAAATGAGGGTGATATTCCTCATTGTATGAAGACCCAAACTTGCAGCAAGATGTCTCACAAACCAATCCTAATTATCATCGTTTTCTATTTCTACAACTGCCCAAGAAGAGGAACAATTCTATTATCTCCATCTCTACCAACAACAGCTAGAATATGACCTTTTATATCCCACTTTAGGAATGCTCCATCCAACCCTATGATAGGTCTACATGTTTTTTTCCAATATTCTTTCTGTGATTTAAAAAAAATATATAACCTAAAGAACCTCTGCTTGCTTCCAACTACTGGCCCTGGGATTGTCTCAATCTCAAATCCGGACTCTTTATTTTGCTGCAAAACCTCTGCTTGATAATCCCATATACGCGCAAAGTGGGATTTATGACTAGTCCTTCTTGCTTTCATAACTTTAGTCTTTGCCTTTGCACATTGGTCTGGAGTCACCTCCAACTTATACTCTCTTTGTATCTCAGCAGCCATCTCGTTTTTAGTAATCTTTGGATTCAATCTCAGCCTTTCCTCAAACAAAAAAGCAATTGTAGACCGATTCAACATCTTCGAATAGCCTGACCTCACACATATATGCTCATTGACATATACTTTTATCTGCATCTTATGCTTCCTCTTCTCATATGAACAATAGACTCTCCAAGGACATCTCAAACCATCATCATCCACATAACAACACTTCGCACCAACTATCAAAGCTTGAGACCTATAGAGTTTAATACCGTACCATGTCTTTAACGAGTACATCAACAATGCAAGTTTGAATTCTTCAAGAGAGTTGTACGTTTTCTCCACTGCTAACAAACCCTCGGGATCGTCAACATCTCTACGACCTCCATCTTCTTTGTCTTGGACCTCGTCTTTGTCATCAGATGACAAAGGATCTAGAATTTTGTCGTCGTCCCATATATCATCACCGCTGTCGAAATCAGAACCATCTTCTATTCCTCTAACAGCCTCTGGGAAGTCGTCTGCAATGTTTGCGATAACATCTTCTTCCACACCCTGCATTTCGTTATCTTCACCACCAACTCCATTATCAGCATCATCGAAGTCGTCATCATCATACACCACACAGTCATCTTCACTGTCGTGCTCCACTTCATGCTCAATAGCCTCGTCTTCACCGCTTCTTTTTTCCTGTTTTCGACGCCGTTTTTTTGCTTAACCTTTATCTCTGGCAACAACAGCCTCTGATAAAACTTCTTGAGCACCAAATCCTTCTCTGACCTCAACCTCTACAGCTCCAATTCCTTCGACCTCAGCCTCCAAAGCTCCACCTCCTTCGATTACCTCAACCTCTACAGCTCCAACTACTTCGACCTCAGCCTCTGAAGCACCAAATCCTTCTCTGACCTCAACCTCTACAGCTCCAACTCCTTCGACCTCAGCCTCCGAAGCACCAAATCCTTCTCTGACCTCAACCTCTACAGCCCCAACTCCTTCGACCTCAGCCTCCGAATCACCAAATCCTCCGAACTCGTCCTCTGGAGCTTCATACATAATTAGACTATTTGATTCGTCTCGCGGTGGATCTTCAACTCTTTCTCCAACAAATGAAATCACACCCTTGTTTTTACTTTTGGCATCAAATCGAAAACAAGGTTAAATGTTTGTGAAATTAGGGATTAGAGATCGAAATAATTTGGGGATCGAAGTAATTGTGAAATCAGGGTTTCGTTGTTCCCAGTCGGGTTAATCTAACAATTGTTAACGGATGTTAAACGGAGGTTAGTTTCTCTGTTACTCAATTTTTCGCGATGTGTAATTTGGCGTTTTTAGTAAAATGTGATGTTTAATTAGATTTAATAACGAAATTAGATGATTTAAATGACCTTAGAAAAAGTTCAGGGTTTAATTGGCGTTTTTGTGTAAGTTCATAAATAAAGTCATGGATCCATTTGTCAATGGATCTGAAAATACAATTAGGAAAATCAACGAATGTGCACAAAACATATATTTCCGGTTAAGTCCTTTTAAACCGGTGACGTTGAGCTCTTGAGGGTTGATATTTTGATATGGCATTTATAAGGAAAGTTTCGAAATTAACCGCGATTGATTTCATGTTAATTTTGGGTCTTGGGTCAAGGTCTTTCGGTTATTACAATTACAATATTTTAGAAAGAAGATACTATTCCATCCCATATTTTCTCCCGTAGAATAACAAAGGGAGATAGTTTTGTGGGAGGCATCACATTGACATTACACAAGTCCTTGTCAAACGAATTATGCAGGCATCCAATGAAAGTCGTGTCAAGTGAGTAGCGAAGGATCGATAATAACTCATAAATAAGTAAATAAAAATTTATCATATAATAACGTAAATGAAAATACTAGTCAACTATTGATGACTTTGCACTTTTGTAGAACATAATATAAAAAAAGTCAATGGTACTTGTTCCTTCGATTCCAATGTGTATATTTCTGATATGCATACGAATGAATTTACAGATGTAACATTAACAGTTTTTGTAGTATGATATGGACAAGAATGATCCAATAGCTATATTTATTCTTGTGAATATGTTGTACTATAGCTAGCATTTAGGTCATTTCCATTAAAATATCTTAACATAAATTTCTTAGAGTAGAGAGAGAAAAATTATTAATATAAAATTGTTTGAGTTTCTTAAATATGATTTAAAGTTTTTTAGAGCATGGCCAGTGGTGTTTTATTGGGGTACTCAGACCATTTCTTAAGCCAAAAAGAAAAGAAAAATTAAAAGAATTGGCCCACAAATTAGTAGAACCGTTACTCTGCAGAGTATCGGAAGAACGCTTGAAGCAACGCTATGTAGCAGCTTCTGGTTGGATGTCTTTTAAAAGATAAAAAACCAATTTTTTTTTCATTTTCTTTTCCTCTTTTCCCGGACTCTCTCTCTCCTTCCTCCCTCGACGAACCGATGAATCTCTTCTGATTCTTCAGTTTTCATAGATTTCCTTGAATCGATTGGTTTTTGCGGTGGACTTGCTCTAAGAGACCCTAAACCCCTCTGTTGTGTTGGCTTGTGACTTGCTCTTAGACAATCTCGATTCTCTCTCTCTCTATATTCGTCGAAGGCCGACGACGGCAAATTTCTCCGACAAGTCTCTGTTACTCATCAATCTCTTGGTTAGTAAGCTGAATTGGATTTAGCATCTATCGCCTTCCATTTGTTTTTTTTTCCATACTTTATTGACACAATCGCTTTGAATTCACATTTCTTCTTGGTGGTAGATAATAAAGCTATAATCCACATGTGGAATCGAGATGTGTAATAGTATAATCTGCTGTTGTTAGTTGTTTCTCTCGCGTAATAAAAATTTCAGTGATTGATTATTGCTTGTGGGAATGAGAATATCTTTGTTGTGTATTCTCTCGGTACACTATCCTTAAACCCTTTGGCTTATGCAATTGCATGATCTATGTGTGGAATTGAGATGATAGGTCAGTGTTGTTTTTTCCTCATATGATTGCTGGGCCAAAATTGCTCGTGACATATATCAAGGTATTAAACCCATCTTTTTGTTTCCTTGTTTCACTTCTTGTTCTGCAGTTTTGCTAGTTTTGATCTAATATTTGCTTTCAGTTTTTGTTTGAACAAGGTAATTCATTGAAACTGTGAATCTTGTTTGATTTAGATTAGGTGAAAATATTGAATGCTTGGTAGTTGTGAATGAATGAATCAGTGCTGAAGATTATAGGTGTGATAAGCTTTCTTCAACTGATATTTGTGTTGGTTCCTTTGGTTTTGTTTCATAAGTCTGTGCAAAGTTTTGTTCTCCCTCTGTGTGATTTATAGGCTGATTCTCTGTTCTACTGTTTTGTTCTTTGATCAAAGCTTGAATCGGTTTGTGTTATGTTCTGTTTTTTATCAATGTTATGCTTTGTTCTTTGATCCGTTTATGATTTGTTATGTTCTTTGATGAAAGCGTGAATCGGTTTGTGCTATGTTCTGTTCTGTATCAATGTTATGCTTTGTTCTTTGATCCGTTTATGTTCTTTGATGAAAGCTTGGATCGGTTTGTGTTATGTTCTGTTTCAATTTTCTACGCTTTTTCATCAATTTGATTTGTTCTACTGTTTTTGTTGAGGTTTAATGGTTGAGCTGTGAAAGAAGCTGGAGGGAAGACTAGTGAGCCTGAGATTTTCCTGCATCAACTGATTCTCGATATGTATGTCTCAATCCTCAAGGCTTACACATCATATGTTTTATATGGCATTGTTTAGGATTTGAATGTCTGAGTTTTTTTTTATGATTACTGCAAGTATTGAGAGAATGAGCACATAATTTTTTTCAACTTGTAAAGCAGTTTCTGTTTTATGATTGAGAAACTTATGAAGGTTTTTCTAGTGGAAGATGATTTTGGTTTAAGTTCTTATTAGGTTGCTTAAATTAGTTTAATATTAATTATATGATTAATTTATTTTTGAGTAACCCATATGGGTTATTCCATTGGCCATGGTCTTAGATAAGAGGTTTTAGAAACTTTGGAGAGAATTATTACATTATCTAAGAAACTCATCAAATTAAATAATAATAATAGGATAATTTTCATTGTAAGAAACTTATATTAAGATCTATTGATGGAGAATCCCTTATAAGGCTGTTAAAAGGTGCTAGAAAATAGTTACTCGTCTATTTCAAAACGTCTGTTTTTTCGTTTGTTTTTTCTAATTTCAATGCAAGACGTTGTTGGAGCTATACCAAACATACACATTTTTAGGGTTAGGTACTAAATAAAAGGCAGATTTAGTTTGTCATAACTTTTTTGGGTGTGTAATAAGTATCATACAAATCGCAGGGATTTAGGATCATCATCTTATATGTGTTTAGTCGCTATAACATGTGCGAATAAAAAGTATCTTCAAGTACAAGTAATAAACCTCTATACTTTTTACTGATCCTAATCCAATAACTACTTATAAATTTCTATGTCTACATCGGAATCACTTGTTAATATGCAAATTATGGCTATATGACATGATTGGGTAGATACGAAGAATTAGCAAACAACTTAAAAGAGAATAAAGGAGCAACTCAATTATTTATAGTCAAGTAAAAGAAAATTCTATGCTGATATATTCGATGTACCAAGGTAGCCCTCTCACAAAATAAGTGTCTCAAAGCCATTGAGCATAATTGACTCTTCAAAGGAAGATAGGACACGTCTTACGTCTCTTTTGCCCTTTTGAATTATTTTAACTTCACCTTCGACTACATATGTGGAATAACTACTACACAACAATTTTAGCTGGTATTGATTCCTCAATGGCTCAATAAAGAAAGTAAATAAATAAGCAAACCATTTTGTAATCATTGATTAATGTGTGATTAGATGGACGCGAAGAGATAAACTTAAAATGTCTACTAAAACCTAACATATACACTTGTTTAAAATATGATAAAGGAACGGTGACACTCCAAAGGTACAAAACAATACTATCTTTTAAACTAATTAAGTATGATTAACTACATTATTAAAGGATTGCTATGTCAAGTAGTTGTTGCTAAATTATGCACTGCCACTAATTAATCTATTATTACCAACAATTAGATAACCAAGAGACAAGATTCTGTCGGTTATATCCATGCAATGAACAAAAACTATATAATTAAGAAGATTTAGAATATATCTATCGTATCATTGATGAGTTTACCACGAATACGTAAACCTTATCTATGTACATAATTTTTTTAGAGTCCACTAATTCATATTTACATTCCTTTTAATATGTTATCTCATACGTTAACTAGGAACAAATTAAATACACATACAATAATTGAAATGATATACAACGAAAAATTGTCATAGCTACCCCGTAATGATGAATCCTATATTTCTATAGAATAGATGATAGTATGATACATATCATGAATCCAACCAAACCCAGAATAAAAACGATTTGTTCTTGTCTGAATTTTTAAATAACATAGGATGTTTTGAAGAAACTTTAATGAAGAACATTTATCTTTGCAAGTTAGAGATATGACATGCAATTGACAAATAGTATATGTTTAAACGTCGTTATTTATTTTTATTTTTTGTAGGAATTCAAAATTTTCACCCTAGCTAGTTTTTTTCTTTACAAACGACAAACTTCGATAATCAATTTCAACGGTAAATTAATAATGTTAAGTTAGGTTTAAATTTGTGAAATGGGTAGCGAATCAAATGATTTAGAAAAACTATATTATATGAGATACAACATCATACATCAATCGATCCGTTTTGTTACAAGTAGAGGAAACCGAAACGGTTCTCTCAAATTAATTTATTACAGAATCGAACTTAGCAGATGAAAAATAGGGTTCACTGCACCAGATCATTACCCACTTCCCCTAATCTCCTCCCCTTGAAAAATTAACATGTAATAATAATTAATCAAGATTAATCAAAAATCACTGCTTGTTGTTCAAGAGAGCTGCTCTAAGCTCAGCCGGGTCAATCTCGTTGGAACCGGTTTCGGGTCTGTAATAACCGGTTTTGGGATCAGGAACCCAAGAAATCTTCTTGGTCGATTCTTCAACTCCCTTCTTCTTCATCGCAGCCGAAGCAACAGCTCCACTTCTTCCACCGCTCCCTTGCACCGCCGTTGCCGCATACCCGCGTCTGTTTAAACAAAAAAAGAAACGATACCGTTTAGAAAAACAGAGCATAACTACAAAACAAAACGAAACAGAGCATAACTACCAAAAAACAGAACGTAGAGAAGCTTACCGGAAGATAGCATTGGAGAGTTCGTGAGAGACGAAAGCAGATACGATCTTAACGTTGGATAGAGAACGAGCCATTTCTTGTAGTAATATGGTTTCTTGAAAGAGAGGAAAAAAAACAGACAATATAAAGTTCGAAACTTTTTTTTTTTTTGTTTTGCTTCTTTTTGTCGCCGCCGCAGAAGAAGAGATTTATCCGAGGCAGCGAGATTGAAGAAACTTTGGTTTCGTCTGTGTTCTCTCTCTCTTTCAAGGTTTGATAGAATGGCTTGTAGAGATGAGAAGAGAGGAAGGGGAGAGGAAGGTTTATATAGTAGTAGTGAAGGGAAGAAGAGAGAGAGGAAGTGACTCCGAAATTGTTGTCTTCTCAGTTTACCATAAACGACTGCGTCAATTCTGGCCTTTGAGTCTTTGTTGACCCATAATTAGACTTTTTTGTTTTAAATATAAGCCTTGGTTAATTAGGTTTTAAATGTGTGACTACGGAACTTTAACATAGTATGTTTTACGTAAAAATAATAATATTTCTTTATTTAGAAAATGCAAATTTTTAGATTTTTTTTCCAGTCAAATTAGTATTTCATGATTATTATCTTTTTTTTTGGGTGTGTGTCAAAGTATGTATTAAAGTTTTTATATGCCGAACAAAGAATCTGATTTCACTTGGAAATTGTTAAAACTATATTTAAGAAAAACAGAAAACGATTATATTCGTATGCTTAGGTATTTTTTACTTCTTTTTAAAATAACACTTGAAAGGAACGAACTTAAATGAATATATTATACGAACGGTTTAATGATTGAGGCTAATCAACATGTAGACGTGTAAATTAGGCAAAGTCAGAGTCGAATAAAATTATGAATTGTGTTTTAGAATGTCAAGATTCCATTGGTTAAGTTCCTACTTTGAAGTATTATTAAAATAACGTTGAGTGTATAAGGAAAAAAAATATAGTATGTAGTATGTACTATTCTTTTCCCTCTATATTAGAAAGGATGATTTTCTAAGATTTTTACAAAAATTAAAAAAATAATTAATGTTTAGTTATAAATATATTTTTATTTATAATAACATATTTCTTATAATTATTAACTAATAGTAGTTTATTAAAATTTTAAATTATTAATTAATGAATATTGAGATTTATAATTTTATATTATTAATTAATAAAAAATACATAAAATCAATTTTTGTGATACAAGATAAATTTATAAAACATCATCTATTCTAATATATCATTAGAGGAAGTAATAAATTACGTGTATGGTATTTTTGAGGCGGTGGAGGTTCTCTCGACGACCACTTGCATCGTGAAAGGGTTCTTTGATTCCTGGTTTCGCCCCCAGCTTCTTGGCATCACGACACACGAGCATCTTGTTTCTTTTTTTCCTTGGTAATGGTTTCGCATCTTGCATGGTTCCTCTTTCTTTCCTGTTGCATTTCTCGAGATGCTAGCTATGATTTTATAATGTTACTATCATTAAATACATAGAAAATTAGAAACCCAAAGCATATAGTATGAATTACGTACATATAGATTACAAAATGATCACACCTAACTAAATTAATCAATCTATGGTAGCATCACGGTGAAGAACCAATTGGTTCCAATCATTCTACTGTGATAATGTTAATAATAGGTCATCCTTACAAAAGACTACGATAAGAATATCAAATCTTTTACATGTTTTGGAGACTAATTTGGATAATTGGTCAGGGATTTCTTAGTTACAAAAACCTAGATGACCAATCATAAGACACAATTATTTAAAAATATACTGTACAATTTTTTGTTTGTGATATGATTAAATATTTGTTTCTTATTATTGAAAATAGCTTTTAAAATTAATATTCTTAATTTCTTAACTACTTTTTCTATATATTAACACTTTTAATGCAAATATACTAATAAAACATTTTTTTCTGCATATGTTACAATCATTTGATTTAAATGTCTCTTAGCTTTTAGTTTCATTTTGTTTTTCCTGTGCGCTATTCTATTCAGTATCTTCTACTTCTACATATTATCATAACCCTAGTGTTGGAATGCCAAAAAGATATACTACTATGAGCAAAAAATAATTTAATGCTTTGGGGGGTAAGGACAGGCTGTAATGTTAGGCGGTTGGTATATGAACTGAGAACATGTCGTTTGGTTTCGGTCCATCTATACACCACCAGGAAAACATTCGTGATGTCTTTTTTGGCTTTTGCATGTTCTTGTTCTCTAATCTCTACCTTTTTGTTTTATTCGGTCAAAATCTCAAACTCTTCTCTTTTGCATGGCTTACCCGAAAGTTACTTGTCATGTGAATTTTGAATACGAAACTAGTATATATATATATATATATATATATATAAATAATAGATATATATTAAAATTATATATGTTTATATATATATATAAACATTAAAATAATCGTTATCAACTACCCAATTTATATAAAATAACTGAATTCCAACCATCCAAATTTTCTAGAGTTTTGCATTTTGAATCTGCAACAATAATGGGCCAATTAATTATTAAAAACCCCAAATGGGTGAAACCACTAAATCCGAGGCTTTTTCTTAGTGGGCCTGTTATCTTCATCGATATCTATTCGTGTCTCGTGATTATGCAGATTATGGGATAATTAAGCATTCATGTTTGTTTTAGTTTTGTGCTGTCCTGTCAGTAAATGCTATCATAAAAACACGAATACAGTTGCGATATATAGAGTTGGTAACGACTAACGAGACTCTCAAACCCTAATCCTACCTACAGCTTCAAAAACAACTGATCCCAAATTATACACAAATTTAACATTGCATTAATCCAGAACTGTATGGTTTAAATCTTATAATAGAGTAATCAATCTAGTCCTAGCTACTTAATTAACAACAAGAACCGACTACAATGCCCGTCTCTCTATTAGATAAAAAGATGACGAATTAGTTTAAATATCTAATAACAAATCACCTACATATATATATATATATATGTATAGCAGTCTAGCAGAATCGGTAGAATTACTAAAAGGTCTAACACGATTAGACGATCTTGCGTATCTCTCTACATTATCTTTGGCGCTAAGACCTTGGTTTGATAAACATGTTGCATAATCATGTGTGTTATTTTCGTATAAGTTAAAAACCTGATTTATCTCTCTAATAAAAAGAATAGTATAATTTGTTCATCAGTCAATTATATTCTAGTCCACATAAATTTATAATACATTTACAATATATAGTTTCTATGCGCGTTGTCCTTGGAAAATTATTGCCAATAATTATTGTATAATGTCTGGCTGTTTAATTACGGCATAACAAAGAGCAAATGTCAAATAATTTCAAAATGTCCCCTACATTATAATTTACAACTACGTAAAAAACGAGAAAGCATTTTAAAAGCCCCCGTAGTTTCCATTTCCATGATCATACCACATCGGTAGAGATCTAACCAACATTTAAAGCTTGAATTTTTTACCGCCAAGTTTATTGATGAATTAAAGTTGTGCCCCAGTTTTTTTTTTTTGTGCAAACCGTACTTTAATTGATTTAAACCGGGGTTGGTACAAGGTTTACCAAGTTGTGCCCCGGTTAAAAATGTTTTTTCCTTCCATTTATTTGTGTCGATCTTGTACAGTTGGATGCAATTTAATGGCTTAAAAGTATCGCGAACCATTCTGATTTACATGAAACTTCATCATCAACAAGGCCGACAGACTTTTAAATTAACTTTGATGTGTCAGTGGCTTGAATAAGCACATATTCATTAAAATTGTAATACCAAATTTTTGTTGGCGAAAAAGTCAGCTAGAGACACATACCAAGTAAATAAATTCCTCGTTGAAGATATAACACTCGATCGGAGGAGAAGGTAATGTTATATGAAACTCAGAAAAGATATATATACCTCTTGTAAGTGGCAGACCCAATTTTTCTCTGCCCAGGTAAAAAAAGTAAGTAAAATTTATCATTTTTAATATAAATATAAAATATCATACAACATCTAAAACCTGTCTTTCACGAAAATTCTACACATGATCACGCAATAAAATGATTATAAATTTATAATTACAGATCGTTCATCTTTTAAAAGTCATAAATTGTATTGCAATTCTAAATTGTATTTTGAAACAGGTACTGTTTCGGAGTGTCCTAACCCCTTGACGCAGAAGAGGAGCTTCATAATCATAAGCCTCCAAGCCATGGCAAAAGGTACCATGCTAAGACCGAGATCATAAGCTACAATGATTATGCTGATGTTAAATATGGTGATGATGGTTTTGAGAAATTTCTTATGGGGAGTATCAAAAAGTCTCCTACTGCTACTAGAATTCTTGTTGTTCATAAGTATTGTGACAATCTTAGATACAGAAAAGTCTATTGTCCAAAAGATTCAGCTGAGGAAGGTTATGGTCATTTTTTATTGCTCACCGGCTATAGTGTCGAATGCAATGGTGTTCCATCTTGGGAGGCTTAGGATACCAAGGGTACCAGGCATAGAGACAAGGGTTATATACTAGACGTAATAACATTGTTACCAACTTTCTCGTTATGCATCTAATATCATATGAGGTAATTGTTGTTGTGTTCTTTCAAAATAAATGTGATTTGTGTTGGATATTTCATTGATCTGAGTTGAAATTGCCATTACTTTGATAGAGTATAAGGATTTGCCATGGTTACCACCAGTGTTGGAAGTTTTTAAATACCCTTGTCTTGGAAGATTTTATTTTTCTCTCTGCTTGAATGACAAGTTTTAAAAGCTTGAATCACAATTCATTGGTTAAGAATAAATACTAAGGTTAAAAAATTAGGCCAATTTTTTTCTAACTAAAAAAAACTTCTTCTTTCATTGTGAGCTAATGGACTTATGATGTTACAATAAAATTAAAGGATTTTAAATTACTAAAATATTATGTTATTAAACTAAATTGGACTGGATACAAATATACAAAACTCATCATCTTAAAGAAATTTATAAAATTTGGAGAGGTCAGCTGACCTTTCTTGGATACACGTACGTTCGCGGTTGCCCCTTGTTAATATTATCATCATGTATTCCCACCTTATACTCAAACTCAATCGATCTTTCACCATCTTTAAAAAATATCAATAATAAAAAAATTGTTAACAAAATATTTTTAAATTTTAAATATGTTAAACTAAAATCGGAATTAGCATCCCATACTTAAGGTCCATAAGTGTTGGTTTTATGTTTATACTTATCAAAATATAGCGGAATCGGTGCAAACATGTTTCTCTTTGAGGTGAAAGCTCTAACACAATTGGATGATCTTGCTATATATACATTATCTTTGGTGCTAAGACCTTGGTTTGATAAACTAAGCCTTTTGATAAACTAAGTTGCATAATAATGTTTGTAAATCTGATTTATCTCTCTAATAATTTTTTTTTTGATCATTATTCATCAGTCAACCCTACTCCAATAATAGGTTGAGGATATATAATTTGTACGCACGTTGTCCTTGGAAAATGATTAGTGGCAAACCATTAAATTAGTGCCAAAAACTATAGTATTAATTTGTGTCTGGTTTAAGTGACAATGAGCATATTTCAGATTATTTTCAAAATGTTCCTTAAGCTATACATTAGACCCACGTAAAATAATTCAACTATTATTTTGGTAGTTAATTAAGTTCGTTTTTAATGGTTATCTTTAGGAAAATAGTATAGTTAATTAAGTTCGTTTTTAATGGTTATCTTTAGGAAAATAATATTAGACTAGATCATTATCCGTGCAATAGCACAAGTTAAACTTTATTTTATACAAAAATTGTGTATATTTTTTTATGTTAAGATAATTTTTGATTTTTTATTAGTTTTTAAACAATCTCATCATATACTCTTAACATTTTACATTTAACATGTCGTCTATTATAAAAATTATAACTCATTTTATCATATAACACATTACATAAAAACCGTGTCTGCTATAAATATGTTAAATATATTTATTAAAAAAAATTAGAGTATTTTTGGAAGTTTTCTTTTGATATGTTAAATATTTATCATATTCTATAAAAATATCAAGTTAAGCTTGAACATTAGAATTTACTAAGAAACTGTTTTTCCTTGATCGAACTTGAAAGTCAAATTCTCCATCATTTATAAACACAAATCCACAATTTTTTGCTTATTTGTAAGGAGATGGTGTATAATAAGTGTAATTTAATTAATAAAGGTTATAAACCCAAAATTTTGTTAGAAAAATATAATTATGGTTTGTTAATGAAAAATAATTTTAATAACGGTATGTTAAATGATTTTTGGATTTAACCTGTAACCCAATATATCATAAATGGACTAAGAATAATAATTTTTCTTATTTGGTTATTTGAATAATTACTACAATTGGTTGTAAATTTTATTAGACATTAATACCTTTAGTGAAAATAAAATGTAGGTTAATTTGTAATTATATAGACTATACTTAATATATAGACTATAGACTATACTTAATTATATAGACTATACTAAATCTTTTGTCAAAAAAAAAAAAGACTATACTTAATCTTGTGTACTTCCCAATTAACATATATGCTGTGTACTTCTGAATTACTTAAGACTAGATTTTAACCCGCACCGAGGAACGATTGTTTAACTATTTTTTTTAAATTGTAGTTATATATATATATTTATTGTTTAATTTTATATAATTATATTTTGGTTGTCAATTTTAGGACTTGACCGTAATATACCGCGAGATAGTTTTTTTTATATAATCGTAATTTAATCAATTTAATATTATATATGTAATATTCTCATATTAATAAAACAAACAAATGAAATGATGAATTACCCGTATTGGCTCGCCATTTGACCCCGTCCATAATAAAATATTATCAATCTAGAATTGAGTATCTTTTGAAATTGTCAACATGTAAATCATCAAAAGTTTGCATTCTAGGATTTACTCCGTGTTGTACTATAAGACAATTTTTGTTCTTAAACTATTATTAATCTTTAAAAAAGCTTATGAAGTATGTGGAATATGATTAGGAAAACATAAAAATTAAATAAATGAGGATGTTATTCAAAGTATAATGTAAATCAATAACTTTACTCACGAATTTGACAATCCATAAAACATATTGACAAAATCATGGATCCTAAGTCCTAACACCCTAATATAGAAAAAAAACAATATTAGAAAGGACAAAATATGAAAACAGGAAAAGTTAAAAATACATAATAGTAGCACATAAATAACCTTTTCATTGGAGTTTAACGTTGTCGTAGAAAAATTGGTTTGCTTATGAGAAATATTTGTAGTGGTTTTAAGAAAATGGGAGGGATTTTTCTTTGAGTGATTTCCAAAAGTCTTGGTTAGAAAATTGGAAATATTTTAAAGAAATCATCATTTCCATCATTTTCGATATGTTTTGTAAGATTTAGAAAATTATTTTGGAATATGCTAACATGTATGAATGTAAGTGCCGTAAAACTACATACCTTTTTTATATAAAAAAATCAATTGCTTATCAATTTAGTAATCTATCTTACTATTTTAAAATTCCATACACAATAATATATCGATTTAAAACTTGTAATAAAAAAAGGAAAATAGAAATTAATTTTGTTCAGATATTTTAGGAAAATATTAAAATGTTAACATATTTGAACAAAATTAATTTATATTTTCCTTTTTTTTATTACAAGTTTTAAATCTATATATTATTGTGTATGGAATTTTGTGAAAATGTTAATATATCTGAACCAAAATTAATTTCTATTTTATAATTCCATTCTGGACTAAATTAATTTCTTTAAAAAGTTCAGGAGCGGATTTAAGAGTTCAGTACTTCAATTCAATCCTAAAGTTTGGGGTATTTTCAATATTCAAAAGTAATATGGGCAAAATCTGCAAAAATCAACGAGAACTATATTTCAATTTTTAAAAATTAATTTTGAAAAGCCCTAAGCTTTCAAGGGAAGCCATTGATGCCTGGGGGAGAAGAAGAAGAAGAAGAAGAAGCCTCTTCAAATGCTCGCGCGAACTCTCTTCTGAAGTAGAATTATATTTTATTCCTCAGTCTCATTCCCTATCCGTCGAACTAATACTCCGAAGACGAAGATGGCGAGCAAGCTCAAAGTCGACGAACTCCGTTCAAAACTCGCCGAGCGTGGACTCAGTACTACCGGATTCAAAGCCGTTCTGGTATGTATCCCTCTCTATCTCTGTCTCTCTGAATCGATTTTGCATTTAACTCTTCTTCTCTGGTTTGTTAATTATTCGAATTTGCTTTTTGGTGTTTGTTTCGTGGTGTTTGTAGGTAGAGAGGCTTGAAGAGGCTATCGCAGAAGACACTAAGAAGGAAGAATCGAAGAGCAAGAGGAAAAGAAACAGAGATTCTTCTTCGGATGAGACTGATGAATCGAACAAATTGACTGCAATTGGCCAATTTCGTGGGATGATTGTGAAGGAGTTGCGCGAGGAAGCTAATAAGAGAGGCTTAGATACAACGGGAACCAAAAAGGAACTCCTTGAGAGACTCTGCAATGACGCCAATAACGACTCCAATGCACCAGTCAAATCTGGTAATGAGTTTGTTGATGTGAATTCGTTTATTGGGATTGTATTGTTTGTATTGGAAATGTTCTTATTGTGTTTGTATTAAAGGGATAGATGAAGCTGAAGATGACAAAAATGGGTTTGAAGAGGACAAGAAAGAAGAGAAAATCGTAACTGCGACAAAGAAGGGTGCAGCTGTGTTGGATCAATGGATTCCTGATCAGATAAAGAACCAGTACCATGTTCTACAAAGAGTAAGGATTGTGAATTTAATCTTGAGTTTTGTATCTTATTGTGTTCATGAATGTTGGTTAGAAACTGGATTTTTTTTGTTGAATGCTGCAGGGTGATGATGTTTATGATGCTATTTTAAATCAGACAAATGTCAGGGATAACAATAACAAGTTCTTTGTCCTACAAGTCCTAGGTCAGTCTTCAAAGACCTTAAAAAATTAAATTTCCTTGTTGCTTCTGTTTTTGCTACTTTCCAAGATTATTAAGACAATAGCTGTCTTGTATGAGTATCAGAATTTCTATTGAAGCAGTTACAGCATTTGATGACTCTTTGTCATTCTTCATGGTTCTCTCTTCTTCATTGTCCATTTGTGCAGAGTCGGATACAAAAAAGACATACATGGTTTACTTCAGATGGGGAAGAGTTGGTGTGAAAGGACAAAGTAAGTTAGATGGACCGTATGACTCATGGGATCGTGCTATTGAAATATTTACCAATAAGTTCTGTGACAAGACAAAGAATTATTGGTCTGATAGAATGGAATTTATTCCTCATCCCAAGTTCTATACATGGCTCGAAATGGATTATGGAAAAGAGGAAAACGATTCACCGGTGAGTGTTTTGGAGTCCTTTCTTAAAATTTGTTGTGTGGTATGATATCCAAAGGATCAGCTGCAATAAGGTTTTGAGTGCATATCTACTTTTTTGCTTTTCAAATCGAACTCACTTTTTTTCCCCTGTTTAATTGAAATTGTAATTTTTTCTCATTGTTCAAATGTGCACAACCTCATAGTTCACAATTCTTTTTACTCAGGTCAATGATATTCCCAGTTCATCTTCCGAAGTTAAACCTGAAAATTCAAAACTAGATACTCGGGTTGCCAAGTTCATTTCTCTTATATGTAATGTCAGCATGATGGCTGAGCACATGATGGAAATAGGTTCGTGAGTCTTACTTTTATCACTTCATTCAAGTGAGAGTATACATTGGAAACATTAGCAGTGGTTGAGATTCCTTTGCTTTTATTTTTGATACACTATTTCTTAGTTCTGGTCTCCCTTTATATGATTTTTACTTCCTACCTTTTGTCCTGCCCATTCGTTTGTCATAATCCTCTTACATATATTCAAAATTCGTAACTGAAGGATATAACGCTAACAAATTGCCACTTGGCAAGATAAGCAAGTCCACAATTTCAAAGGTAATATAGTATCTATTTGGTCTCAATTGTGTAGATTATAGTTTGTTGTGATATCACATAATAGCTTCTCTTTGATCTATCTAGGGTTATGAAGTGTTGAAGAGAATATCGGAGGTGATTGACCGGTTTGATAGAAAGAGGCTTGAGGAACTGAGTGGGTAGGCCTTTTGTTAATCGCTATACTATGTGTCGCTTTTAGTTGAGTACATAATTGTTTCGCACAAAAGATCTTAGTTTTGAGTTAGTCTAACTTTGTGTCATTGTTGATGCAGAGAGTTCTATACTGTGATACCACATGATTTTGGTTTTAAGAAAATGAGTAAGTACATATACAGTTTACATCTGTGCTAAAGTTTAAGATTATATTTTATAACTAAACATTCACTAACGTCTAAATTCTGAGTTGTAACAGGTCAGTTTGTTATCGACACTCCTCAAAAGTTGAAACAGAAAATAGAAATGGTAATTCTTTCTACTGTCCTACATGGCTACATGACTAGTTTTGGTCTTCAGGAAATTAATGGTTGGGTGCTATATGTTTTGTGTTGTAATTAATATATCACTTTATAATGTAAGGTTGAAGCATTAGGTGAAATTGAACTCGCGACAAAGTTGTTGTCGGTCGACCGGGGATTGCAGGTAAGTCAGTCAGTCTGTGTGTTTTGAAGGCACACAATCACTCTTTCATATAGTTCCTTAATGATATAACATTATTCTTTTGCAATGGCTGTAGGATGATCCTTTATATTATCACTACCAGCAACTTAATTGTGGTTTGACGCCAGTAGGAGCCGATTCAGAGGAGTTCTCTATGGTAATTTTTTGTTTTGTGAACTTTAAATGAGCATCTTTGATACTCGAGTATTACAACATGTCTGTGTTTAAAACCTTTTGCTGTCTACTCCTTAAAAANTTAGTTTTGAGTTAGTCTAACTTTGTGTCATTGTTGATGCAGAGAGTTCTATACTGTGATACCACATGATTTTGGTTTTAAGAAAATGAGTAAGTACATATACAGTTTACATCTGTGCTAAAGTTTAAGATTATATTTTATAACTAAACATTCACTAACGTCTAAATTCTGAGTTGTAACAGGTCAGTTTGTTATCGACACTCCTCAAAAGTTGAAACAGAAAATAGAAATGGTAATTCTTTCTACTGTCCTACATGGCTACATGACTAGTTTTGGTCTTCAGGAAATTAATGGTTGGGTGCTATATGTTTTGTGTTGTAATTAATATATCACTTTATAATGTAAGGTTGAAGCATTAGGTGAAATTGAACTCGCGACAAAGTTGTTGTCGGTCGACCGGGGATTGCAGGTAAGTCAGTCAGTCTGTGTGTTTTGAAGGCACACAATCACTCTTTCATATAGTTCCTTAATGATATAACATTATTCTTTTGCAATGGCTGTAGGATGATCCTTTATATTATCACTACCAGCAACTTAATTGTGGTTTGACGCCAGTAGGAGCCGACTCAGAGGAGTTCTCTATGGTAATTTTTTGTTTTGTGAACTTTAAATGAGCATCTTTGATACTCGAATATTACAACATGTCTGTGTTTAAAACCTTTTGCTGTCTACTCCTTAAAAACCAAAATCAGGTTGCCAGTTACATGGAGAACACTCATGCAAAAACGCATTCGGGATACACAGTTGAGATTGCTCAACTATTTAGAGCTTCAAGAGGTGTTGAAGCTGACAGATTCCAACAGGTATGTTATGGTATTTCAAGCTTGTCATCAGTACTGTACATATTATTCTGATTTTTCATTTTGGCACTCTGAGACTTTAATTTTTCTTGGTAGTTTTCAAGTTCGAAGAACAGGATGCTACTCTGGCATGGGTCACGTCTCACTAACTGGGCCGGTATTTTATCTCAAGGTAACAAGTTTCTCCGTTTTTTTCTTTTCTGTCTCTTACTCTCCCTTTTTTTTTATCCTTCGTTGTTGAGGGATTTTCAAATTTCAATTGCATACTAAATATAACTTTTATGAGGCACCAAACAGGTCTCCGGATAGCTCCTCCTGAAGCGCCTGTAACTGGTTACATGTTTGGAAAAGGAGTTTACTTTGCTGATATGTTCTCGAAGAGCGCGAACTATTGCTATGCTAACCACGGGTCTAATGACGGCGTTCTGCTCCTCTGTGAGGTATGCTCTCTTCTTCTCTTATTGCTCATTTCACACGGAAATCAACAAAACTCATATTTATCAACAGGACCTTGGTATCGCATCCAACATAGATCCCTTTCTGTTTCCTAATGATATAAACTTGTGTAGGTTGCTTTGGGAGACATGAATGAACTCCTATATTCAGATTATAACGCCGATAATTTACCCCCGGGGAAGCTAAGGTACGCGGATAATCTCTTTCATATATCATCACACAAGTTCCTTATTACAAACCGCAATAAATTATGGTTTACGGTTTATGCACTGACTGATGATGGTTGCAGCACAAAAGGTGTGGGGAAAACAGCACCAAACCCATCGGAGGCTCAAACACTAGAAGATGGTGTTGTTGTTCCACTAGGCAAACCAGTGGAAAGTTCATCCTCCAAGGTTTTTTATTTCGCTTCAACACATTCACACAATCTTAGTAAACAAACTCTCCCAAATTGAAAGTCAACTTTAGTAAATTGATTTTAATTAACTTTTTGCAGGGGATGTTGTTGTACAACGAATATATAGTCTACAATGTGGAACAAATAAAGATGCGTTATGTGATCCAAGTCAAGTTCAACTACAAGCACTAAAACTTATGTATAAAGCTTTTGAACATCATCATCTAATGATCAAAATCCCAGCAATTTTATCTTTTAACAAATTATTCGAGTAGCTTTTGTATTTTGGCTTGGGATTTTGTCACTCAATGATTTGAAATTCTAATTGCACTGCTTTTCAAACTCTCCTAATCAAATTTTGCACCTAAGTTCTTAGGTTTTTGACGAGGAAAAACCGGTTTAATCGTACATTGGTCCGCAAAACCGTAAATCATGTCTAATTTTATCCGGTTTAGTTGGTACAAAATTAAGACACTCTTAAACTCGATGTTATTAAGTATTTAAAGGGAAAGAGAAGCCCTACGAAAAAATCTCAAACCGGAGCTTGTCCAAGAAAAACAAAACTTGAGGCAGCCATGGTGGGAGAGAAGAGGAGATCTACTTCGAAAAACCTAGCTAAGAACAAAAAGAGGAAAGGTCCTCATTTGCCTAACTCTATACTGAAGACTATCGCCAATGAGAAACGTCCTTTGAACTCTGACGAAGAAGACGATGAGATTGATTCCGACGATGCAAACGTCGATTTGTACGAGTACGAAGAAGGTGTGCCTGAGGAAGAGTCCAGGAAAAACAATCGCTACGACCCTGTCGTTAACTACGATTACGAGCTTCCTGAAGATTTCGAGGTTTCTTTCTTTCTCTTGGCTTAATCCGCCGCCACTGTATGAAACTGCAAGTTTTAAACTTTAGTGATAAGACAATTAAGGTTTAGGAGTTTGGTTTTTGGTCAATTTGGTATAAGGAATTTGCTATAACGCAACGCTCTATAACCGTTGGTGAATTGAAATTGAGAGTTAAAAATGTTTCAATTGATTGATTTTGGTAATGGGAGTACTACTTACGACCTTAGTAATATGTATGTCATACTGATAAATTGTCTATTTCTCGATATAGGATGAAAATGTGGAGTCAGATGATGATGACGAAGGTGGGAACAGTGACAATGAGGAAGGTGAAGGTGATGTTGTTAGACACACGCGGATGTTACAAGCTGTCACTGGAATGCCAAGTGCAGCCTTTGATGGTAAAGGCTGAGACTTTCTTCACATAGTTTCGCTTTTATCTTCTGTTCATTGTATTTTGTAAGCTGTGTATGTAATAATAACCTATGCTTCTTTTTTTTTTTTTTAATCAGGAGAGAGTAAGAGAAAACCTGTACTCTTCACTGAAGCGTATCCAGAGTCTGAGTTCAATCCTACCCGTGATGTTCTGGAGGGCAAAGGTCTCCTCACAATTGACGACTTTATGGCGCCTATTGAAGGAAAGCCTGGGTTTAACGACCTACAGAAGAGGATCTCCCGGATGCAGAAAGATACTCAAGCTGTTGTTCATGCTCCTCTGCCAAAGCCAGAACGAGAAAGACTGGAACGCAAAGCTGTGAAAGGACTTGTTGACAAGGAGTTTAATAAGTGGGTGCATATGGTTAAGAGGAATAGGGAGGCACCAACTGTTTATTTCAACCAAAATGTCAGTTTGGGGTACTCTACAGTTGGCGCAATTGCATCAGAATTTCAACCCAGGACTGACTTTGAGAAGAAAATGGCTTCTGTACTCAATGATAACGAGCTTGGGGAGGCTCACGATGAAGATGGTGCTAAGCTTCTTGAATTGAACGAGGCAAGTTCCTCTGATCTAGTTCTTTCCTGCACGCAGCTTATTTGACTTGTGAAATAATCTGGCATGTCGCGTCATTGAAGATCGTTTATCTGATGTAACTGTTTGGATTACACTTTTGATCTGGCAGGTGTCAGTGGAAGACCACATCAAGTACCGTGACCACATTGCCAAGATGCGGAGCCTGCTCTTCCGCCATGAGCTCAAAAGTAAACGTATCAAGAAGATTAAGTCTAAAACTTATCATCGCCTGAAAGGCAAAGACCTGAAGAAATCGGCAATGGGAGCACTAATGGACCCTGAAATGGCTAAAGAAGAGGCTATGAAGCAGGAGGCTAGACGAGTAGAGGTGACTCTAAAATTTCTTCTACCTGCACTAAATTTCTCTTCAAGACACTGTCAAGTAGGAACTAGTCTTGTTTGTGCTTATGCAGGAACGGATGACGTTGAAGCACAAAAACACAGGAAAATGGGCCAAACGCATGATAAGCCGTGGACTGAATGTGAAATACGATGGAACTCGGGCAGCTATATCTGAACAACTTCAGATTAATGCTACTTTGTCCAGAAAGATGAACTCCACGAACGATGGAAGTAGCAGTGATGAGAGCGACGATGAGGAAGAGTTGAATGATGGTTCAGATCAGGATACTCCTTCTAAATTGATAGCAAAGGCCAGGGAGAAGACACTGAAAACTGTAGAAGATGATGAAGTACCCAATTCTGGTCTTCTTTCATTACCTTTCATGGTAATTCTCGATTTGCTTTCTCAAAACATTTTAGATTATTTTACTCTGGTTTTTCGTCGTTCGTTAGACTCAGTGTTAGACTCAGTCTAGTGTTTTTGGCTTTGATTAGGCTCGTGCTATGAAAAAGAAAAACGAGGAAGCTATTGAAGAAGCTAAACGTGCACTGGAGGAGTATGAAGAGTGGGAGAATTCTGGTGGAGAAGAAAATTCTAAAAAGACTGCTGATGTTAGTGGTAGAAGAGTATTTGGTGCCACCGCTAAGGTCGAAGCTCCAAAAGAGTCTAGAAAGGACTCGGACAATTTTTATGACAACAGTGATAGTGACAATGATATGGAAGGCATAGAAAATAATGACCTAAGGGCTGTTAGAGATACTGCTTCACCTGTTAGAAACACTGGAGCCATAACAGAGACTGAGGTACTATTGGTTTTCTTGTTCGTTTAGTCACAATGGTTCTCTCTTTCTCCCTTTCAAATTCCTGATTGTTTTGTTTTGTTTCGTTTGTAGAAGTTTGATGATGATATCGAAAATCCAGCTTCGAAGACAACATTTGATGTTGCTTTATTTGCGTCAGGCTCTTGGAAGAAGGTTTGCTTTGACAATTTTCAAACCAGACTTTGTTTCCGTTTATGTTATCTTTGATTAACTTCTTTTTCTATGTTGTATAGATGAAAGGCTGCCAAAATGCAGAAACCAAAAAAAAAACAAAGAAGCATGTACCATATTCAAAGAGCCAAGATAAAAAGGTTTCATTCTTAAAACTAAACCAAACTTTCTGTTTTTATCCTTTTCTTCTCCTCACTTGGTGTTTATTTTTTTCCATTCTTTAAAATTATTAAAGGAATCCAGAGATGAAGAAAGTGAAGATTCCGAGAGTGAAGCAGAGCAAATGGTTGATGGGATTTTGACATCAGCTTCAAAGGAAACCTATGAAATTCCTTCTCAAGCAGAGCTTATACAACGTGCTTTTGCTGGTGATGACGTAGTAGATGAATTCGAGAAGGAGAAGCAAGAGGTTCTGAATCAGGAAGTTCCTGAACCGGAGAAACCGGTTCTAGTTCCTGGTTGGGGACAATGGACCAATATCCAAAAGAAGAGAGGTTTACCTTCATGGATGGTTAGGGAACATGAAGATGCAAAGAAAAAGAGAACGCTAGATCTCAAAACAAGGAAAGACGCTCGTCTCAGACATGTTATCATATCAGAAAAAGTAGATAAAAAGGTCAGTGTCTCGCTTGATATCCCAATTCTTCTGGTCGTAATAATCCCATCATGTGCTAACATTATCTGTTTTTTGACAGGCTGAGAAACTTCATACAACGACTCTACCTTTCCCATATACATCTAAGGAGGTTTTCGAACACAGCATGCGCATGCCTATAGGACCCGAGTTTAATCCTGCAACTATTGTTGGATCTCTAAACCGACCTGAGGTTCCGTTTCATTTCTTTGTTAAACTTACTATTTCTTTGTTAAACTCAATATGTCCATTTATTTTGACCTTGTGGGGATAATTGTATGTAGGTTGTGAAGAAAGCTGGTGTGATAATTAAACCGCTCAAATTCGAGGAAGCTAATCCAAACGAGAAGGTAGATGATGAACACCCTCGAAGCAATCAGAAACAAAACCCCAAGAAGGGTGGTAAAACCGGTAAAGGTCAAAGAAAAGGCAAGTCCAAGCAAAAGACGAAAGCTTAGCTCCAATATTTTAGTATTCTCAAACTTGTTTACACACAAATTTTGATCCAAAAAGTTTTGCTTTGTAATTTGTCTTATTTATAAAAGAGACATTTTGTTTGCTTCATCAAAGCTCGTCGAATCCTTGTTCATCTCCGTCTTCTTCCACTCTTTGAAATTCTTGTCTCCATGTCTCCATCTGCAAGACTTTACAATTAGCTGAGATGATTAAGTAACAAGGGAGAGACCTCACGCGATATTATTATTACCTGATCATCTGAAAACTTGAGCTGTTGGGCGATAAATAGGACCGAGTCATGGTTTACTGGTGACTGTAAAACAAGGCCTAAACTCGCAGCAATCTCTTCATAGTTAACAATTTTCACCCGGAAACCATTGCTCATGAACAGTTTCTCCATCCACTTTGTCAAATCCGGCTGCACTCAACACCGCATAAGGATTCAAAACAGAAGATTGATACTTTAAGGTCGAAGTCTAAAGATGGTGAAGAAATGAAAGTGACCTGGAGTGTGATATTTGTAGGAAATTCTCCTATTAGGTAGCATTCATTCATGGCCAAGCTACTAATGGCTGATAGAATAGCTTCAAAACCTGATTGTGACTCAAGAGGTAAACCCTGTTATGAATAGAATCAATCATGTCAACATATAACATTCATGTCAGCTGCATGGAAAAAAGGGAGATTTGACGAAATAACACATATCACCTGCATTGCCCATATACTCGGCCGATTCCCACTAAACCCTTAAGTGTTGCTCTATGTTCCCTGGAATCAGGGGTATATGAAAGAATAAGCAACCTTTAGGAATCCTAGCTCCCACACCTGAATCAATAAGAGGAAACAATATCAAACCATGAAATGAAGTATGATTAAAAGCTAACAACACATGTATTCTTGTAGTAACCAACCAAAATATCTCTGAAAAACAAAATGGACGCTTTAAAGCAAAGGAAAGGCACAAACCTTGAAGCTTGTCAGATGCAACTTCAAAAACCTTTTCTGGTGATACATCAAAGATCATAGTCGAAGTTGGCCAATTAAGCCTATAAGGTCGAGTATCCATGCCATCTGTAAACAAGACAACCTGCAAACATGTGATAATAATGCTAAAGAGAGCTTGAAATTCAAACTCATGCTTGAAGATGAGAAAAGAAGTAAAAGTAAAGGTAACCTGCTTTAGCCCGTCAATGCGTTTAGCTATATCTAACAACTTGTCATCGATGAACTTTGTTGCAAGACAGTAATCTTCTTGTTCATGTACGTCCAATTCCTTCTTTGTATAAGGAGGTAAGAAGCAAGCGGCGTAAGGGTCGATGAAGAGAGGCTCTGCATTTAGAAATTAGAAAGCTTTTGGTCAAAATTTCTTAATGAAACTATTTGTTCAAAGCTATGTGTTCGACGAAATGCCTAAGAGAAGGTCAAGACACAAACTTTGGGTTTTTTGTGGGAGAATCCTATAAAAATTGAAAAACTGAACTCTATTAGTAGAAAAAGAGAGAGATGGCTCGCCTGTTCGATTGGTTTCGCGCAGACGAAGAGAAGCTGAATCTAGAGCTGATTGAATCAAAGGGTCGTTCTCTTCTCTGCGCTCTGCTCTCACCGAACGAACGGCGGATGTCGGAGTCCGACAGCGACGGAGTGCGGTGGCCGGAAAGTGTAGAGGAGAAGGAACACATAGACTCTGCATCCGTCCGGAATAATGTCGCTGACTTTGGATGAAGAAGAAAGAAGCTAAACACCTCTGATGGATCCAGAGGGTTCAAATAGATTATTTTGTCAGCAAACCATTTCATAAAAGTAGTGGTTAAAATTTCTCGTTTTAATCGAACAATGTCATTTTAACCACCTTTATTTACTTGGAATGCAACATAGTTAAAACTAAAAAGTAAACGTGGTTTTTTACGTCCATAAAATTTCAATAATTTCACGTCAACTTAGGACATTGAAACATATCATCAACTAGCCCTCTTCTGGCTATATATATTGTGTAATGTAATGACATACAAACGTTATGATATTCAAATATCACCTCCCACCGGAGAGTATAGAATCAGCAACGGAAGATACACCGATAAACGTAGCTAAGTCACCAAGTCCGTGGTTGATTCCCAACGTCATCCCACCCCCACAAAAGTCAGACGGCGAAAAATCTGGTAACATTGCATCTCCTTTTAGATAATGTAGCACTTGTCTCATTGTTGGTCTAACTTGTGGATTGGGGTGAGCGCATAACAAACCTAGCTTCAAAACCATTTCGACCTCTCTTTGGTCATACTCGGACCCTAGTTTTGGATCCTTAGCATCCAAGATGTTTTCCTCTGTCCAAAACCCAAAAACCCAATCCACAAGCAAGACCCTCTCACCATTCTCATTCTGATCGATAGGACGTCTACCGCATGCTACTTCTAGTAGGAGCACCCCGAAGGCAAAAACATCAGTAGCTGTTGTGGCCCGCCCTGCCCTGATGTAATCAGGGGCTAGGTATCCCCATGTTCCAGCGACATGGGTGGTTTGAGGATCTGACCCGTGACCGCACAGCCGAGCTAAACCAAAATCCCCCAGTCTCCCATTGTGCTCAGAGTCTAACAAGACATTGCTGGCTTTGACGTCACGGTGAATCACCACTTGTTCCCACTCCTCGTGGAGGAAGAATAAGGCAGATGCCACACCTTTTATGGCTTTAAACCTCTGTTTCCAGTCAATTGTTACCTCCGGACTATTATACAAGTACATGTCTAAGCTTCCATTGGGCATGTAATCGTACACCAGAAGAAGCTCGTCTCTTCGGCGGCAATAACCCAAGAGAGGGACTAAGTTTCGGTGACTCATACGACCAATACTCACAATCTCAGCAACAAACTCCTTCAACCCTTGTTGGGATTCGTTCGAGACTCTTTTTACAGCGATCGCCCTTTTTGTTGTCCGCATGAAACCTTTGTAAACCTTACCAAACCCGCCCGATCCAAGAAGGTGCTTCTCCTTGAACCCTTTGGTGGCATAGTACAAGTCCTTGAAACTTAATCGGTTTTTCCCAAATTCTTTTTCCCAATCTTCAAGCTCCTCTGCAAACTTTATCCTCCTCCTCACAATGAAGCGCCCCAGAAAGACTAGCGATATAATAAACAACACGGGAATCACCAAGAGGGAAATCAACGGCATCCAGTTCTTGTAGAACTTGTATATTCTCGTAGGCCCCACCCACGGCAACTTCGGGAGTTTCGATAAGGCCAATGGCGGAGCTTCACCCTTCAACCTGAAACTCCACCCGAAAACATAATGTTCCGACAGAATACTACCGGTGGACGAGGAGAAACCTACGTACATATCTTGCAGAAGAACCGAAGTTAGATCTCTGACAATAGAAACAAGCGGTTTTCTAGGTTTAACCTGTCCGAACGGAGCCATGGTCACATTGATTCGGTTGGTATATCCATCGTAATCGACCCAAACCTGCATACGCTTACGACTGATCAAAGTGAGATTAACAAACTGACCTTTCTCGTCCCAGTACCCAGCCGGAGAACTTTCCACTGACCTCAGGCTATTGATATCGATTCCGACATGGTTGTCGTCCGTATCATTGAACTCCGTACTCCGAAGAGTGTCTAATTCGACAGCGAAAACGTGATTCGAATCATTACCGTTGTTGGCGTTGTTGAAGAGACCGAGGTACTGGCTGGGACTGCCGAAAGGGAGGCTGGAGTTAGGAGCGACGACAAAGGCCAAGCCGTGGCAGCTAAATATATCGAACTCAGGATTGATAGCGAAGACAAAGGTTGTGGAGAAGGACGAAGCAGTGCCGTTTGGAGAATCTTTGAACCGGATTGGTTTCGTATAGAAGGCGTGACCAGTACCCTGGATATTTGCGTTGGTTAGCACCAAGAGACCGTTTGATGTGACTGAGGCAGTTCCTTGGGTGGATATATTATTATTGTGTCTAAAAGTATGATAATACTCGGACACGAATCCACTGTAAGTGAAGTCGAGAGTTTGGGAAGAGAACTTTAGGGATTGAGAAAGTAGGCTGAAGAAGAAAATGGTGAAGAGCTTCATGAACATGGCTCACTATTACTACCTTTTTTGTTTATTGTCTCTGGTTCAGAGATATTTTGATTTTATAAGACATACAATAGTAATCTATGGTGTGAAGAGAATGTCTAAAAGTCGTCGACGAAAATGTAAAAAAGAAAAAACACAGTAAAATATGTCGAGAGAAAGTAGAAAAATCTTATTTTCTTTTGGGACAATTGCAAAATTAGACCTCTAATTTGAGTCAATTGCAAGACTAGACTTTTCTTTTTCTCTTTCCAACATTTGCCACTTTCTGCCTACTAAATCTTCTGTCATTCATTGTATTCACATAAATGTCATTATTTTTAATTTATTTGAATTTCTTGCGAAAATGTTTATTACATCCATATCCTCATCTTCTTGTCTTATTTACGGTTGTACCACCACCATCAATTTTCCAACAACCATGAACAACTAAATTTGAAGCTCTTAATGCTTCAACAACCCGATTTGTGAGCTTAAATAACATTCAATGCTATGAGAACTTCATTTTCTTCCATCTCCTCTTCATTTTAATCGAAAAAATTGAAAGTTCGTTAATCTTGTATATCTCGTGAACAAGGAAAATTGGCGCTGTGTTTCTTCAGTGGTGACTAAATACGACGTCTTCGATGCTTGACATTGCGAAACCACCACTAATAAGGTTATTTTCCGGTAGATTTCGTGATTTTCTTTGTTTTTTTTGTCGAACTTAGACTTCATTTGTTAGTCCAACCATCATAATATCATGTAAAGTCTACTATGTGGTCAGTTTTTCAATTTAAATTTTATCGACTTTCGAGCCCGTAGACTAAAATTTCAGTCTCCTTAATTTTATTTGAAAACAAAAAAATATGATTCAGACTACATTATAATCTTTCCGTCAAATACTTCGTTTGCAGTCTACTAAGGTGTATTTTTGCAATTGACCAAATTCTTGACTTTTTAGTGATGACTGCTGGACTAAGTCTTCTTACAATAATAAACGAGTAGACTTCTATAGTGACTATTTTTGGAGTTGACCAAAATATTTAATCATTGACCGTAATATTATTATATTAAAATAATTATTTAACTGCAAAAGAAGTCTACTAATTAAAAAATTTAAATGTTGGTCATCCTCAAAAATGACCACGGCAGACTGCAAACGAAGTCATCATTACTATAGACTTTGTACGTAGTCTACTTGACAAAAGTCAAACTTGGTCAATTGCAAAACTAACCACGACGAAGTTTATATTTTCTTGTTGACGGATAGATGAAGTCTACTTGTTAGATAGAAGTCTACTGTAAAGTCAATGGGTTGGTCAACTGCAAAAATAACCAGAGTAAACTATAATTGAAGTTAACAGGTGGAACTTTCCATTGAAGTCTACCTATTTTTATCTATTTAATTGCAAAACTGACCAAAAAAATTAACAAAGGATGACCATAGAAGAAGTCAACCGGTTCTGGTAGACTTTGTCCGCTGTCTGCTTTGTTAAATTGTAATTGCAAAAATAGACCACAAAAAATAGACTTCATTTGAAGTTATCTTTGTATAATCTAGTTTATATCCACCCGTTGACGTCAACATGAAGTCAACAGATTTTGAAAACCAAATTATTGCAAATTGGTGAATAATTTTTAAGATTTTCTTGTTGTATTCTTTGATATATGTTATTTACTTGCCTTTGTATGTTTTTGACATGAATCCATATTATACATATGGAGAAATCAAGTTTTTGGTTTTCATAGGCAGTTAGGTCATTAAAGTAGACTAATTTACGAAGTCAAACCGTTGGAGTTATCTGTGAAGTCTGTATATTTGAAATAGTGTTTAACTGAAATTTATAAATTTTTCTTTTTGATTTTGTAGTTCAAAATGTTTTGTATCGGTTATGTACTTGCCTGGTCTATTTTTTCATGAATATATATTATACTTTTGGATCAATCATGTTTTTGGTTTTGTTAGGCTTCTAAGTTATTGACTTCTACGGATAGTCAGCTATGTAATGAGTAATTGACTTGCTGCTTACTCTTTCAGGTAGATGGTGCAAATACCTGTTGTTTACAAAGTATGGGTGACGAGAAATGGGTCCTGGCATTTTGATATGGATGGACGCAAAGGTGGGAGAATGTTTTTTTTGCGACACGGTTGTACATACGCTGAGCTTCTTGAAATGGCTGTAGAAGATTATCTGACTGATAAAGAAACAGAGGTGGTTCAGTTATCGTATCCCTTAACAGAGATGATGCTTCAGCAATTGCCCCAAGATACCCCTCCTGTCTATGTCACAAATGATAGATCAGTTCAGAACTTGATAGATTTTAGTAGTAGGAATGTTGTTCGCCTTTGCGTCTCTACGCGATGCATGGATGGACAGTCGGTTAAGGGATGTGTTAATGGTATAAACAACTCTTGTTCTATTGACGATGGGGAGCCAACAGATGAATTTGGTGACGATGTAGATCCAGGTGCCGATGAAGGTGTAGAAGAATGTCAAGAAGCTCTCCATGATACTACAGATGAGAAGCCAAAAGATGTTGATGACATGGATTCCGATTACAGTGAGTACGGGAAATTTGAAGATGAAGATGACGATGAAGATGGAGATCACCCGGATGTAGATGCTAAAGAAGGGAAACCGTTTGTTGGTGGTATTCATGGACAGTTAAATAATCCTTGGATAGACCAACTGAAAGTAGGTCAATGCTTTCCATGCAAACATGATGTCATAACAGAGGTGCGTTTGACCACTATTATGCTAAAATTCTCTTTCAAAATTAAGAAGTCCACAAAGTCTCGGTTGGTGACAATATGCTCTGTGCCAGGATGCACGTGGAGGGTCGTGGCCACTGTGAAGAATGATCCAACCACTTTTTGGGTCACCAAATATCTGAACGTGCATACATGTTCTATTGTGGACCACATAGCTCACCGTAAGCGTTGCACCTCCAAATATATTATGATGCTTTTTGTAGACCAGGTAGGAATAGTAGATGGTGTTGTCCCACAACATATCAAAGATTTAATGAGGACAATGTTCGACATGACATTGGATTCCACAACTTCGTACAGGGCTTTACAATATGCCTTGGAATATGTGAGAGGAAACGCCGAATCTGGATATGCGAAGTTGCCTTATTGTCTTAGAAAAATAGAGCAGTCAAACCCGGGAAGTGTCGTTGACCTTGTTGTTGAGGACGAGCATAGGTTTAAGAACCTTTTCCTATCTTTCGATGCTTCAATCTGTGGTTTCAATAACGTGAGGCGAGTTATTGTGGTTGATGGGACCCATCTCACCGGAAAGTATGAAAGTGTATTGCTAGTCGCTTGCGCACAGGATGGTAACTTTCAGATATTTCCGTTGGCTTTTGGAATTGTCGACTCGGAGTGTGATGCTTCATGGGATTGGTTTTTCACCAAATTAAGTGAGTGTATCTCGGATGAATATCCACTGGTAGTAGTTTCGGATAGGTGCAGTTCAATAGCTAAAGCATGTCGCAATGTTATGCCATGGGCAACACGAGGGATATGTTACTACCATCTCCAACAAAACATAATTTCTAATTTTCGTGGGAAGAAACTGATGTACTTGGTGAAAGGGGAAGCATATGCGCATACACATGATGATTACAACCGCTACATGGCTTCCCTTACTAACGTAAATCCGGCCCTTGCAGCGTACTTGAATGAGGCAGATCCAGCTTTATGGTCTCGGGGTTATTGTCCAGGAGATAGATACAACATCAAGACTAGCAACATTGCGGAATCTATCAACTCCATGCTAAAGGAAGCCAAAGGTTATCCCATCACATATCTCATTGAGTTTATTACGAAAAAGTTAGGTAGGTGGTATTGGAAAAGACAAGAGGATGCACTTAGTCTGACAACCACTTTTAGCCGGGGTGTTGAGTTCTTATTGGCTGTAAGGGAGCATTACGCATATATGATGATGGTAGAACGCATTGATGGTTGGCGTTTCTACGTTAGGGGTGGGCAACATGACTGTTTGGTTGACTTGGAAGCAAAATTTTGTTCATGCGGGGTGTTTGATGTTGAGAAAATGCCATGTTCACATGCAATTAAGGCTNATGATGCTTTTTGTAGACCAGGTAGGAATAGTAGATGGTGTTGTCCCACAANTTCGAATCTTACTATAGAAAAGATTATGTCTATGCGTCGTACGCGGCTACCATCATGCCCAATGTCGAGCATGATCCAATTAGGCCAGATATCCGATGTATACCTCCCATACCAAAGCGGAAGCCTGGAAGGCAAAAGAAGTCTCGTTGGCTAACCTAGCTAAAACTGTCACGTAAAAATGGGAGCAAGCCGAGGAAGTCTCATAAGCAATATGCTTGTTCAAAATGCAGACAGCCTGAACATACTCGACCTCATTGTGTAAGTAACAATCCCACTTGATACATTTTTAACGTTTTGTATATGATCGTCGGTTACACTAACAATTATTTGTATAGGTTGCTGAAGACGGCGAGTAGAAGTTAACTTCATCGTGAAGTCATCTAGAATTTACCTAGCTATAATTTGTCTCTGTAATTTTCAGGGATTATCCCACGTGTTCAAGTCGACATTATTAAAGACTAGTACGTAACTATCATTTAATCGTAAGACCATTTTATGATACTCCTCTTCTTGAACAACCACAATCAGCTAGAGAATGATGAGCCAAATTTCGGGGTTAGTTTCTGATACAAATTCGCATATACAAATAACTGGTCCAATCTGCAACTACTCCGGTAGATCAACGATTATTGTGAAATCATGGACAGATGCAAATCCGGGAAGAAATTTCTTCAGATGCATTGTTCATGGGTTTTCCCATTGGTCAGACGCAGAACCATCATGTGGTTGGCAAAGGCGGAGCTTATTGGATGTGAGGGATGAGATACGTCGACATAGAGAAGAAATCAAGGTACTTAAAGAATCTGGAAGAGAAATGAAAGAACAAGTTATTAACGGTTTGGTGAACTCTGGGGTGGTTAACACATATGAGGAAGACAAGAAAGAAGTTTGAATGTGATTTACTGGCAGCCAATGAAAGGGAAAAAATGCTTCGACAATTCATGGTTCTCTCTTGGTTAGGTTTCATTGTTGTCATCGTAATGTGTCTTGGGATGTGTACGAAGTCTCTAAGTAACTTCAATCTGATGTCTACTAAGCTTTCGATGTATGATGCGTTTCTCTCTACATTCATTGTACCCTTTCGATATCTCTGCATTCGTTGTACCCTTTCGCTATCTCTACATTCGTTGTACCCTTTCGATTTCTCTACATTCATTGTATCGTCGCCGTCTCAATTTCACCTATAAATATCCTCTCAATTTCCATTCAATCTATTGCATCTCCTTCTTCGATAACAAGAGAATAAGTTGGTTACGATCTATGGCCGGAGAGAGTTCCAGTAAGCGTAAGCAAAGCAGTTCCGATTTCGAGTGGGAAGAGGAAGTAATAGATGCCATGAAAGATGTTTTTGATAGGACGAGAGTCGTGGTTGAAGAAGAGACGAAGGACCGCTTTAAAGCCACTCTTCGTATGATGAGAGATCACATGAAGAAGAAGGAAGAGGCTACCGCCCTTGTGCATCAAGTGGATCTGATCGATGCTAAACTATCCCAACTGAATCAAATATTGGGTCAATAACTTGTCGACTTCGAGGCAGAGCACAAGAGGTTAGAGGAGATGAGAGAGGTTGCGGAAGCTGATGTCAAACAGTGTGTGGTTCCTCCTCCTATTGATTGGGGCAAACTTTATGTCCGTCTTGACGATTAGTTGCATCACCCAAACTCCTATTTGTATTTTATTTTTTAACTTAATGTATGCATTCTGAATACCTATTTCTCTATTTCTATCGGTCAACTCTACATGTCCATTGTGCATCAAGATCCTTTCGAAGTCTCTAAATTAACTTCAGAAATATGTCTACTAGGTTTTTGCTGTACACTATTGTTTAGAGAAGACTACAAGTAATTAATATTTTAATAACTAACTAATGAGGAACAGACAAGTGTAAAAATAAACAGAGGCGATAAAAAAAAAAAAAAACATCGGTTCTCTCTTCTTTCTCTCTTTTCTGTATTATTTTATTAATATTTTAATAAAAATTTAAAATAACTCATTCCCCGATAAAGTTTATAAATTTGTCACATTTTATATTATTTTATGTTGCTTTTCTGGTTCCGACAGCAAGAGTAGAGTATCGGCGGGAGAGCAGGTAAAAAAACACTTTGTTGGGTTTTATTGAAACTCTGTAGATGGCTTGGCATTAGGTCCAACAGCAAAAGGATGAACCATTGTTTTAGTATTGAGATGTTAGGTGAGAGGATCCCACAAAATTATATGGATAGCAGCCTATCATCAGAGTTAAACAAAAAATTTAACTACGAGAACAAAAGTTCTACATGTCTATTGGACAACAATATCCATTCGAAGTCTCTAAGTTAACTTCAGAAATATGTCTACTAGGCTTTCGCTGTACGCTATTGTTGAGAGAAGACTACAAGTAATTAATATTTTAATAACTAACTAATAAGGAACAAATTAGTGTACAAATATTATTAACGTTTAACGTTTGAAGTTATGTATATGTTACGAAAAACTGACCAAAAAATACTAATATCCCACATATAACTAGTAGACAACAAGAACAATCATCCGTACACATTAGAGTTTAAAAGGAGGATCACACAAAAAATATCAAGATCCCACCCATCATCAAAGTTTAATCAGTAGGATCCCACCCACAAAATATAAAGATCCCCCGAACAGAAACAAAACATCAACCCTACATCATCCTAATGAGTCATACATAATTAAAACAAGAGTTTATGTCTTTCAAACAAAGTTTATAGTTAGTCCCGGATTGGGGGAGGATCATAGAGCCCAAAGTCGTCTATGTAGTTCTCCTCATTTGGTCCACGACATTCAATCTCGTGAAATAAGTCACAAGCCATCTTCTCCCTTATCTGTATGATGTTTGCGTCGCACAAAGTAGTAGGAAAGGCTAACACAAGGGCATGACATTCTATGTACTTCAAAGTATACACACCACAGTCACCTGGCTTCTTGTTCGAAGGCACTCCCTTTTTAACCCACTCATGAGTGAACTTCTCGTACGAATACATATGCTTGTGGTCAGGGCTGGCTAACTCCCGCAGCATGTAGGGAACCAAGACGACAATAGGCTCGATGGCAGATGCAAGCTCTTCGTCGTTGATGACACTCGGGATGCTATCCTAGACGACGATGTGTCTCATGGGAATCGAGATCCACATAGCTACCCAGTGCATCGACTTCACGTTTAAAGGCGCGTATAAGTCGTCCACTTCCAGACCCCATTGCTTGTTAGTCTGAGCATACGGTGGATACTCCCCTGCATGGTAGCTGAAGGCACCAGCCGGCAACAGTTTCCCAGATCCATTAGCATGTGCCTCAGAATTGACAAAGTCAAGGTACTTCGTTGTCCACAGATGAGTGAACATAGCGTCTAGGAAAGCCAATCTACTCGTTCTAAATATCTGAGGATGCTGCGCGTGTTGATGTCTCAATAGATTCAACCCCGCATCCATGTGCTGGATAACCACATGGATTTAAAACGAAGTTATATAATATTGAAGACTGACCCGAAGTTTTCTAGTATACTTGAAGAAGAAGTTTTCTAGTAGACTTACCGAATCTCGTAGCCAGACTATTTTTGTCTGCAGTTCGTACCACCAAAGACAGCATCATGATTTCTCTAGGACCTTGTTCTTGTACGTCCTGCGGGTGATGAATGGTTTGGATACATATAAGTTACTAGAGTTTCGACAAATAGAATTTTTGAAACATAATATTAAAGTTAGTAGACTTACGGATCTTTCTTTAAGAAATCAAGTAAAACCTTCTTCAACTCCATGTCTGCTTTATCAAAAGGATTGTACGCTGACGTGGCTGATTTATCACCCATGATAGTCTTGGCTGTGTTATCACCAACGAAAGGAGAACGTTGACTTGACGCCAACCTATTAACCCTTTCAGCCTTGCCATGTGCCGCAATCCTAGCCGCTTCTTTCCTTGGTTCTTTTTTCTTGGCTCTAGCAGTCAAGTCGACAGTTGTTGGGATTTGCGTGCGAATAAACACAGGTGGGTCTGACTCAGTGTCAGATGATTCAGAGCTGACTTTCTTTGGCACCTTCGTATCCGTACGAGTAACAGATGGAGATGGTTTCAGGGTCTGAGATTGCCCTGACTTGTTCTGCAAATTCCGATTTAAAAGTTACATGGTCATTTATGGAAACAAATAATATTAAAGTCGCCTTATATGTTTAATTTATCTCAAATAAAACAAACAAAGAAAACGCGGATATAGAAGTCTACTTCACATAAGGAAGTCTACTTCACACATAAGGAAGACAGTTGTTTTTATGTCTTCGAAGTTGACAACTTCTGGAAGTCTATTTTTTCCTCGCCTTGTACCTGGTATTGTGATTGTGAGGGATCGTAGTAGGAAATTGCAAGTGTTCAGAACTAACCATATCCGTCTGAGAGTCCTTCTGTTCATTTGATACAGCCTCTTTCGTACCAGTAGCTGCCTGAGAGTCTTTCTGTTCCTTTGAGAAAGGATCAACCTCTTTCGTACCAGTCACATCTCCCTTCATTTTGGTAAGATCCGAAGCCAGGCTTTCAATCTTCCCATTCAACATGTTGAAACCTTCCTTCATCTGATCGAGCAGAGCTGCTCCCCACATGCCGAGCTCATCTTTAATAGAATCCAAGATATTGAAGTCCAAGGCAGTTGAAGTACCTGGACAGTGCCTCTTCCCACTTGGCTCATTAAATGTACCGGCTCTCTTCTTCTCACTCTTTTCCTCCACCTTCACCTTTGCATTGTTGGATTCATAAATACCAACCGTCTGCCACAAACCTCTCCCCCACTTCCATGGACCAAAATCCCCATTGAATGCTCTCAAAATGTTATCTGCTTCATCATCTTCCCAAAAAGGATTAATCATGCCACCAATGGTTTTGAAGTGTCTGAAGTTTGTCTACAATTTATATAAAACAGTTTACTAGTTCAGATCTAACACAATAATGGTTACCGACTCATCTAATATCGTAGATAAATTATAGACAAATCACAGAGGTGCGTACCTGTTTTAGAATGCCCTCTTTGACATATTTTCTACCGCGAGAACCGCGGTAAGCAAGCAACGGTGGACTTGGATTGTTCGCCAATGGTTCCTTAATTAATTTGCCAAAATCAGGCATAGATTCGTACACCCATATCTGCAGAGGTTCGACAAATCCGTCTATGGTGTAACTCTGCGTGTTTAAGTCCTTCTCCTTAACAGACAGAATCAGGTTCTTAAAAGCAACTCTTCCCCAAGGATAATCAAGAAATGCATCTAAATCCATGACTAGCCTAGCCATATTTAGACGGGTGGGCGTTGATGGTTTCCTAGCTTCTATAAGCCCAACGTAGATAGCTAAATAACCCAACCTAATACGCTCTATTCTATCCCAATCGTTTGAGTTCTTACATGCTGCGACTAGTTGCTCAATACTCGGACCGCTGTCTAAATTGACTCCAAGCTTCTCCCAAAAGTCTTCCATCTCGTCTGAAACCTCAATCTGTGGCTGCTCCAACGACTCGACATCGTCACAGTTAAGTCCAGTGATGGCTTCAAACTCATTCAAAGAAAATCGTAAAGGGTTAGATCCAACCAGACTCCAGATCTCGTACTTTTTGTTGCAGACTATCTGTAAGGTGAGCATATGGTGAACCACTCTGGAAGCCCATTCGAATTCGAGCTTGTTGAACTGTAACAAGACACCCAGTCGAGATTGATAAATCTCGTCCCATTCATCCGGCTTGGGAGCTTTGTACAGTTCATCAAACAGCTTCGTATTGTTTCTGTAATAGCCGATGCTTTTTTGAGGAAGCGGCTCATCACCTTTCTTGTAAAACCTCCAAGGAAATTCTGGTTTTCTCTCCTCATCCATTATGCAAGATAAGATTAGGTTTGGCGGGAAAATTAAAAAACGAGAGATTGAGAAAGAGGAAGACAAATCCAATAAATTTATGCGTCAAATTGAAAAAGAAGGCTACTATCGAATTGCAAAAGAAGTCAACCTTCAGTTTGATCGAAGAGGACAACGGCGGCGAAGACACGGCGAAGATGAAGATAAGGCGGCTGGGTTGAAGAATACAGAGTTCGTCGAGATCTGGTACAAATAAGTTAAACAAAGTAAGTAAACTGACAATCCGAAAGATAGAGATTTAGGTTTAACATGCACAAAAAAATAGGAAAATCAACCGTTAGTGATAAGCGATAGAGATAAGCAGAAGGATAAGCGGAAGAGAATCGTTTTCTAGTTCCTTATGAGGAAGAATTAGAGATAACTATCCTATGTTATCTCGGTTTTTAAGTTGTATAGAATTACAATAATTATAATAATCCCGGTTTTATAAAACCAAAATCGTTTTATTAGAAACAATACCAGAAAATTAGGAAGAAATTATAAAGAAACTGGTTAAAACCGGATCCCGCTTATCGGTAAATTAAACATATAAATATTACCGCCAACTAACGTCAAATCAATTTATACCTTGTAATGATTATGTTGACGACTTCTCTGGCAGACTTCTCCACGGGAAACTGGACCGTCTACAAATCCATCAAATCAAATTAATTTTTGTACAATTATGCTGAAGACTTATCAAGTAGACTTATTTCTGGGGAAACTAAAACATACTTTAAACTTCAAATCCAACAAATCAAATTAATTTTTGTACTATTATGCTGAAGACTTATCAAGTAGACTTCTTTCTAGGGAAACTAAAAGATACTCTAAACTGCAAATCCATCAAATCAAATTAATTTTTGTACTATTATGCTGAAGACTTATCAAGTAGACTTCTTTCTGGGGAAACTAAGACATACTTTAAACTGCAAATCCATCAAATCAAATTAATTAATACATCGTTAACGACGATGAACGAGTTTCTATGGTACAGGGACAAAAGTTGCGTGTATATAGAATTCTACACTTATAAGTATAAAGTACTTATAAGTATAAAGTGATATGATATAGAAACTTTCTAAGAGTTACACAGACGTGAATGATAGATGATTATACACTTATATGATGAAGTGAAGTGATATAGGGAAAGTTTCAATTACCCAACCGTGATCAGTCTCCAATTAAGCGTGTATGATTTATATTGACCGATCACCAATTCTCCGTCGTGAAGATGAACTACGTACTATTTTTTTTTAAGAGAAAAGAAATGATTTACAGATAACTTTTTTGGTTGCAGTTTTAAAATAATCAAAAGGCCCCGGGCTGGTTTATATATACGAGACGAAACTGTTACAAGGAACAGTTACATAATTAATAACGCAAACCGTCGTGTCGTAAATCATTAACGAGTAGACTTCGTCTACTGACTTCTTAATGTAACGGGGGAAGTCTACTAAATAGGTCAACTATTGAAGTCAACGATATCGTCCAAATATTACAGAAACTGAAGCAAGTTCACAGATTACAGACATAAATACGCCATTCAAACAAACGACCACGACAAAGAAGTCCAAAGAGAGTTTCACAGATTTTACTTGAAAGATCTACGAAGCAAAAGAGATTAATACAACAATAAAGATTATACCAGCGATTAAGACATTCTTGACCACCGCGCGTACACGATGAACTGACATACGTAATTCCTTCATCTGATCTTTCACCTTGTCGAGCTCCTGCTGAACCCATAGCATTTCATCATTTTCCTGGATGGCTGTAATAGAATCCCTTTGGTCAGCAAGTCCACCTCTCATTGCTTGAAGTTCTTGCATAATAGCCTCATCCCACCATTTCATAATATGGTCCTCTCCATCCTATACCGTACCATAGAAATAAATATACCATAAGAATATTATCTATACTCAAATAATAATTATACCAAACGAATAAACCATCATACAATCTAACAACCTCATGGTTATTGCATCCAAAGAAAATCCTTCCAGGATTGTCGGCTGTGGTGGAACATTTCATAACGGTTTCCCTTCCACAGAAACATTTGTCAGGAATTCCAACTGTCAGGCCAAGAAAGTTTACTTCGGGTGGACCTTCACTCCATACTTGCAAAGAACTAGAAGATGGCTGAGTGTAGCTGTGTAACCCCATATCTGAGTGCAAAATGAACAAAAAACTATGAGAACATATATATTTTCGAACAAAATTAGCTAAAGCATTACAAAAGTAAATAGCCGACGATAAATGATGAGAATACTTATCTGAGATGTCCTTGAGTTTCGAAGACGATAAATGATGAGGATAGAATCTGAATTTTCGAGAGCAACAATATCAGAATTTTAGAGAGAGAAATTGTGGAGAGAGAGAAAGCACATACAAACTAGGGTTGACTTACAGAAAGAAGTATTTATATGGTTACTGAATCCGGTTAGGTTAAAATCAAGGAATCGGTACGCATTCGGTTAGGTTCAGCTATCGGTTTGGTTAAATTGTTGGTGAAATTAAAATAATATAATATTAATAGTTGATGGCATTACAAAGTCAACCACCAATAGTCTGCAGAGAAGTCTACTTAAGCAAACCCTAAATCAAATAATTTTAACCTAATCAGCATTTTCTCCCTTAATTTGACTAGTTTATATGTAAATTTATTTTATTTCAATGCAGGAAGTCTATGTGGTTATTATTTGGTCAATAGGTTTACCAAATTATTTTTTATAATTTTAAAATTAAAATTTAAACTATAATTAAGGAGTACACATATTTTTATGTCTTCCATTAGACGTCCTCGGGTTACATCTGTTATTTCGGCTTCTGTTTTTTGTTTGGTCGTAAGGGAGTCAAGTGTAATTTCAGCACCCTTAGTAGTTATGTTTCTCGAAAATCGAATATAAAATCTAAGATTTCATTCAAATGCAAATAATGGTACAAAAAATGCAATTGTCCTTTTTCTTTTTGGTCAATGGAAAAGTCGTCACATTAAGTTTCATAGAACCAACCTCATGATAATAACGCTGGATCTCCTTCCACGTTTCATTTTTCACCGATAATTCATAATAGCAATGGATTATAAAATCGTTTTAGTGGAAATGTACGTTGTCGTTAATTGTTTTTTTTTGAATAACTAAGAAGTTCTATACCCAAGCCTATAATTTCTTTATCAGAGCAGGATTATATGGTTTCATTTTCAAACGCCATTGGAACGAGCAACTTCTAAACTTTTGCCAAAGATCTTTACCTGATCTATTTGGCTCTTAGTCTTAGTGGTTGTCCTTATTGCTAATTCGACAATTTTTGTCATATTTAATTGTCACTTAAATTATGAGCAAATAAGGTTTTTTTTAGTAATCTAGATTAGGTTTTAATTGGATTTTTTTAAAATAAAAAATTGAACACTTATGTAGACATACTCAAATAAAAATAGTTTGAGAAAAAAAAAAACNATATACGACGAAAAATGATGAGAATACTTATCTGAGATGTCCTTGAGTTTCGAAGACGATAAATGATGNGGTAATTAATAAATCGCAGAAATGTATCACACACAATGCGTGAAAGTAGCTGAGGAGGTAAGAAGCAAGCCGCATACGTAAATGATCCTACAGTCACAAACTGACGAAATGCCCAAGGGAAAATCAAGACCGACAAATAAGAAATTCCGACGTGTTGGGAAAGTCTTCAAGAAATTGAAAAATCAACTATATGAGTAGAAGAAGAGATATTAGAGAGAAAGATTGTCCCTGGTTGATTGTTTTCTAGCATACGAGAGATGCTTGTTGGAAGATTAGAAAAGAAAAAATATAAGTAAAGTCAACTCTAATTAGTACAGTAAAACCTCTATAAATTAATAATGTTGGGACCAAGACATTTTATTAATTTATAGTGATATTAATTTATCTATAAATTAATAATTATTATTTTATAGTGTGAACTAATAATTATTAATTTATAAGTATATTTTTAATTGTTTAATTTAAAAAAAATATGAATTGAGACAATTTTTGCAAAATAAGATTAGAATTTTGGATATTGTAAATTTTATGGTATTGGAATTGAATGTAAAATAATTAAAAAATATTATTGACAATGAATTACAAATATTATAGACAAATTCACTTATACATATGACATAAATATTCAAATTTATGAATAAGAATATCAATTCTCGTATTTTAATAGTCTATCAAACTATGAAAATGTAAATGATGCATATTTAGAAATTGAAAATTTTAAAAAGTTTTAGCTGTTTTATGAAATGTTATAGAATATTTTATATCATTATAGTTTGAAGATACAACATAACAATTATTTTATATATATGAGGTTTAAGAGAAACATATTTTACTATATCAGCATATATATATATATATATATATTTAAATTTACATGATTATTAATTTATGATATTATCATAACCATATCTTACATGGGGATTTCAAAAAAATTATTATCTTATTATCTTATCGAATTTTGTTAATTTTTACATTGTCCCGACTTGGGACTAGCAAAATTTATTAATTTATAGTGTTTATTAATTTATAGAGTATTAATTTATAGAGGTTTTACTGTATAAGTTTTTTTTGGAAAGAATCCCAATAAAACATCTGTGAGAATTTTACTATCTATATCCAAAAGGAACAATATCATATTGATAGAGACTTGAATTGGGTTTAGAAAACCCAACAATTAGTATTAGAGTCCATGTTGAAATAAGTGAACCTCGGAAGTGGGTCTCAGTGTGACACAATAAGAAAGATATCTTGAGAATACCTTGCGAATAAGAAGCACTGAGTCAATGGTGACAAGATTTCACTAACGGGGAGGACTAAGATTTGCGGTCCTTGATTTGAGAGGAAGTATTGTTGGAATGCAAACCAACGTCCCACATCGGAAAATTAGAAAAAAAAGTTTCTAATAAGAAATCCGTGAGATCTTTGCCACCTGGACTCAAAACGGACAATATCATACTAATTGAGACTTGACTTAGGATTAGAAAGTCCAACAATGATTGAATCAAAGCAATAGCAGACCAGAAATCTTTTTTACCCGGGTCAAACACATAAGTAAAAAAAATAGTTAATATAAATATAAAACATTCTACAAAGTTCAAAACAAAATACATGCTACAAAAACATCTTTCAATCCTTCATGTCTTGAAATATTTTCATCATAATTTAACTTGAAAAAGTTTTGAACACATTTTTTGATATGTCTATATTTTGTCTCTACTTAACATGTTTTATTCATGCATTTAGCTAGGATAACTCATTGTTTTGCATCATTTTCTGGTCTCTTCTATACATTTTGTATGTTTAGGTAGTTCTTGCATTATCTTTGCATACATTGTGCATTTTGGAGTATTTCAGATGTTTTAGGAGATGTCCAGACTGTTAGAACCAAATGGAGGCTGAGACATGCGACTCGACCAAGCATGCATGGAATGGACGTCATGCGACTCGACCTACACTACCCAACGACCCAACCTTCCACGTCTTTAATCGAGTCGAGTGAAGATTTTTCTTTGGGATTCAGCTTTCTACGTCTTCATCAAAGTTGTAGGGAATTGAGTCATCTTTCCAATGTTGTTTATTTCAAGCCAATCAGAAGCGTGGTTCAAGAGTTATCACCTTTTTAATAGATGCATATACACCCAGCTCAAGTCGACACCACTCCACTCGACCCAGCTCGAGTCGACGCCACTCCACTCGACCAGCTCGAGTCGGCACCACTCCACTCGACCCAGCTCGACCCGACGCACACTGACTCGACCGCACACGTTAGGAAGAAAGACGCTCTGACTTAGCCAACCCGATTCCCGAACCAACGCTCTATCCTATTGTTTTATGATTTAGGGCTTTCCATGTTTTACTATAAATACATTTTGTTAAGGTTTTACTCAAACATCTCATTTTTCCTTAAGGTTTACCTAGCCACCTAAAACGTTTTCTGATTTTGTAATCCAGATATCTTTGAACTTACTTAGTTTTTGCATTTGATTTCTTCTACAAAGTTGTTCATCTCATTTTTATTCATCTTATGATGTTTGATTCAATGTTTTCCGATTTTGTATCCTTGTTGATAATGTTTGGATCTGAGTAGTGTTAGAGTTCTTGAGGATGGGATAGATTAGGTGGATGATCATAGTATGTAGGGTGTTTGAGTTTAGATTCTTATGATTCTCTTCTGGAGTAGAGTTAGAAATACTAGTTTATCTCTGGTCAATTAGAACTAGGTCCTAGACATTTTCACACCCAAAAGGTGTTGTTTGATGAAATGTCTGACCAACTAGTACCAGAGACTTACATTCCTAGCCTAAGAGATTAGTTGTCTAGGGTGTTCGTTGACGTGAATGAACTGGTTCGTCATGCCTGCTCGACCATGTTTCTCTAGCGAGAGCTAGGTTTGGAAGTGTTCGAGTTTGAGTAGCTTATGCCAAGAGATTGGATTAGCTAAGTCGTGATGTTTATTGTTTAGGGATAGTTTCCTTGTGGCATGTTAAACACTCTGTAGACTAGGAGACTGCGCCGACATTAATTACTTCCATCCTTAGGACTTCTATCTTTCTGATTGATATTGCATTCCTGAGACCATTTCTGATCTTGCAATCTAATTCATGCCTAGAATCGTTTTTGCTTTTACTTATTCATGTTCGCTTCTTGTCATGCATTTTCGTTTCTAGTTCTGTAGTTCATTTCCGTTTTGCATTTTGATCATTGTAGGATTGTTAAATATAAACCCACTCTTTGAACTGGCTTGACTTGTGATACGTTGATTGCATCTTGATTGCTAGCAACATCCTTTTTAGATTGACACCTTAAGTACTACAACTACATGAGGTTAATTGAACATGCTAGGATACATACAAAAATCCTAGTATCATCTTTCATGATAAAACAAACTAAAAATTTATTTAGTAATCGATATTCAATCTGATTGTGTCGATGTAATTTTACGATTTTCATGGCTTAAAAACACCTCTCAAGAGTTGTAGTAACATCAAGCACAATCAAAAATTCAAAACCAATTAACTTCAAAAGGTGGTTTTTATTGCAATTTTAAGTATAATGGGCCTAACTCAATATCCAAAAGATTGCTTAAGGGAGGATGTTTGCCTCATACTATATATATTGCCCAAGGAATTAATGTTTTCTCCATGTGGGACTCTAACACACACCCCCCTCCTCCCCCACACTCAGAACTGGACATCTGAAGCGTGAAGTTTGTGGAACTAGACATCCAAAGATGGTAGCCCACTTTCGAGAAAATTGAACTAGACTCTAATACCATTTTAGTAATGGGCCTAACTCAACACCCAAAAGCTAGCTAAAAGGAGGAGGTTTGCCTCATATTGCCCAAGAATTTATTTTTCTTCCCATGTGGGACTCTAACATGAACTTAAACTTGTAAATTTTGTTAGACCAGAAAACCAAAACTATATGGGTCTCTTCCAAATATTACTCGAACTAGCAATCTCTACATTTTGTGTGAAATATTTTACCAGTTCAATTATTATTAGTATTTGATCAGAATGTGTATTTATATGTTTCTATTTAAGATTTTTATTTTTTTTAAAAGAAAAACGGAAAGTATACATATTAAGCTTTGGGATTTTTATTATTTTGTATCAAGTCACGTTTTGGTTTTGATCAAAACCATTTTGTGGTCTAAAAACTCTCATCTTTTATCTTTTATTTTGGTTTTAATATGGACCACACTCGTACTATCAAATATCTTATTCTGAGGAAAAAAAGAACGGTTAACCCTCGTCACGACGGCATTCTATTTGCACAAGGACAGTCAAAACTAAGTCAAAGAGGCCAATTAACTCTTGCATTAATTCCATCAATTTCAAATAATAATGGTGTCATACTCTGTTTTCATATAGTAACTCATCATCTCTTAATACCACATATCCCTTATTGCTACTAGTTGTTTATTTCTTTCCAAGTTTGTGGGAACATTTTTGTTCCATCTTCTCTAAGAAGAAAGATTAAAAAAAAAAAAAAGCGTAACAACATACAAGGTAGGTTATATTTTGCCTAAGAATCTTTGGTCGTTATGGTGTTAACTTAGCAATGTCTTTTGGTGAATCAAAAAACTTATGGTGGTGTTAAATTCCACAAAATATTTTTGGAGACAAGTCACGAAGTCAACGTCCATCTTTGGACGTTGAAAAAGGTGTTTTGGAAATAAACTTTGCATCTGTCAAAGTTGAGACATAATATGTGGAGCTTTTGAAGATGCTTGATGATTATGAAAGATTGAACGACTTTTTATGTCTCCAAGGAGCTTCTGTAAAACAGGTTGTTTGAATTTTGTTTTCTATGAAATTACACGATTTAATAGAAACCAAGTAAGTAAAACATCAAAAACCTACTATTATATATGTGGTTAAAAAATGACGGTGGACTTGTTAAACAGAAAATGATAGCAGCGAAAAAAATATACAAAACAAAGCGAAAAAAATATACAAAACAAAGCTTTGTCTACGTCAATATCTATATTAACATTTTTGAAGTACATTTTGTGTTATACCCTTTTAGTTTTTCTTAATTACTTTATTTTATTTACAACATTAACCTCTATCAATTTTCTAAAATAATATTTCGTAAAAACTCAATTAATGTAATTATTTAAAACGACCTAATTTGATACGTTCATTGCCATAAATATCTTTACAACATCTATTAACCCCTACAGATTTTCCTAAAATAACATTTGTAGAAAGTCAATTAATGGATCTATTTAAACCAACCTAATTTTAAACATTTATTGTCATACAAAGGTTGAAAATATATATACATTTCGTTTGTTCCTAAAACAACTCTATGCATTAAATGATTAATCCCATAAAAATCTCAAAATTCATTTTAATAGATGTTTGGTGACTGTAGGACATATTCTGTTTTAATGACACAACATCATTTGAGTAACAAATTTAACCCGCAGTGTATTGCGAGTTAAATAACCAAATATTGTCCTGCGGTGTATTGCGGGTTAAATAAGAGTGGGATTGGTGGGATTGGTGACACTTTTAGATGTGTACCAGGAGATAAATGTATTACTAGACTATACATATACCACACGGGTTAAAACCTTGAAAACACTACAAAAATCTATACTTTGAATACTTATATCAAATACCAGTAAAATTTTATATTTTTAAAATTAATAAAATAATAATAAAATAACAAATAAATACAATATAAATTTTAAAAATTTTAAATTAAAAATATTGTCCCGCGGTGTACTGTGGGTTAAATCCTAGTCTATATTATTATTTTTGAAGTACATTTTGTGTTATGCCCTTAAAATTTTGGTTATTTAATTTGTTTTATTTACAACATTAACCCCTAACTATTTTTTTAATAACAATTCATGGAAACTCATTTAATGGAACTAATAAAATTGACCTTATTTGATACGTTTATTACCATACAAAGCTTGACAAAATCTATACATGTCGATGGTTCCAAAAACAACTTTACGCATTCAATTTTTAATCTCATAAAAATTTCATAATCTATTTTAATAAATCTTTAGAGACGGTAGGATCTCTTCAATTTAAATGACACAACCGAATCTATATATACATTTTTGAATCATATTTTGGGTTTTACTCTTAAAATTATCCATATTTGCATAGTTAATCCTTACAATTTTGTCAAAATAGCAATAACTAAATTATTCTTAAAATCGCTAAAAAAAATTATTTCTAACATATATGTACGTAATTCATTTGTGTTTTCCTTTTAAATTAAAAGAGTTAAATGCTTTAGTCTTTAAAAGGAAACAATAATATCGCAAAAACATGTTATTCCAAGTAAATTGAGATCTTCACTTAATAGTTTGTTTCTCTTATGCATAGGTGAATATTTTATGATAGGATTGTGCCTACTTAAGGAAAACAATAGTTTGCCAAAAACAAAAAAAGGAAAACAATAATGATGATTGAATATTAACAATAAACCATAAAAATCAAAAACAAATCTTTGTTTCCATACATTATAAATATAATAAAGCGGAAATCGAGATAATATGTAGAACAGAAACTATTACTGGCATAAATATTATTGTGGTATAATTTTGTTTATGAAATAATATCATCTTCTTAAGCCACATTGATTATGAAATAATATCATCTTCTTAAGCCACTATAAATATATTTCACTGGCAGTAACTAAAAATACTGAATCCGAAAAAGAAACTATTGTGGTATAATTTTTTTTTTTTGTAATTTGAAAAGGTTTTATTGTGATTTTTTGTGCATAGTTATATGACGGGATGGGTATTATCTAAGTTGACACAACTCATGTGATGTTCAGAAGAGGAGTTTCAGAATTTGGTGAACTAAAAAAATGATTTAGCACAACTTATTCTTTAAAGGTACGTTTACTTTAGCATTGTTACTTTCTTTTTTTTTTTTTTTTTTTTTTNTTGCTTTAGATTGTTACTTGCCTTTTGAAATTATGTTTTTCACAAGCCCTGTATATACGGTACTTAAAACATGTTTCATTTTTCCCTGTAGGTAAGTCATTGACTCATTGCAAAGGCACAATGTTGAGAACGGAACCAATATTGAGTTTAGTGTGCCTACAGCCTACCTAGGTACCATCTTAATTTATATCTATTATTATTAAGGTCTATGTTATTCTATGGCTTTCCTAATTCATTATTAAAGTTTTGATTTACAGTATAATTTCACAGATCTCAATCCCATATACTAAAATTTTGCAACATTCAATAAAAATAAGTCTCAAACTTTTCGTTGTAGGTAAGTCATTCTATGGGATATGTAGAACTATGAGAATGGTTTACTAGCAGCTTTTTGAAGGTAAGTTTACTTAATTTTTGTTTATCGGCCTTTATATTTTATTTATCAAAAATATCTCGGTTAATTGTACTCCTAAATCCTAACCAATAGTGTAGATAAAGCGTAACAAAGGGGTAGTTTGTGAGTTCAATATACTTATCCACATACGATAGTATGTAGTAGTGAATTATTTTTGATAGTGCGTAGTAGTGTATTATTTTTGGTAGTGCGTAGTAGTGTATTATTGAAGCTATTTTTTTTTGTTAATTCAGAGTAAATTCTCAGCCTTATGGAAGGCCCGAGATTCTTTTCTGTGGGAGGTGCAGTTTACGGATAGACCCTTTCTCCGGGTATTCAAATGAACCGTTAGATAGGCCCATATCCATGTAAAAGTGTCCAGAAAAATGTGACTTAGTTTCACACAGCAGGGGAATCGAACCTGAAATGTTGTAATGTCCCAGTCCCGCTCCCTACCACTTGACCACAAGCTCCCGGACTATATTGAAACTATTCAATTCACAAAATTGTATTTACAAAGTTAATTTATTATATAGATCGACACTATTATTTTGAATATTTTGGTTTAAGACACTAAGTATTGATGACTATCCATTGAATTTTTATCAAGGTGTATATCTTGGTTAATTTTACAAAGCATAATGTGTTAATGATCATATCACTTAGACTTATTAACCAGAGTCTACACTTTTTAGTATTTGTTATTTTGTTTAACTATTAGAAAAGAAATTCAAAACTTAAATAAAAATATAGAATACCTCTCTTGAAAACCCGAAATTAGCATTTCTAAAGCAAGTTTTTGTGTATCAAAATTAGTTTATATCATACTTTATATTAGTTTCCAAATATCTAAAATTAATTAGTATCCCATAATTACAATATTTTAAAACAAAAAAAATTAAAATATGTTAAAATATTTTAATTTGCTAAAAGAAATTTAAATACTCGTGGGTCATGTAATAAAGCGGGTTAGAATTTATATAAATATTATTATAGTTTTTCCAAATATTTTAGTTTTGAATTAACAATTAACATACAATCTTAAACACTAAACAAAACAAAAAAAATTAATAAATATATTTTAAAAATTAAAAATTTTAGTTATAAAAATTACCCCGCAGTATACCGCATGTTAAAATCTAGTTTATAGATAAAAATTCGTACACGTACAACACTAAAATATGTCGACATGGTCACCTATCTCGTGCACATAATTTATTTCTATATATGTAATGTTAACACACAAAAACATTATGATATTCGAAAATCACCTCCCTCCGGAAAGTATGGAATTAGCAATCGAAGATCTACTTGTAAACATGCATGACGACTCACTAAATCCATGGTCGATTCCCAACATTTTCCCACTCACACGGAAGTCAAACATCGATAAATCTGGTAACAATGCATCTCCCCTTAGATATTGTAGCACTTGTCTCATAGTTGGTCGAGCCTGTGGGTCAGAGTGAGAGCACAGCAAACCTAGTTTCAGAATCATTTCGACTTCTCTTTGGTCATACTCGGACCCTAGATTTGGATACGTAGCAGCCAAGATGTTTCCTTCGGTCCAAAACCCACAAACCAATTCCACGAGCAAGACGGTCTCACCACTCTCGTTTACAGTCTCAATTGGACGTCTACCGCACGCCACTTCTAGTAAGAGCACCCCGAACGCAAAAACATCAGTAGCGGTTGTGGCCCGTCCTGTCCTAACATGATCAGGGGCTAGGTATCCCCAAGTTCCAACAACGCGCGTGGTTTGAGGATCTGAACCATGATCGCACAATCGGGCTAAACCAAAATCCCCGACTCTCCCATTGTACTCCGCGTCTAACAAGACGTTACTTGCTTTGATGTCACGGTGAATCACCACTTGTTCCCATTCCTCGTGGAGATAGAATAAGGCAGAGGCCACACCATTTATAACTTTAAACCTCTGTTTCCAATCTAGGGTTACCTCCGGACTGTTGTACAAATACTTATCTAAGCTTCCGTTAGGCATGTAATCATACACCAGAAGAAGCTCATCTCTCCGGCGACAATAACCCACAAGAGGAACTAAGTTCCGGTGACTCATCTGTCCAATACTAACGATCTCAGCCACAAACTCTTTCAACCCTTGTCTGGATTCGTTCGAGACTCTTTTCACAGCGATATCTTTCTTCGTCTTGGGCAAGAAACCTCTGTAAACCCTCCCGAAACCGCCTGATCCAAGAAGGTTCTTGTCCTTGAACCCTTTGGTGGCATAGTACAACTCCTTGAACCTTAGTCGGTTCTTCCCGAACTCTATTTCCCAATCTTCCAGCTCCTCAGCGAACTTTCTCTTTCTCCTCACGATGAAGCGAACAAGGAAAATAATAATAAAGAGGGGAATCAACACGAGGGAGATCAACGGCATCGAGTTCTTGAAGAAGCTGTAGACACCCGTGGGTTTTGAATCCCACGCAGGCAACTTCGGAAGCTTCGAGGACAATGGCTGAGCTTCCCCCTTCACACTAAAACTCCACCCAAGAACATAATGTTCCGACAACATAGAACCGGTCGCAGAAGAGAAACCTACGTACATATCTTGCAACAGAACCGAGGACAGATCTCTGACTAAAGAAACAAGCGGTTTTCTCGGTTTGTTCTCGTTGAAGGGAGCCATGGTTACATCCATACGATGGGTAAGACCATCGTAATCGACCCAAACCTGCATACGCTTACGACTGATCAAAGTGAGATTAACAAACTGATCTTTCTCGTCCCAGTACCCAGCCGTCTTACTTTTCACCGATTTCAAGCTGTTGATATCGATTCCAACATGGTTATTGTTCTCATCATTGAGCTCGATACTCATAATCGTGTCAAGTTCGACAGCGAATATATGATTCTTATCTTTACCATCGTCTGCGACGTTTAAGAGACCGAGGTATTGGAAGGGACTAGCGAATGGGAGGCTGGAGTTAGGAGCGACGACAAAGGCCATGCCGCCGCTGCTAAGTGTTGGGATCTAAGAGTGGATAGCGAAGACAAAGGTTGTGGAGAAGGACGTGACAGTGCTGGTTGGTGAATCTTTAAACCGGATTGGTTTGGTGTAGNATCGTCTGCGACGTTTAAGAGACCGAGGTATTGGAAGGGACTAGCGAATGGGAGGCTGGAGTTAGGAGCGACGACAAAGGCCATGCCGCCGCTGCTAAGTGTTGGGATCTAAGAGTGGATAGCGAAGACAAAGGTTGTAGAGAAGGACGAGACAGTGCTGGTTGGTGAATCTTTAAACCGGATTGGTTTGGTGTAGAAGGCGTGACCAGTGCTCTGCATGGTTGTGTTGGTTAGCTTTAAGAGACCGTTAGGTGTGATGGTGGCAATTCCTTGGATGGATATGTTAGTCAGTGGAGGATGGAAGCCATTGTAGAGTTTGGGAAGAGGACTCTAAGGTTTGAGAGAGTAGGCTGAAGAAGAAGAAGAAGACGATGGTGAGGAGCTTGACGCTCTGTTTTCTCTGTTTTTCTTTTTTATTCTTATTTTTGGCTTTGGTTTTAAGTCTTTAGAGAATAGAGAAACAAAGACAATATATGGTGTGAAGAGAGTCTGAAAAATTCGTATTTCTTTTGGTCAATGGAAAAGTCGTCGTTGGGGAGACTCATGGAACAACTTCGGTGCTGGACCTTCTCCTTTCACTCTGTCACGGTTATATCATGTAGTAACGGTTATAAAATTCTTTGACAAAAAAAAAATTGGTAATTTGGATGCACCATGGAAAGAAAGAAACCATTCAATTTAACTGTAAAATAATGAATAAGAAATGACAAATCAGTCTATAATAGTCTTCGTAATTGGTCATATAACTTTACAAACTACAATCATTACGTCTTTATTTTATTTTCTAGTAGATCGTTTATTGTGATTCTAGGCATAAAAAGTTTTATGAGTTTTCAGTTCAAATTTCTTTGACAGACAGTGAAAGGTTGGCTTTTTGTTTTTGTAGATATTAGTGTTGTTGATCCTTTCACACTCTTGATATTACTAGTCTATAAAGAATGTGAAAAATTCAAAAAAGAAAGAAAATTCCTTGATTTTTCCTAATGATAAAGATTCTTCTTTTTCTGTTGTTGTCAAAACCACAAGATTAACAATAGAATTCAACAAACAATAAGTTGTGTTGCATGTATTTCTAATTATATTTTTCACTATAAAATTTAATTTTTTTCTTTAATACCGCATGTGATAATTGATGTAATTTTGTAGAATTAGTACACGACAGCGAGTTAGTAAAGAGAGTCTAGAAAAGTAAACATAATGTCGTGTATTAGTTTCTACTAGACAAGTTATATTTTTTTTTTGTCAAAGTGGTATTAAAGTAGTAATGAGTATGGAAAGTAGTATTTTTCTTGTCAAGAGAAAAGTCTTTAACCCGATTGGGAATGTTGTTAAAGTTTTGTAGAAAAGTCATCGTCTTAACTCGACCGATTGGTCAAGAGAAAATTCATGGTAAATTTGTACTAGTAATTCTATGTAATTGCAATTTGTTGTAGTTAATTCAATAATATATATTTGGGTACCCAATAATGACAAAATCGTAATGATTCAAAATTGATATTTTTATAAAGACGAAAAACAGGAGTCAGTTTTGAGACAATTCTCAAAGTTACAACAAAAGTTTTCCTAACATAGATACCACTTGCTTGCAATCTTAAACAAACATGGGCTAATTAGACTTGTTGATAAAGACCTTGTGTTTTGAGATCCTACAGTAGGTTTTAGTGATAACTAGTTTAAAATATTAACATAAAATTTCAATCCAACTTTATGATGGCCATTTTTATTTCCAATATAAAGTTTGAAGTCAATTTTGTTCCAACGCATTTCTATTTTCATTTTTTTCAATTTTTGGAGATTTCTATTTATAATTTATATGTAATTTTAGGGATTTCTATTTTTGTTTTGAATAACTAAGAGGTTCCTGATCTAGGCTAATACATCTCCTTAGACCAAGTACAAAATTATTTTATATGGTTCTCTCCCAAGCGTTACTCAATCTGGCGACTTTTAAGATGAAATCTTTATTTTTTTTTGTCCTCATATGAGATCTCTATTTTTAATTCCAAAATGGAATAGAACTTGAGTAAACCTCAACTCCAAAATGGATTCTTTTTTTTTTTTTGATCAAAACAGAGCTTACTTTCATTCAAACAAACAAAGTAGCAAAGTTACAAGGGTTTAGAGATATCCAAAGTAAAGCTTGATAACAAATAGAAGCAACAAAGGTAAAGATAGATAGATCGACAATCATAAACCAGAGATATTGGAGGCTTGAGCAAAGGAGCACCAAACCGTAAACTAACTCAAGATGATCCGACGCCACATTCGCGGAAGCAGCGGTAATGTGGTAAATGGTCCTTATCAAGATGACATTGGGACGTTGTGAAGGTTTCCATAGCCGAGAGACACGATGGCTTGATCTGCTCAATGGCAAGGAGAGTGATTGGGGGATTAGGTTTGGGAATGGCATGCTTGAAGAGAGTGATTGGGGGATTAGGTTTGGGAATGGCATGCTTGAAGAGGATTCGGTAACCACACTCCTTGGAGCAATGGTCATAATGCCGAAACTCTCAAGACTTTGGCAAAGGAGAGCAACCTTCGGGACTTTGGTAAATTGTAAATGACAAAGTTCATGGCACATGGAAGGTAAGGAGAGAAGAGTGGGAACGTTTTGGTAACCTCTTCTCCTTGGAGAGAAGATCATAATGCCGATGTTCCTAGAGCTTCTGGTTTCAGAACATATATAGCAGCTTAGCACTTGTTGTAGGTTAGAGAACAGCTGAAACAGAGAGGGTAGATTCAAGAGGTACCGGTAACCATGGCTCCATAGGGCCAAGATCATAATGCCGAACCTACTAAAAAACATGAAGTAATAGGTAGGGACCCTAACTAACTCTACGGGCAAGGTTCTCAAAAACTCTTTGCAACAACAGAGCATCCATGTTCGATTATGTTCCAGTTGCAGTCTTCGGACAACTGACTTCATGAATCGAACCAAGATTAAGCTACAGGAAGACAAAGAAGGATTTGGAATAAACCTGGAATCATGAGGTGCAAAGGTAGGGTCTCGGGGTCTTGTCGAGATCTTGTAAGGCTCCAGCGTCAACACAGAGCTCCTGTCCAACTGCGACCAAGCAACACACTTGGTGAGGGGATCTAGATCCGAGGAGCAGAGAGATGATGAGGTTGACTTCAAGGGGGCGTGACAAAGACAGATGACAAGATGACAAGGGCTTTGTGAAGTCTTAGATCTGACTTTGAGAGGCTGGAAGCTCGTGAGAATTACCTCGCATAGAGCAGCCACCGGAAGAGACGAAGAGAGGGTGAGGGATTGAAGCTGAAGCATGTCCGGAGTCGCGGAGAAGAGGCTCGATGCAACTCTGGTGTGTTTACCATAGAACCAAACGTAGAGCAGGCTTAGAAGAAAGAGGAGAACACACGAACAACGAATCGATGTCCTAGCGGCGCCGATTGGAATCGACGCCGCCGGAGGAAGCAGCCTTGGAGAATGTGCCAGAGAGGAGCGGCTAGGGCGAACTAACAAATCTCCAAAACGGATTCTATTTCAAAGAACAATATTAATTAGAGATGCTACAAATACATAAAAGCCGAATATATTACCCAACCAACATGACAATAAAAATGTAAGCTTGAAATAAAGCGTAAGCAACAAAAACCTATTAGTTGTGTGACTTACGGCAAAACGATATACAAAACATACAAACGAGATACATCGTTTTGCTACATCATACGTATCCGCAACAGAAGAAGACAAATGACTATAGACAAAATTTGGTGTTTTCATTGATTGTTGTAACATGTAGTCATCACATATATGAACCTGTTCCATGCCTACATAACCTCTAATGTAAATAATCAGATATTACTGATAGGTATCTTCTTCTTTAGTTCTAAAGTCCTTTTTCAATGTTCAAAAACATTCAATCAAAGATGCATATATTGTAAATTAGTTATTTTTTGTTGAATAAATTTTACATTTCATCAAAAAAAAAAAAAAAAAATCAGATACAGAAATAAATCGATACAACTATAAACACATTGTGGTTTTGGTAACATTTTCAGCAGATCGTTGAATCTTTGAGATTTGCTGATGATCACAAAATGGTACAGTTCTTTTGGAAAATTTACTTGAGGAGCACTCTAAACTTTCAGGAGTCAAAATAACATATAAAAACCTGGAAAGTTTCTCCAACAAGACCTTTTGTCTCGGATGAGCTGATCGCATTTCAACCAGACCGGAAAAGCTTCCAAATGAACCAGACGTCAGGCTTGGATTTTGATTTGAATAGTAATGTCATTGATTGATTGAATCAACGACAAAACTGGCTCCCCCCATTAACCGACTTCGATTGCATAGTAATGGGTTTGTTGTGCTCATCTCATGGAATCAACAGTTTTGTAGTCATGTTGTCTTCTTCTCCGGCACCTGAATTGAGGTTTACAATCTGAGAATTTCGTATCACCAGACATCCCCATTGTTGAATCTGTATCTGCTTCAAATCCAAAACAACCATCAATCACCAAACAAGTAAAAAAAACCAAGAAGAAGAATACATATATACATGTCAGACAAATTAAAGAACTAACAATGCTAAAACCCAATTCCACAATGTATAACCAACTCATACTAGACTGATGTTTCACCATTCCTATTTGCCAACTCGGACTAGACTGATGTTTTGGTTTTGCTACATTAGGCAAGACCATAATAGACAAGCAGGTCAAAATCAGAGTCGTTGATCAGAACAAGTGGCAAATAACACCAAAAAGTTTCCATTTTTAATCTTAAAAAAAATCAAAATATGAATCTTCAAACTCAAGTGGCAAACCAAGAATCTCACAATTGCTATAAAAAAGACTCGAAACTGTACCTCCCCAAAACAATGGCTTAACATCTTCTTCTTCATCATCGAACTCATCACCATAACCAAACTCAGCATCACCCCTGTAACCAGGTTCACTCCCATAACCAGATTCATTCCCCATCGGATCAATCCCAACAGCGAACCCGAACCCTCCAGAAGCTTCCTTCTCACCACCGGAATCACGGCGCTCTCTCCGTGAATGCCTCGCCGCCTCACTCACATCAGAACCCCAATTCGCTTCACCAAAAAGCTCACCACTCGAATCCGTACCGACGGCGAAAGGCAAATCCGAGCAAGTCCCATGAGCTCCAATGGAGCAACACCTCCGAGTCCCACTCCGATCACTGCTCCGACCAGACACCGATCTCGAGTTACGCCGCCGTCGTTTCCTCGCTACTAACCGGAAACTTCCTTTACTGCTGTAATTGGAAGCAGATAGCGTCTCGTCGGCGAGTGAGAGACGGCTGAAAGCATCGATGGAGAAAGAAGTGGATCGATCGGAGAAGCAAGGGCGTTTGGGAGTGAAGTGATGAAACGCATTGGTCTGCTGCTGCTGCTGCGGTGGGTCTAGGGTTTTGGAGCGGTGAAATGGTCGCCATGAGAGGAGCTGTGAAGTGCAAGACTCAATTGAGCTTCGTGATGACTCTAGATGTGGTTTCTGAGACATTTTTGTTAATAAAGGTTACAACTTTACAGATCACAGAAAGTGAAATACAAAAAAATCAGAGAAACCCTTTGAGCAAATCTGAATTTGGGAATGGATCTGTTGTCAGTTGTTGGAGAATTCGAAGAGTGGATTTTAGAGTTGTTGTCAGTTGTTTTTTTTGTTTGGGTTTAAGAGCTTTTGATTTGCTTTTGTAATTGAGCAAACACAACTCATTGGAAGTCAGATTACTATTTTTATGTTTTTTTTTTGCTCGACGGCTTAGTTACTGTTAGAGAGAGAGAGTTCCATGGTAATTAGTAAAATACTCGTCAGATTTTCTAATAATCTAGTAAAAAAAAAAATAAGATTTATAATTGTAAAACTATTTTACAAATTACAAAACAAAACATATCAAAAATTTAATTAATTATTTTATTTATTTATTTGGTCAACAAAAAAAATCATTTCTATAATGGAGAAGTTGACTCCTTTTATGATGAAGATGAACCATGGATGGAATTGCAATAAACCATTTCCATTAAATCTGTATTAAAATAATGAATAAGAAATTACAAATCAATCATGTAATTACATTTTCCTTTTTTTTTAAGAAAAGAAAAACAAATGTCTTTATTTTTTTTGGTTTATTCTAGAAAGATTTGTTACCAAACGGGTCAACTGAATACGGACGGTCTTAGAGGGGGTATTCAACTTGATGTTTTAAAGATTTGTTAAGATTTTAATATTTTAGAATTTTGAAATATTTAGGAGATTTTTAGGAGATTTGATTGTGTTTTAAAGTTTTTCTATTTTCTTAAAAAAAGAAAATCAAATGTAATTCTATGAAATTCTACGAGATTTTATAGTAAACTTTGTGTGATTTTAAAATATTTTATAACAAAAAAAAATCTATAGCAAAACATTTTATTAATTAATCGCTTAACTGAAAAACAGAGTAATTAAACGTGAGAGTTACTGATGCTGTAGCCAAGAACTAATTGCTGTAACAGATGATATTGATTCTGTAGCCAAGAACTAATAGTTAAACGTGAGAGTTACTGATACCGACTCCATTTTATTAATTAATTGCTGTAGCCAAGAACTGTCTATGATACTGATGCTGCACGGCCATTGTTTTTCTTGTTGCGGATACTTTTTCGTTCATCATGGCTTCCATCTTAATCACTAAATTCCAAATTCCAAAGCTAAACGTGAGAGAACAAAACAAAGATTGTCTATCTAGACCAAAACAAAAACTGAGTAAGGAGAGAGAGAAGCAAACATGAGAGAACAAAAACAGAATAAGGAGAGAGAGAAGCAAACGTGAGAGAACAAAAACAGAGTACGGAGAGAGAAGCTAACGTAGCGGAAGGATAGTAGTTGCAAATTCGATTGTTTAGTCTGCGAATACCCAAACAATAAGCGATCTTGAAGTTGTTGAGAACAAGAGAGATTAGAGTTGTAAAGCTCTGTTTAAGAATAATTCATAAAAGTTGTTCTTCCTACAAGGTCTCATTCTCTTATAGAGAATAACCAAAACCTATTCTTTCAATGAATTGTAAAGTTTATATTATTCTAAGAATCTATAACTGAAAATAAAGGAAGATTGCCAATTGCAATCTTAAAAGAAATAGAAAACCAGAGAGGCAAAAGAAAAGGAAACTAAAGAACACCGCCTCAGCACCCTGCATCAGAAGCAAACGTGAGAGGAGAGAGAGAGGCAAACATGAGAGAGTGAGAAGCAAATATGAATGTGAGAAAAAAATAGAAACAAAGAGAAGCAAACTTGAATGTGACAAAAACCAAAACAGAAGAATCAAACTGTCGTGAATAAAAACAATCTAAAAAGTATAGTATTGCATCATGACCCCATATTCATAGCATCATTCCACATGCTTGCAACTATATTTGCTCTCCATGTATTAGCAAGCACTCTTTGTTGTTCTTGAGTACCATGAACCTGTTCTTCCTCATTATTCTCCTCATCATTTCTTTGATCAACATTAGTTTCTTCGAGAACATCTTCTTCTGGAGGAAACAAATCGGAACGACAGTCTTTACGGAGATAATTATGCAAACCAACACAAGAAATTACTAATTCTACTTGCGTCTTATATGGAAAGGGTGGTGCATATTTGAAGATGTGAAATCTTGACTTGAAGATGCCAAAAATCCTCTCTATCACATTTCGCAAGCTAGAATGACGATTGTTGAACAACTCATTTGGATTTACAAGATCTTTCCCTTGTCCTCTAAAGTCTTGGAGATGATAGCGAGTACTTTGAAATGGAGCTAAAAAGCTGCATCGATTGGCAAATCCACAATCAACTAGGTAAACCTTTCATGGAGTTTAAAACGCATAAAAATATTGGTGAGATAAATTTCACGTAAAGAACATAATAATTTAGTTTTATACAAAGATCAGTGAGATGTACCTTCAGGAACTATTAATTTGTTTGTGTTTCTTGTTAAAGCATCCTATAATACCTTTGCATCGTGAGATGAACCTTCCCACCCGCTAAGAACATATGTAAATTCTAAATCAAAATTACATGCAACTAACACATTTTGCGATAAGTGTCCTTTTCGATTGCGATAACTAGCCGTGTCTTGTCCTGGCATCATTGCAAGGATATGAGTTCCATCAATAGCTCCCACACAATCCTAATAATAATAGAAACAAAATATAGTTATTTGAAATACTTGGAAACGAGAAGAAGAAAAAATTATCATACCTTAAAATAAGGATAAAATCGAGTGTTGTCTTTTATTTTTGTAGGAATTGAAAGTCCAGGTTTAGCCATAAAGCTTGGAGCAAGTGCTTTTAACACCTTAAGAATTGTGTTAAAGCTCGTACTTATCGAGAATTTTGATCTCTCGAATCTATCTTCAGCTACAACGTACCTCGCATTTTGACCAACTATGAACAAAAATGTGGCAAGCATTTCTTCAACAGAAACATATGTTGTGTCGGTTAACTCCATCTTCAATCTCAGAATTGAGCATAGTTTCAGAAATGCTTCTGGATACATACGATATAGCTCTCGAAAATTCTCACGTTTTGCAGCCAACGCTTTCTGTATATACTCATGTCCAAGTGTTGTCGCTGATAAAGCCCATATACTATAATCTTTCTTTTTTTCCAAATAAAACAGCCCATTAAAGTATACTATGATCCGGTATGCTTTTACGACGACAATGATTTACGACCCCAAATTGCAGCACAGACTGCAAATTGCAGTACATGAGAGATTTTTCAAAGAGGGAGAAAAGAGAGAGAGCTTATTGATTGTGATGATGGTTTCTATGGCTGAAAAGAGAGAGAATAGAGATGGTGATGGTTTGATTCAAAGGAAGATACAAAGCGTTCACATGTGGAGAAGGTGGCTGGTGATCTGCGGAGATTGCCGGAGTTGATCTTTTATGACTGTGTTTTTTTTGTTTCTTTATAACAGCTAAAAACAGAGAAAACAACTCATGAAAACAGAGTGGATAATTGAGACGAATTCAGGGATGTCAAAGCCATGAGGTGCAGAGCCAGCGATGTCAAAGGCAAGAGTGAAAGGAGACAAGAGAATGTCTTATGACTTGTTTGTCAATAAAGAGTGGAAAATTGCTTGAACTGAGCATCATCGAACTGTGCCACATTTTGTACTAAACGACCTGGTCCTCTCGACATTGGAAACGAAGAAGAAGAAGATAAGGAGCTTTTCTCGCTCTTTAATTTTGTGTTAGACGAAATCTTTCAAAATTCTATGTTAAAGGGTGTGATTTGAGAAGAGTATTTTTCAACTAAAAAAAAGTCTCCTAAAATCATTTAAAGTAGCATTTTAAAAAAAATTCTGATATTTTGAATAACAAGAGATTTAAAATTGGTTTTATAAACTATTAATTGAATAACAAGAGATTCTAAATTATTTTAAAAAAATTTATATAAATTTTAATTAAATAACATAAATTTTATAAGTTTTTTTAAAATCCTCAATTAAATAATAAAATATTTTAACAATATTTTAAAATCCTCTAAAATGTTAAGTTGAATATCCAAGTCTAAACGCAATATACTTAACATAAAAAAGGTCACGTGAGGCACGTGATGCTCTCTAGTCTCTGCTATTATTAAATCTCTCTCTTTCTCTCTTTCTCTCGCTCTCTCGCTCTCTCGTTCTTCTCGCTCGGCAATTCGAAACCCTAGCATTGCCCAGATCTCTCAATTTGATTCAGGTGAGACTTTTCGCCTCTCTTCTTCTTCTTCTCTTTTCTTCCATCAAATTTTTCACTCCGGTGATCGGAATCGTTACTGGAATTTAATTGAACTATAGACGATCAATCGAGTCTCGTCAATTTTTTTAGGGTTTTTTTCTTCTCTGTTAATTGTTATCCAACGAGTTCTTTTTCTTGGGTGTGTGATCGCTTATTCGTTTCGATCAATTGATGTTTGGAATCTCAATTTTTGATTTTTGTGTTTAGGAAAAAAAATGAGCAGCCGTTCGAGTAGAACTATTTACGTTGGGAACCTTCCCGGCGATATCCGCGAAAGAGAAGTTGAAGATTTGTTCATTAAGGTATAAAAAATTACACCTTTCTTCGATTGCTACTTGTAATTGTGTTTATCTTGAACGATTTTTTTTTTTAATTTTGTCTGCGGTTTTCTGAGTTTTCTTGAATTATTGGATCAAGAATTCAGATTGTGTTTCTGAAGTTCATGTGTTCACAAATCACAAGGTTCAATATGTTAAAGACATTGAATGCATCTTAGATTTTGTGTTGTTGGCTTGTGATTTGTTTGAAACGAGTTTTCTCAAGAATTGTTCTTTCCTTTTTTACAGTATGGACCTATTGTTCAAATTGATTTGAAGATTCCCCCGAGGCCTCCAGGCTATGCTTTCGTCGAGGTAAGTTTTTTTTATGAAAAGGCTTGTTGTTTATTTGCACTTTCTGTCCAACCATTTAATTTAATTTTTTGATATTTGTGCTTTTAGTTTGAGGATGCTCGGGATGCTGACGATGCAATTTATGGCCGTGATGGTTATGATTTTGATGGGCATCGTTTACGGGTTTGTTAATCATCAAATCCCTGAAATTTTAAATCAATACTTTGTATTTGTTGACTGGTAGGCCAATATAATTGATGCGCATTGGCCATTGCAGGTGGAGCTAGCTCATGGTGGAAGGCGTTCATCACATGATGCTCGTGGTAGTTACAGTGGTGGTGGTCGTCGTGGCGGTCGTGATGGTGGTGACGGTGGTCGTGGGCGTGGGCCATCTAGGAGATCCGAGTACCGCGGTACATATGATTGTTTTGGATTACTGTATAGTTAGAGTTTTAAGAGTAACCTCTAAACTTTTATTATCTTCAATATGCAGTTGTAGTGTCAGGTTTGCCTTCATCTGCTTCCTGGCAAGACCTTAAGGTGACTATTCAATTGTGGAACAGTTCCTCGTTGTAGTTCTTGTGGTTTTGAAGATTCCTGAATGAATCTTGACATAATTACTTCTTTGTAGGATCACATGCGTAAAGGAGGAGAAGTCTGTTTCTCTCAAGTGTTCCGTGATGGTAGAGGTAAGTCCTCATATCTTACCCGAGAATAGAGATGTGTCTAAAGCTGTTTGTATTTTCAGCTTTTAAACCCCGTTTTAACTAGTCTGTGGGATGCTTTAATCTTTGACTATTTGTTTACAGGTACAACTGGAATCGTAGATTATACTAGCTACGAGGACATGAAGTATGCGGTGAGATGTTCTTCTCCTTCCTATCCTTTGATTATTTGTGTTGGTGAGAACTTGTTCATCATTGGTTACTCATGAGTATATTCTTCATTTTGTACAGGTAAAAAAGCTTGACGATACAGAGTTTCGGAATGCGTTTTCTCATGGATATGTCCGGGTATGTTAAAAGACAAGGAGTCTGATAGCTGCATTCATTTTCTATTGCACTTAACACAGTTCCCTATATCATTATAGGTTAGAGAATATGACTCAAGGAGGGATTCGAGGAGCCCCAGCCGTGGAAGATCCTATTCTAAGAGTCGCAGCCGTAGCCGCAGCCGTAGCCGCAGCCGTGGGCAGAGTCACAGCCGTAGTCGTAGCCGCAGCAGAAGCAGGAGCAGAAGTCCAAAGGCTAAATCATCGCGTAGATCGCCTGCAAAATCTATATCAAGATCTTCTCGCTCTCGCTCCCGCTCTAAGTCAAGGTCACTGTCTCCGGGAGGGTATGCTTCGTTTCTTCTTTAATGTGAATGCTTAATATCCAACGTAGCGTAGGCTTGCTTTATTTAGCTCTTCCTTTAAAGTTTGTTGACATCTCATTAAAGGATGTCATTGGGATGACTTCATAGTTGTTGATTGAGAATGATGGTTGCTTCTAGTTAAGGGTACCTGGGTACGATGTATTTTGGTTTTGAAAGTCTGGTCTTTATTGTTGAGAATGGTTTTGTTTCCTAGATATGGATATACATACAATCAACTAAAATATGGGAAATAGTATCTGGAATTCTGGATCATGGATATCTTGGTTGGGTTGTACACAACTGTTTCGTCTCAGAGGTATATATGCTCTTTCTTAGATGGGCAAGTTTGGAATTGAAAACATTCTTACCTCCTCGTTTTCTGATAATATCCATTGCTGCTAGATTGGTAACAGTGGAGACATTGGATCGCATTGATAATAGTGTCATCAAAATGGATCCATCAAGCTAGGAAAGATATTTTCATTACCTGCTATTGGACAAGCGATCTGAATTCTCATTGGAACCGATGCTGCTCTGGACACAGGGTTTGATAGAATTAGATATTTGCTTTGATCCATCTCTGTTCCCTCTGTTTTATGTGTGTTATGATCTGCTAGAAATCGTCTGAAGTTGTCTTTTTGTGTGTGGCTTTCTTGTGACACTTTGATGTCTGACATGGAATGAGGCATCAAGGGTCTTGGTGAAACAGCTATTAAACACGGATTACATATTGGATTATTAAACTGGATTTGTTTCTCGGACTTTTGCAGATCTCGTTCAAGGTCAAGATCTCCTCTACCATCTGTAAGTCATCTATTTATATCAAATTTGCATCCCGCTGTACTATCAGCACAATATTTTCGGGTTTCCGGCCCTAGTATACAAAAGAGAAGATCTATGTCTAGCTATATAGTTACATCCTCACCATCTTGAAACTTGTGTGTGCAGGTTCAGAAGGAAGCTAGCAAGAGCCCTAGCAAGCAGCTGAGCCCAGCAAAGAGCCCTATGCGTGGTAGGAGCAAGAGCAGAAGCAGGAGCCCATCTCGGTAATGCACAACACACACTCTTTTACACTTGTTTGGAATATTCTCGTTCCTTGTCTGAATCTCTCTTAAACTGTTGTTTTACAGGTAAAGAATTATCTCATAATCAGGTAAAAGAAGCTGGGTTTGTTGGAAGATTCGCCTTAAGATGGTATCTCTTTTATCTTGTAGGTGTGACTAAAAAACAAGTAATGATAAGCTGAAAACAATTGTTATTCTGGGGTACCTCTCATGGGATTTTAACTCTCTTTTTCTTTTAATATTCACTTGCAACTTGCAACTTGCAACTGTGTTGTGGATGCTTCTCTTAAAATATATCGTTCTTATTGCCTTGTGTTGTTTGCACATAGGAATGACAAAGCAATTTAAAATTGTTCATCATCGGTAGTTTATGAACTAAAAGCTAAGCTTTAGTGCTCAGTACGTACTATTGGAAATTTACTGTCGAGTGCACAATCAAATTCAAAAATCTCAAATACAATTGACATTCTTAAATTTTGATAATTCGTCTCGTCGTATTCAAAAACATATGAACATGTTAATATAACTTTTGGAAACAAGTCAAATCACTATTATTATCAATGAACATAGAAAAGACCCGTTCCTATATAATCCGTACGATGTCTTATTCGGGGGAGCTGTTCCGCATTATTTGTGTCTGTGTCTGCGTCTGCGTGTGAGTGTTGTGAATGGAATCATGAATGTGTGTGATCAGCAATTCTAAAACAACTAATACAATTCCCGGTTTACTCGTACCGGATCCGTAACTGTAATCTACAAAAACAAGTGAAGAGAAGAAGATTTGGATAAGAAAGTGGCCGCCATTAGTTAAAAATCAGAGGTAGAGGTAGAGAGAGAGCGAGGGAGAGCCATGGCTGATTCTGTATTCTCTTTGGTACCAGAAGACGTAGTTTTCAAAATCTTCTTCAAGCTCCAAGATGATCCAAGATACTGGGCTCGTCTTGCATGCGTCTGCACCAAATTCTCATCTATTGTAAGAAACGTTTGCTGGAAAACACAGTGCTACTCCGCAATCCCCACCGTCATCTCCGATCTCCTTCCTCCTTCTTCTTCTTCTTCTTCTTCCGCCGCATCGTCTTCATCCCTAACTCCTCCTCCTCCTGGTGGTTGGGCTTCTCTCTACAAACTCGCCGTCTGTTGTCCTGGTCTCTTCCACGCCGGGATTCTCCTCGAAAACTCCGATTTCGGTTTAGAACGTGAGCTAGGTCCCGATCAAAGCCTCGATCGTAAACTTACACCGACGGATCTAGCTTGCGACGACGGAGAAGTTTCGAAACCAGTCGGATCTGGTTTAGAAACGACCTCGTTTTGGTCTCTCTACGACGATCTCTACACCGATACGCTCTCCGCTCCTCCGGAAGATTCGACGGACGATCAAGAAGAAGAAGAAATCGAAACGAGTGAGATCAGACCTGGACGAGATCTTCCGGTAAGGAAACGAAGGAAGATTTGTAGATCTCTAGGATCTCATTTAGCTTCAGGAGCTTGGAACCTTAGCCGTGAACAAGGCAACAAGCTTCTCGCCAGTAGATTCCGCGGTGATTGTCTCTACATTTGCAATTGGCCTGGTTGTATTCACGTCGAAGAGAAACGAAACTACATGTTGTTCAGAGGTGTTTTCAAAGATTTCAAACGCTCTCGTGTTTGGAGAACCATCAACGACGGTAACCGGAGTAAGATCTCCGGTTTGAAATGCGCCTTCTGCTTGTGCGACGAGACTTGGGATCTGCATTCATCGTTTTGTTTGAGAAGAGTGTTTGGGTTTCATGATGATGGTGAACCTGTTGTCAGAGCTTATGTTTGTGAGAATGGTCATGTCTCTGGTGCTTGGACTGCTTTACCTCTCTACACTTGACTAAAAGATCAAGACTTTTCATTTGATTATTATTGTTGGTCTTTTATCATCTCTATTTGGTTAGATTGTTTGAGGTTTGTAATAATCGTATGACCATTTGTTTCATATTCTGGTTCAAGTTTAAGCTCAGTACCAATCAGTGCTTATGTTCAGTGCTCAAGTTATGAAAAAGATGGATAGATTACTAGATTGTCTTTGGCAGTTACACATATAGAAAGGCTGCGTAAGCAAAATCTATGTCAAAACCAAAAAAAATTGCTAGTCCAGGAGGAATGTTTTGGAAACCATAAAACCACGACAAAATGCAGAAACTTAAACCCATGACAAATCCATAGAAAGGAAAACAGAGTAAACAACATTCTTATAAAGAAGGGAGTAGTAATTCAGAGGGTTTCATGGAACCTGAAAAAGCTACTAATACCACCATATGGTTTCATCTCTAGAAGACTAGAACAGTGTCTTCACTTGTCTGATTTAACAGATGTTGTTTGTTCTCCTGCTGGTGCCTTCTCTGTCGCAGGAGCTTCCACCTTGACATCATCATCTTTCTTGTCTCCTGATTTCGCTGTTTCTTCTGCAATTACAGAAAACATGTTTCAGTACTTGACTTCTGCATTTTGTTGAGGAACAAAGTATGCAAAATGGAATATATGAGATGCTTGAATAACAAAGTCAATCAACTCATGGAAAATGCTCTCGTTTCATTAAGAAGCTGTGACCAAACATAAACTAGAAAGATCTTCAAAACTCTTACCTTCATCATCGCTGTCTTCAAACTCTTCCATTCCACCCATACCACCCATGCCTCCCATTCCTCCCATACCACCCATGCCGCCAAGTCCTTCAAGTCCAGCCATACCACCGAGTCCACCCATTCCACCGAGCCCTTCAAGTCCGCCCATTCCCCCAAATTTCTGCAAGCAAGGATCGATCATGAAGTCATTTCTCAAAGCTAAGTAAATATGATAAACAATGATCACAAGTTAGAAACAAACCGAGAAATCCATTCCTTCCATTCCACCCATTCCTCCCATGCCTCCCATTCCACTCATATCCATATCTCCAGCACCTAAAACAAAACAAAAGAACACAAAAGTTGACACATTTTAAATTGCAAATGACGTGCAGAGAGTATACAGAAGGATAGATATACAACTATAAGCTTAAAGAGGAATGCTAACCAGCGTTGCCTTCTTCATCCTCATCTACCCATTTGTCCCAATCCACCTTGACATAGTGTGGCGGCTTTCCGACACGGAGTAGTTTGTTCCACCTTTCTGGCTCTGCTTTCTCTATTATGCAGAATATGCTTCTTTCTCCAACGTTGATCTTGCTTTCCTGAAAAAAAAAAAAAAAAACAGATTAAAGATTTTAAAACTAAACAGGTAACTAATATAAGAATGAGACAAAGTTGGTCTACGAATCTCACCTCAACATTGACTTTATCGTGAAGTTCGAGATTAAGCTCATAAAGATGGTTTTCTGGACCAACTTTAGCAGAGAAATCAAAGACTCCTTCTGGGGCTAGATTGACCTTCGTGTCCTTAGTATCTGCTAATACTACAGTGAGGAAAATCTTGTGGGTAGTCTCAGCCCACTTCACTTCAGGATGACGACTGTAAAATACATGAAAAACAATCACTTTAAGTCTAAAAGCATAAACACCAGCTATATATACAAATCCAAGACACGAGACTGTCTATTGTGATTCTACACTGAAAACTGAAACATCATTAAGACATCTATGTCTTCAACCACATTTATAACCCAAACTTAAACCCTAAACCCTAAATCCAACTGCTGTAAGCTTTAAACTTAAACAAGCAGAGATTGATACAAAAAATATTCATATACAACTGATAGCGACAATGTATAGACAACTTCCGGACCCCAACACAATAAACCCTAGACCCCAATTAAAAACCCTAATTTTTTTAATTTTTCCGAATCCTCATGAACCCAATGAAAGCGTAACCCTAAATCAACTGATACTAGAAAGAAACCAAGTTTCCAAGACAAACCCATGAGTAAAAATGAAGAATTGAAGTGAAACAAAAGCAACAACAAAAAACAACACAAGAATGAATCTGAGAAGCACGATGGAAGAGGAGTTGGGTGAAGATCCCAATAAGATAAGAGTGATGAGATAGGATTTTCTTATCAATTACCTCATGTTTACTGGAAAGGCTGTAGAAGAAGAAGAACCCTAAAGAGAGAAAACACAAACGGTGACGCAAAGATTTTTTTTAGACTTGGCTTGATCGAGAGAGAAAGACTTCTCTTTCTAGTTGCTCCGCATAGATTGTGTTATAGTGCTCGAAGTGCTTTTCCTCTACATGCTAGCGTATCGTAGTTAAGGTGAGTCTCAAAGAATCTCAACGGTGACACGTGTTGGAAGGCTGTGTGTTTGCTTACAGGTTCAACGGTTAAGATGGAACGGTTTCAATTTAGGGTTTGTGAGTGGACTGTTCTCTTCTGACTCAATAGTCTTTTTAGCCAAAATTTAAATTATTTTGTAAACCTTATAATCAAAATTGTTAATTCAAGTTTTTTTTGTAATGTGTTAGGTATTTTAAAGATTAGGTTATAAAACTATAAGGTGAGTCGTGTTAATTTCACATACATGTCTTTCGGATATTTCGTATTTACATTATACCATGGAAACTTTCAAAATTATCAAACTAACCCCCTCAAGAAAATCCCCAAACTTTCCACGTCTCTAAGATAGTTGATTTACCTGTTGTGACCAAGAAGATCATAATAAAAGACTAGGGCAACATTTAACATTTACAGATTTTGTAGTTTAATAACCTGAGTGGTCCTCCTCCAAAATGTTACTTTTAAGGATGCTCGCATCTAAATACGTTAAGACTATTGAGTTCATGTCAGTGACATGGCTGCAACATCATCATCATTGCTGCCGTCATCAGGTAATTTGAGTAAAGTTGTCAAGTCGACAAGATGCCGCATTGTTGGTCGTCCGTGTGGGCAGTTCCAAGGAGATTCCAGATCTGCCAAGTGTTCTACTATCTGACAATATTCAATTCAAATGACAAAAGCATTAGATTTGTAGTTCTTGTCAGAGAGAAAAAAACAAGTTTTTTGACAGAAGATGAACTGAGACATTTAACTTAACACGAGCAGAAGAATGCTGAAGGTTCGACTATTCGAGTTGAGTTTAGCAGAGATGATTTATGACTCCATAATCAGGACACAGTTGTTTATCTTAGGGTAAGTATTGGTTACCTTCTGCATTTCATTTTTTCTAAGTGGATCTCCGATCATCACAGACGATCTGCATGCTCGGGATGCTAGCATTGCACGGACTCGTGATGGACAAATCGAATCAGTTTTGTTGGTTTTGTAGCTACTGACAATCGAACATTCCCCATGGTTATCTCCCAGAGTTGAAATTAGGTCTTTAAGATCTGCCCGAAACAATAAATCAAATAAGAACGTATGCAAAAAAACATATGTTGTAAGTAACAGAACTAAGGAAAAAACAACCTTCAACTCCAAAGATGATATTCTTGCTATAAGGAACGGCCCTTAGTCTAAAGTGTTTTCCGGGAGGAGCACTCGGATTCTCCTCTAGAAGAAAGCCATTTTCCCTAGAAAGTTGTTAAAACCATATTAGATTTCTAAATTGATGTCAGGGTTAAGAAAATGCAGTATATAATAGTGATCTTCCACCTGATGATATCCATGTGCATTAAAACTGTAACTTCTTCCTCTGGAGAGAGCTCCAAGTTCAAAGGCCTGATTTTTGGGAAAAAACGATAGGTAACAGAGATAAAGTAGTGGAAGAGAGATGAGATGCTACTACTACTGGTGTAAGTACTCTTTAAGTAACATGGGACCTAAGAAACGCCACTGTGAGAATGTGAAAGCAGTGGAATGGGATCAAGAATCTAGATTAATGTCACAAAGCAACTCACTGGAGTAAGGGTTGCTGGTTCAGGACAGTTGACCTTGCTAAATGTTCGAAGTTGAATTTCTCATCAGCTGCATGCTGGCCATAAAAGTCAATCACTAGTCTACTCCATTGATTCAAAATTTAGATTAGGGAAGAAACTCTGAAATGATGGAAACTTCCACTGTCCACAATTCAACCAAAAACTAAACAAATCGGAGGAGGAAAATAGGGCCTGGAAGCATACATATACGAAGACTCACCTGATCCACGATGAACAGATCTCGCTCCAATTTCGCAATGATGAACCCAAGATTGAATTGCCCGAGTACCTATCACACAGAACAAACAGATAAATCTGTCTCGACAGAAGCCAGGATAGAGCAGAACAAAATACATTAAGAATCTATCTTTCGGTGCTGAGATATCGCTTAGTATTTTAGCTACCTGCATTCTCCTGAAATCTTCTTTTCGAAAAAGCCTTTCCAGCTCAGAAGTGGCTGCAGCTAAAGCCCTTGCTTTTCGCTCTTCATCATCCGGTTGAGATAGCTCTAATGTTGCAGCGGCAAAGCACCTGTAACTTGTACATTTTAAATCATCCCATTTCTCTGACTGCAGCTAGGAGGCCCAAAAGATGAAGGAAAGAAATCTTACTTTTTAGGTTGAGGCGTGTTTATCCATTTAGATGCATAACCTGTGGACTGTAATCTCGACAGCCTTTCTAACCTCCTCGTCCTGAGGTTTTGAAAACTAAATTTTAATGTGGAAAACAGTTTTGGACCGGTTGACTGAGCTGGGGAGTCCAGTACTGTGGCAACAGATCGCAGTGGCTGACTGCAACGTGGATTTTCCTCCAAAATCCTTTCCATATCCCCCTTGGAGAGTGTTTTATCTGATGTTGGTTCTTCAAAACATAATGATTTTTCATGTTCCTGCAGATGAAATAGTTGTTGAATAACATTTAATTTTAGGAGACACAGTAACCAAAGATATAGCCGCATTAGACGTAAACGATTAGCAACATGGATTTGAGTACAAAAGCCTACTTACTCTTTCATGTCTTTCAACTTTATCAGTATCGATTCCAGGAGAAATCCGATTTTCAGATTCAGACTCCATTTGGTTTGGCATCTTATCTTCCTTTGAGAGGACCATACCATCAACGTGATCGCCTTCCATCAGACATCTTGCAGCTAACGCACGAACTTCAAATCTGCTTTTCTCTACACGACAACTAGAAGTTTGGTGTCTGAGTACAGGTGCTTCAGAGAGCATGGTGCTTATGTTCTCATGTTTTCTTTTCCCCACAGTAACAAAAGTGTTCAAAGTTGACTGGGCAAAGCTAGAGCGACTGCTTAAGTGTTTACTTGCATCAGTAACTTTCTCAGTGACATTAAAGTGAGGCAAATCTTTGCTCGTTGTCTTGTCAAGGTGAGCTACAGTTAGGGACTCACCATGGACTGATAAAGAACATTCCCCTTTCTTATTCCCCTGTGCCTTAATGTCAAATTTAAACTTCTCCATTGTCGAACTATTATCAATCTCAGCATCCCTTGAGAAAGAAATTTCCTTTTCATTAACTTCCCCCTCTCTGGTTTTAGAGCTTACATCCAGAACAATCCCTTTGGACAGGAGATTTGATTTCTCCTGAAGAGATGAAACTCCAGCCCTATCTGGTTGCTCGGAATTCTCCTCGAACCTATTTACAGTATAAGACGCATTACTAGAAGAATATATGTCGTTCAGACCTTCCCTCAGAGAACCGATAACAGAAGTCTCATCAGAGAAGAACACCTTTCTTTTATCGGGCGTGACATTCAAATCACATGCTCCACCTGGCACAATAAAATCGAGAATGGCAACTGGATATTTTCGAGAACTTGTATCTTTGTATAACTCATTCACCAATTTGCTGACTTTCGGCATATCTACAGGCCGACCATTAATGAAGAAATACTGTCGATCTGCCAAATTGCGTCCAGTACCCTGTCCGGGCTTGGAAAGAAACCCTTCAACTCTACAATCATCTGATATAGATATATTTACAGGCTGTAGACTTGTAAAGGTGCTCATGCCAAATACTGTTATGATATTGTCTTTAAGTGAACCCCTCCCTTGTGTATTCAGCACAACAGACTTTGGGGTTTTCCCAGTCGTGTTAGAGCAGACAAACCGCACTCCTTTCGCAATAAGTGCATATGCCTACACAAAGGAAACAAGAGGAAAACCATTGAAGAATTCATTGGTCATCACTGAAACAGAGATTGAGCAGAAGTCAAAAGCTGATTCTAGCATAAAAAGCTGAGAGCTTAAAACAGTCTACATAGTAAATATAATTCCAAGCATTATGATAAATTGCATAAGGAACTTCAACTTGAATCGTGCCAATGAAACTGAGTAACCTACCATCTACATTGATTATAGAAAACAAAACTTTCGAAACTCAATGTCATTCCACCATGTAGAACTTCAGTGACCACTAAAATACTCAGGTACAAAACCATTATGACCCAGACAAGTGTGAAAATCAAAGTATTCAGTGAGAGACTCACGTTCAATAAAGATACAAGCTTTCCGTACTCTTTGCGTATATTGCGCTTAAACTCTTTGCTTCGTACAGGTAAATTAGAGAACAACTTCCTCACAGTGACAGTGGTACCGATTTGGCGTGCAGTCTTCTTTTCATCAGTCAGCAAACCAGAATGATCAAACGTCAGGAGCGTAGCAACAGGCTCATTCTTTGTTCTTGTTTCCACCGTGAGATTCCCCAATGCACAGAGAGAGCTCAAGGCTTCTCCTNATTCAGCACAACAGACTTTGGGGTTTTCCCAGTCGTGTTAGAGCAGACAAACCGCACTCCTTTCGCAATAAGTGCATATGCCTACACAAAGGAAACAAGAGGAAAACCATTGAAGAATTCATTGGTCATCACTGAAACAGAGATTGAGCAGAAGTCAAAAGCTGATTCTAGCATAAAAAGCTGAGAGCTTAAAACAGTCTACATAGTAAATATAATTCCAAGCATTATGATAAATTGCATAAGGAACTTCAACTTGAATCGTGCCAATGAAACTGAGTAACCTACCATCTACATTGATTATAGAAAACAAAACTTTCGAAACTCAATGTCATTCCACCATGTAGAACTTCAGTGACCACTAAAATACTCAGGTACAAAACCATTATGACCCAGACAAGTGTGAAAATCAAAGTATTCAGTGAGAGACTCACGTTCAATAAAGATACAAGCTTTCCGTACTCTTTGCGTATATTGCGCTTAAACTCTTTGCTTCGTACAGGTAAATTAGAGAACAACTTCCTCACAGTGACAGTGGTACCGATTTGGCGTGCAGTCTTCTTTTCATCAGTCAGCAAACCAGAATGATCAAACGTCAGGAGCGTAGCAACAGGCTCATTCTTTGTTCTTGTTTCCACCGTGAGATTCCCCAATGCACAGAGAGAGCTCAAGGCTTCTCCTCTAAAACCATAAGTAGTCAAACTCAGGAGATCTGTGAAATCCTCCAATTTAGAAGTATGATGCTTAAGTGCAAGAACCTGTAAACACCATTACTGTCAATTACAGCACAATTAGGGATCCTAATCGTCCGGGATTTAAGGAAAACAGACCTTGAAATTGGTTGGGGAAATGCCACAACCGTTGTCGATGACTTGAAAGTAGTCTTCGCCGTAGTCTCGGAGGTTGATCTCTATACTGGTGGCTCCGGCGTCGAGACTGTTCTCCACAAGCTCCTTGACAGCAGAGGAGAGGTCTAAAATGACTTGACCGGAGCAGATTCTGTGAACTACGTTTCTGTTTATCGGTCTTATCAACGGAGAGCTAGTAGTCGCCGGAGACGAATCTCCTTGCATTTTCAAAACCCTAAAAATCGAATTAGTCTCCTCAATCGAATCAAAACACCGTAATCTGGGACTGAGAGAGAGAGAGAGAGAGAGAGAGAGAGAGAGAGCAAAACAAACCCTTAGGTCTGCGACTGTGTTTTGCCGCCCAAACTCGAAGGCGAGCCAAAATTGCTTTGTGAGGGTGATGAAGCTTTTGCCGTTTTGCGTTTTGTGAGGACGCAGCAGCATACTGCGTTTTGCGTTTGGCGTTATGCGTTTTGAATAAGTTGATTTTGATTTGATGTTTTACTGTACTTGTTTAATGGACTAAAAATATAAAACCCATATCTTCATATTGGGCTATAGACCTCAATTTAAGTAGTCGTTCAAGCCACGTAAAACATTTTAGGTCTAAGCATTTTAGGGTTCCTTCTTCTTCAAATGCTCAATCTCTTTCTCTGGTATCTCTCTACCTGTTGTTGACTGAATCTAATGGCGATCAAACGGAAACATCAAACTGTTCCCGTCGTTGCTTCATCCTCGAGGAAGGTTCACAAAACCAATAAGGTGAGAGAAATTACAACCTTTTCGTAGATTTTGGAATTGATGTTGGGTTCTAAATTCCATATGTATTTGTGCAGCTAACGTCGAAGATACTGAAGGTAGCCTATGAGCAGAAATGAGAGGTAGAAGATGAAGAAAAATCAAGGACAATCCCAATGAGCTGCTTTTTCAAGGAGGCAGTTTATGGGTTGGAAGATTTTATTGATGATGATGATGATGAGCAATCTCAAGAGTTTCAGACCCAACTTGATTGCCACGTGAGATTCTTTCTCAATCGTGAGGGTTATATTTAACTGTTATGTAGATTATAAACATCAATTTTCTTAGAAACCATTTGTGGTTATGTGATGGAGGATATTACTTATTAGGACAAGCCATGTTTGCAAAGTTACTCGACTCGTGCAACTGTTCTAAACTGGCTGCATGGTTTTCCAGGATATGACCAGTACTGAGGAAGAAGACATGTTATTTGATGCATTGTTTTCCAAGGATGGAGCTTCAGTATCTAAACGTCTCTCTAATGCTATTACTTGTATCAAGAAGCGTGAAGATAAAGGTGACGATGCTACAATATGTTTCTTGCATATATACCTATTTCTGTGTGAAAATTATTGTTTGTTTATGGTTTTAAGTGGCTAAGTATATCTTTTGCGTGTTGAAGGTTCAGCTTCTGTTGTAGAAACTACTTCCATGTCCATGCCTGAAGATAAAGGTGATGCTACAATATGTTTCTTGATTACCTATTTCTATTGTTTGTAGACTATGGTTTAAGTGGCTGGCCTAACTATATCTTGATGGATATGGTTATCTTTTCCGTGTTGAAGGTTCAGCTTCTGTTCCTACTTCCATGTCCATGTCTGAAGCCTCTGACATAATTAAAAAGTAAACTTCTCTTTTCTTCCTTGTCAATGTATTATCAGACTACTAAGTGTGCTTTTGAAGTGTTTTGTCTCTGATATACTCTGCAGAATTGTAAGGCTGATGAGTATATACACACAAGGGAAATTGCCGAAAGAGTTTATCATATTTACCAAAAAGGAAAACTGGGTTAGTTTACTGAAGTTGACTCAACCAGAGAGTTGGTCAATCAATGCCATGTACAAGGTTACAACCATGTTTGCCTCCAGTAGCAAAGCTGGACTCTTCTTTAAGCATTTTCTTCTTCCTCGGGTGAGAGAGGATATCAGAAACCGCAGAAAGCTACACTTTCTACTCTACCAATCCTTGAAAAAGACACTGTTCAGGCCCAAGGATTTCTACTTGGGAATTCTTTTTCCGCTGTGTAAGGTGTGTTTGTTTTTGCCAGTCGTATCAATTTTTTCTTTCTCCTTATGATCATCCATTTTCTAAAATTACTTGCATCATTTGTACTCCAGTCCGGAAATTGCACCCAAGACGAAGCTAGAATCATAGGAAGTATGATACAAAAATGTTCTATTTCTGAAAACTTCTCAAGGTATAGCTTCTTTCTCGAAAAATTTGCCATATTATTAAACACACGAATAACAAACAATCTCATGATTCCTTTAAATGAACTGCAGTGCTGCCTTGGTTTGTTTGGCGGAGTTAAAATATTGTGGCGAAACAAGGTAAAACACGCAAGCTAACCTTACGCTTACACTGTTACGCATATAGATATTGTGTGCCCCTTCTTGGTTTTATTCTGTTTGTGTGTGTGCGTGTTTGCAGTTACTTCATGAAAGTTATTCTGGACAAGAAATATGCTCTGGCGTATGGGGCGGTTGATGCGGTCACTGCTTACTTCTTGAGATTTCATAAGGAGACGAGAGTTATGCCTGTTATTTGGCACCAAACACTTCTTTAATTTGTGCAATGGTAAGTAAGAAAGAGTTGTTCATTTAGTCATTGGAACCAGCTTTAACCTCTCCCATGGTAAAAACCTCTACTTTTTTGCAGTTACAAGCATGAACTAAGAAAGGAAGATAAAGAGAGTCTCAGAAGTTTACTTGACAAGCAAAATCACAAACTTGTATGACCCCTTTATTGTTACTTAATTTCTCTAGTAAAGATCTTATAAACTTTTTTTTCTTATCTAACATTCCTTACCTTTACAACAGATTACTCCTGAAATTGTGACAGAGCTTGATAACAGCAGAAACCGCGGCGAGAAGATTATTAATTCGCCTTCAGCTCCTTCAACACCTAAGCCGATAAAAGAAGACTTGTTTGACATGCCAGAAGTTCCAATGGAAGAAGACTAGTGATCACTATTATTTCCGTTGTTTCAACTTCTATGAATCTGAGTGAACAAACCTTGTTTTTGTTGTTTTTTCGCTTTCTTCCTCTCTTTCAACTTTCAAGAACGTCCAACCATATAAAACTAATGTATTTTGTTTCAGGATACATTAAGACAAAAAGCACATACCTTACTGATTTAGAATTATGTCCGTATCCTTAAAAGACCCGAGCCTCTATATACATACGCATGTATTTGGATTATACAGCGAATGTTATTTCTTTTTTTTTTCTTATGTTGAGAAAGAAAATGAATTAGACAACAAAACGAACAACACTCTCTTATCTCTCTTTCTCTCTGTACATAAATTTATAAATTAAAGGACCAAAATGAGATAAAAAACCGAACAAATCCCTCTTCCTCTCTTTTGTTTCTTCTACATGAAGTAGCTCAACGACGTCTTCTTCCTCGATCCTCCTTCTCCATACAGCTCATTCCATTGCTGAAGCTCGTTCATGTTCGATGAGTCTGAAGAAACACTGGCACATACCTACACATGTTTTTGATTATTTATTTTTAGCCCTCATTTCAATTTATAATCACAATGTTAAACTCATTAGGTTCTTTGTGTATTTTGTCTGGACTCACCTGATCATGGGCAGCCTTGAAATCATTCATTGTCAGGGGACGAACGTCTGTGCAGCTATACAATGGTGGTGTGGGACGGTTCTCTGCCTGAGCTGCAGTTTTCTCCTGTAGTCAAAATAGGGGTCAGTATATAGAGGATGAGTTCAAGGAGTAAACTAAATGGCCTTTCGATTCAAAGGAATGCTTTAAGTTAGAACGAACCTTCTTTTCTTTCTCCAGTATTTCTCGGATTGGAAGATGTGCTGCGGTCACACACAGATTCTGCAACCAAATGAAAATGTGAGTGTGTTTTTACAGGGTAGGAGATTGAAAGGGAGCAAGAGGAAAAAATGGAGACCTTTAAGTCACTTCCTGAGTACCCATCTGTCATATTTGCTATAGCTTCTAAGTCAACATCTGGTGCTATATCTTCTTTTGCTAGAATAACACTCAAGATCTTTGATCTGTTCGTAGCATCTGGAAGATTAACCATCAATCTGCATAGAAGTAGTAGTATGCCGGAGAGGCTCAGCAACGGTTGCAATATGAGGTATATTCTTCAAAAGTAACAGAGAACAGAGGCTGGTCTTACCTCCGGGGAAGCCGTCTAATAACAGCTTCGTCGAGGTCAAATGGTCTGTTGGTGGCAGCGAGTACCAGAACTCGTTCTCTATCCTTTGTTCGTAAACCGTCCCAGTTTATCATGAATTCATTCTTCATCTTCCGCATAGCTTCATGTTCCCCTGGATTTTCACGCCTTCCCAACATGCTATCAACCTAAATAATGTTTATCCACAATCATCAGATGGAGAAAGTACATATAAGAGCTTGGCGTCGGAGGAGAGGAGAAACAGAGAACGCTTTTTAATTCTCTTCAAAACATACCTCATCAACAAAAATGACACTTGGCGCAATCTTGCTTGCTAAGGAGAAGACAGCTTTCACGTACTTCTCTCCCTCACCAAACCACTGCAAAGCATTTATCGTAAATGATCAATTACTATCTTTAAAAGAAATGAGTTCGCTTTATAAGAGATACCTTTGAAGTAATGCTGGACATTGAGATATTGATGAAGTTTGCGCCAGCCTCAGTTGCTACTGCCTTTGCCAACATCGTCTTCCCAGTACCAGGAGGTCCAAACAACAGTATACCTTTCGTAGGCTGTATTAAAACAATAATATATCTGTTTGGTTCCAGTAAAGTGGGAGCAACAAACATATATGAAAACGTATACAATAAAAGGTACCTTCGTTAGCTGGCCTTTGTCAAACAATTCCGGTCTTTGAAGAGGAAGCATCACCAACTCCTTCAATGTGTCTTTCACATTTTCCAGAGCCCCAATATCATCAAAGGAAACACCTATATCGCTAGGTGGAATGACATCCGACAAGAGTTTTTTCTCGAATTCGTTCTCAGTAACAACATCCTGATACAGCATAGCGAAGAAGCTCTTAACGCCAGAACATCCTATGCACTAGGTAGGCAGATTGGGAAGAAAGAGATCATGTTACATAATATTACCTTCAGAGACTTCTTTAAACTCTTGTTTTCGTTCTGAATCCCATGTAACATCTGCAGGCCATACGCAATGCTGCGAAATGCGCCAAAATGTTATTTATAAATCTAAATTGTACCTTAGCTACTGTATCCCACAGCCTATAAAAGAAAGCTCACCTTTCTGCAGAGATAACAAGCTTGTTGTCTTTTACTGTAGGTTCTGAACAGTTTATAAGATGGTGACCGTACGCCCAGCCAACCACTTTCTCTACACCTATTAACAAAACAAGTTTTGGTTAGTCACGTGACGGCTTACTAAGAGACAGCATAAAGAAAGAATAAAGCAAGTGAAAGAGGCTTACTTTCAGATGGAAGAGTTTGATCTTTGATGGACAAGGTTCCAAGGTCAGGGCAGTCAAGTCGGTTTTTGGTGAGGACCTGTAACCATCATTAACAAAGACATAAGCAAAAGACAAAAACAAGAAAAGGAAACCAGGAACAATTGCTAAAGGATTCGATTAGAAGATGCTCACTGCAAGGATGCTGGTTATATTAGCCTGAACCTTCAAAAT
>NC_025692.1:21736297-21746694 GCF_000633955.1 Camelina sativa | reverse complement strand
TGACGGCTTACTAAGAGACAGCATAAAGAAAGAATAAAGCAAGTGAAAGAGGCTTACTTTCAGATGGAAGAGTTTGATCTTTGATGGACAAGGTTCCAAGGTCAGGGCAGTCAAGTCGGTTTTTGGTGAGGACCTGTAACCATCATTAACAAAGACATAAGCAAAAGACAAAAACAAGAAAAGGAAACCAGGAACAATTGCTAAAGGATTCGATTAGAAGATGCTCACTGCAAGGATGCTGGTTATATTAGCCTGAACCTTCAAAATCTCGGTGTCACGTTCGAGTTTCTCCTTCCAGTCCAAGAGCAAAGCTTCATCCTGTGTATGTCTTAAGAGCATAAGAAAAAAAAAGAAAAAAAGAAAAAACAATATATCTACCCAGACAAGAAGAAATGAGTAAAGGTATCAACCTGAGGTAACTGGATGGCGATTTTGTTAGGAAACAGTCGAGTTATTTGTTTCATTGATTTAGGCGTTTCTTTGCTTCTATCGTGCAGTTTACCAAAATTATCCTGCAGATAATATGAAAAATCATTTTCAACATCTACAAAAGACCTAAGATGACTATGATGGACCTTACCATTCAAGATTGAAAAAATTAGGTACACTACAACTTCGAGAAAAGAAAATAACTCAAGATAAGTCAGGTCATCATACCGGGAATGCAAGATCCAGTAATGCTGTCTGGTTGCCACCAAACTTAGTAAACAAGAAACCTCCAGGATGGGACTGAAAATGAACCATTAAACCTCTAATTAACTATACAGATAAACAAATCAAAACCAACAGAAAGATACCAAAAGAGAAATAGAGAAGATTAGATAAGTTTCTTACTTTCTCCTTTCGGCTGTCCAACTGGGTTTGTGAGGCCATGACAACAATATTTTCCGGTAAAGTCTCGAGCTTGCTCTTCAAAGTTGCATACACATCACTGTTCCCCACGAGAGATTTCTCAATGTCTTTCAGGAACAATATTAATGACCCTCCTTCACTCTCACTATATGCGACCTATGTTACCAATGAAGAAGTTAACAATCATGTAGCTATAAAGCCATAAATGGTACTCTACCATAACTTATGAAAAGTACCTCAAAGATTTCATTAACAGCAAGTTTATCAGCATCATCGCTAGAAGAACCATCTAACCGAAGTGAACTAGCTGCACACAAAGAAAGATATTAATAAAACTCACTTTCTAAGTAAGGTAGAGTTGGAAATAACAACCAGCCAATTACCAGCACAAAAAAACCCATGTTCTTCTTCGCAGAGGCCACCAAGATCATTGCCATCTTGTACAGGCCTATCGAATCTAATCCCAATTTTTGAAGCAGAGTTGTCTTCAAATGCAAGGAGTACTTTTCCCTGGGAACCTATAGACGGTCCCCTATATTATATAGCAGAGAAATAGTAAGATTTAAGTTCCAAATACAACGTTTACAGCAGATGTGAACACAATACCTTAGTGAGCCTTGAAGAGAAGAAACTGCAGAAGACGAAAAACCTGCAAACCTTACTCGGTCACCTAAAAATAATTAAAGTGCTTGTTCAATAAAACAGGAAGAGTGGTACATCAATAGAAGGTGAATAATCAGATGATTAAAAAAAAAACATCATGCCTGCTTTGAATGTGTAACTTTTAGAAGTTGCAGTTGACACTTCTTGCTTTGGTAAAGCCTGAGAGCTTAATGTTGAGCCACCTGTTATATCAGCATCAACACTTGAAGTTGGTTTCTTATGCTGCAATGCTTGTGCAGCCTGAACAGCTCGTTTAGCAAGCATAGATAGCTTTTCACGCCTAGAACCTTCTTTAGAAGATTCAGCTTCCCTGGCTGGTGATCCCTGAATCCATTGAAAAACAATAGAAAATTTATGACTTCACAGGGATGTTGAAAACAATGTCGGAGTTGGCTCTGTGACACGTATAGCATCAAAGCTATCTGGGACCAAAAGACAGCACTACCAGTTAATACCTACTTGCTTAAGATGACAAATATTTTAACAAATAAAACAACAGATGCTATTTATACTAGTAGTAATATAAGCTGTCACATCTCCTGACTGGTCTACTGGGATTTATATTCTTTTAGAATAATATTTTTGGATCCATGTAACTAGGTATATAGATCCTGTTCATGGAACTCATTTTACTCTCTTTTAAGTGACTTAGGTCTGTCAATAAAAGAAACACAAAAGAAAAAATAAAGAGGAGAAGATTACCCCAGGCAACAAAAGAGAGTCAACAATCATCAATTTGGCTCCAAAATTTTTAGCAAACGCTTTTGCCAACATTTCCTGATATATCTCAGAGCCTAAAAATATTTTATAAGGTGAACATGGTAAGAAAAATAGTTATCTTAAACCTTATGTATACTAAGGTAAACCTGGCGAAAGGAATGGACACAACAAAAAGTAGAAAGACTGCTGATGAAGCCTCATACCTGCTGGCCCAGAGAGTAAGATACGGGGACAAGTTGTCGTCAAGTCTGATCCATACTTTGCATACTTGTTTCCACCGTTCATATGGACAAACATCGATGTTATCAAAACATCCTTTGTCATGGCACTGAGACAATATATATTTTAGCTATAAATCATCAAACCATCAAACGCAAGATGTGTGACAGAAATGTAACAAAATATCTAGCAACCATACCTTAAAAAATAAGGGAAGTTCTCAAAAGAAACTTCTATGTTTTCAGCATTAAGTACTCCTCCTCGCAGACTATCCTTGAACGCTTGGCGTCTAGTCGATATTGTTGATGAAAGATCAAATTCTCTAAGGAATTCTCTCACTTCCCTTCGTTCATCCAGCAATTTGGAGATGCTGCCCCTTATATCAAATGAAGAAGATTCCCCCAGAAGATGCATAATTGGTCTAATTTCATAACCAGAACCAGGAACATTTCCACCATCAGCTTCTTGAAAAGGATCCAATCCACTGCCATCGACATTCAGATTCTCATTTGCAGTACAAGAGGTTGAAGCAGCATTTTTCTCCACAGCAGCAATAGCAGCTTGGTCATTGTTACTATCAGCATCGTTCATGTCAGTATCCGAGATGCAATCATTGCAACTGGAAGGTACCACAGGAACCTCTGGATTTTGCTGCCTCTTGGCAGCTTTAGCAATTGGCGGTAGAAGATGGAAGTTGCGGTACTTAGATAGAGATGCCAATATAGAGGCCCCATCAACAGCTGAGGAGTCTCCTGCTCTTGTCTCGACATGAACCCCTTTCAGAGGGGAACCCCGAGCTTCACATATATTCAACGAAGAAGATCTGTCGGGAGCAGCTAGATTTTCATCTTTAATAGGTTGAAATATCTATAAAATGGTTAAGAAAATGTTACCAAAAGCCACTGAATTTAAATGACAAAAACGTTATAAATCATGTAGAATGAATCGATAACATTCCAAGCAACTCCAGAAAAGGATACATAAGAATGTTTCGCAGAAACGCTGAAGACAACCTCGTCACCACCCCTCAGATTAACACAAGCATTTTTCTGGTAACACTTGCCATTGACCTGAACAAGAACTCCATTCCCTATAATCTCCAGGGATGCAACTGTTGGACCACCAGGCTGCAAGGGACTATGTAAGCAAAAGACTTTTCCACTTTTGGCCAGTAAGAGCGAATTAAAAATGGGATTACCTCAGACTGCTTCAATTCACAAAGGGTGGTAGGCATAGATTGGTCTTTGATAGATAAATCGCATCCCCGGCGTCCAACAGTAAACACAGGGCTTCTCATGATACGGTGAGGATTCTGACATAGAAAAGAAACACCCAATTATAGTCAGAACAAAAGAACTAAATTCACAAAAATAAAATAAAAATAAGAACAAAAGAACATAGAGAACCAAAACAAGGCAAGAACTAGACATGCAGACAACAAAACTCTGAAAAAAACAGATCTTTCCTTCAAAAAATCCATTTATTGAAAACTGCCAAACTCTCAAGTGCAATTCGCAGACTTTTAGACAATACACCGAAGTGATCACGATGTTTGACCCACCAGAGAATACTGAGAAAGTAGCTTCGCCCATGGAGCCTTTGAAGCACGCTTCTTGGCCGCCTTGGATTTCTCAGCATCGGTAGCCACTTCAGCTAGATCCAAAAGAAACACCAAAACATAAGAAAGGAGATTAAATTTAGAAAATTCACATCGTGGAGGAAGAAGTGAAAACCTGCTATGGTAGGAGTCGCCAAGACTTCGACTTGAGGATTAGCGTCGGTTTCAGGAGAGTTCTCAATCACCGGCACATCAGTTGGAACAGGCTTCTCCGCATCCATAGGCTGTGGATCAGAGGATCCAAGTTCCGGCTCTCCAGATTCCGATCCAGGATCCGAAGCCGGTACTTGATTCTCGATCGGAACCTCGCTCGCTGAAGAGGAACCAGCCGGTTCAGCCGCCGCCTAGGGTTTCCAAAATTCAAATAAAAAACAAATCAGATCCCCGGACAAAAGAACGAACACCCCAGATTCAAAATCCAGAAGCAAAAAGAAAAAGAAAAAAAAACAATCTTGAATTCAAATAAAAAGAAAAAAAAGTACGAACAGGTTCAAGAGAAGAAGCAGCAGCGGCATCGATCTTGACCTTAGATCGCTTGTTAGGCCTTGGAGATGAAGACGCTTCAGGGGAAGAAGAAGAAGCACAGAAACGCTTGGAAGCGGAAGAGCTACGTCTCGTCTCAACCATATCTCACGACCTCCCTTACCTTATCTTTCTCCGCCTTGACTTCGCCTTGATCCAAGAAGAAGAACCGCTTTGGTTTCTCCCGAGAGAGAGAGAAGAGAGAACAGGAGATTAGAGATAGGAGAAAGGAGAGAGAGAGAGAGAGAGAGAGAGAGAGAGAACAAAAAAAATCAGAGAGATTTCATGTAAATGATTACTGAGAAGGTCAATTTATAACCTGCTTACTTTTTTTTTTAATTTTATTTTTTTATCTGTGCGTTTAATTTTTTTACATTACGTGTCAAATTTATAAAATACCATATTCCACCTTTTACACTTACATAATTAACAATCTAAATTTTGCATCAATACTGTTGCTGCTATGCGGTTTTCCAGATTTGAAATCGGAATATTTATATATTTTTCAGAAATAAATACATTAATCATAAATTAATTGTTGGATAATATAGATATTTGCATACATTGTTAATGGATGTAAAGAAGTATATTACATATACTTTTGATATTAATTTCAATATATGATTAAACTTATTTTAAAGTTATAAACACATACAACAACAATTCTCATAATTTACAATAAATAATAAATCTAGATGACTAAAAAAAACGAATACGACAATTTCGATCCCATAATCAAGGAAAATACTTCTCGACAAAAAAATAAGATTTAAGATTAAACGTTACAACTTTGTAGTTTTGCATATTATATCTGATCTATATAACGATATTTTTGTTATCCATAATTCTTTTAAACATTAAAATAAATGCATACGACAAATTTTTCTTTTCATAGTTTTTAATTAATAAAAATTAAGTTATTCCTTGGAATAACTTCTAAAATTTTCAAACAAAAAACATATAGCAAAAGCTTTTATGTATATATACACACAATATTTCAATTAAACAATAATACTTGTACACATTACAGCTGATTTAATTTTTAAAAAAATAACTGAATTATAGTAATTATATTTAGTAGAAACCTTTGAAAACTAAAACTACTGTATTTGGTGAAACCAAGTTGGATAAAATATTCTGATATGGTATAGTTTAGTTGTGGAGAATAATGTATTTAATAAGTATTTCTCTTTTTGTTTTAGAAAAAAAAAAGTTGGCATTTTATATAATTGTCCAAAAAGAGAAAGAGAGAGTTAGCTCCCCCGCTTGGGCAATACAGAAGCACGTATCTGACTATCTGTACAGATAAGGAGGTAAGATTCTACTTGCCTTTTTTTAGGAGATTGACTCCAAAACTGGTCAAATCTTTAACTTTACCACATCAAAACACACACACTCACTCACAAATTCATTCTGGTCAAATTCTCTTTTATCACTCACTTCACTATTTATACGACCAAACCATACCATATATAACCAACAAAAAAGGGTAATTGATTGTGGACTTGACTGTGTTATCGCAGAAAGGAGCCTTGCCGTAGCTAAACGGTTCCCGGCCGCAGTTACTGCCCAAGTGACAAAGGACAAGAAAGAGTTCAACATCCTTCTAGACTCGTCTATCTGTGCTAAGCACGGGGACAATGGATCTACCATGGCAGGGCTTTTAATCCAAGGAAGTGAGCAACTAATGTATTTGTTGAAAGGAGAAACCAAATTTAAAGACTCAAAGAGGGGGAAGATGACTATTGGAGGGTTAGTTGCATTCATTGACGGGAACATTCCTTTTGGTTTTAAAATGGAGAAACAGATGGCTGTCGGGAAAAGGCTTGTCCTCGTGGGAAATGGAGGGACGATGCGATCACAAGGAGGAGATACAGCTTCTGAAGCAAACCTCGAGGCCAGACTTAGAGAAGCTGATTTTCCAATAGGACAAAACCAATCCCATGCGGGACTGTCTCTAACCATGTCGAAAGATGATTTAACCGCCACAGCCAATATACGATCTCAAGTATCTATAGGAAGACAAACAAAGTTAACAGGTGTTGCAAGTCTTGACACCAAGAGGACTGGGCGTTTCAGTGTTCGAGCCAGCAGCTCAGATCAGTTGCAGCTTGCCTTGATGGCCATTCTTCCGCTCGCCATGTCCATCTACAAGAGGATTATTCAATCTAAAGAAACTGACAATGATCTTTAGGATTTAGTTCTATTTGGTGTCCACTAATTCATATATTTTATCTTCTTCTTGTTCCTCGTATTAGCAAAAGAATCTTCCTAATTTTATAATTTTAGGTATGTTTTGGCCAACTTGGATTGAAAAATTTAATATATAAAAAAGAGTTGGGCTTTTATTGGATTTCATATTATAAATAACGAGAAGGAGCCCAAAGAATAACTCAATAATGGACGATGAAGCAGAAGTAGAGAATTTGAGAGCAGCGTTTGGAGATTCGTCCGATGACGACGATCAAGCAATCGGAGATACGAAGGTGTGGGAGCGAGTGGAGGAGATCAATGGATTATGGCTCTGTAGAAACTTTCTCTCTATCGCTCATCAGTCTGTTTTGCTCTCCGCCATTCTCAGCGGTAGGGTATCTTTTTGGCTCTTCTTTGGTTTCCATATTCTAATTCTTGTTCGCTAAATTTTGTTCTTTATTTAAAATTTCTGCAGAAGGTTGGTTCGTTGAAGATTCGATTAACCAGGTACCAAACCTCCTCAATCACCTATTTCGTTGATTTGCCTTGATCTTACTGTTCTTCATTTATCTTTTGCCTATGCGGTTTTTGTTTCCTAATTGAAGTGATTGGGAACACGTGGAGCCAAATTGAATGGTTTCTGTTTATTTTTTTGAAAAATTGGGACGCTCCATACTTTTTGGGTTTTAGTTGTGATGCTTCTTGGATTTGATATATGAGAAGATGATACATAAACAGAGAAACTTAAGCTTGTGTGTTTTTTTTTTTTTTTTGGGAAAGGCGATGAGATTTGGTGATCTCCCTTCATGGGCAGTAGAACTATCTGATCTCATCCGTGAGACTGTGGAATCTGTTGATCTTCGGGTGTTGCCTACTGATTTACTGTGGAGAGAACCTCTGTTCGACCAGCTTATTGTTAATTTATACCAACCAGGTGAGGTACGTCACGTTTCACTTCTTTTCTACAGGAACCAATAGATAACGAGCAGCTTGTTAAGGTCTCAAAGATTCGTCTAGAATTAGATGTTTTAAGAGTTGCAAAGACATGTTTCATACAATTTTAGAAGAAACCAATAGAGTAACAACTTGTTATTGTTTCTTGGAGCATTACAATCAAATTGGTTTAAGAGATTTTGGACAATTAGTGAAAGCTAATAAGAACTCAAACTGTCAAAGACAGCATTTAGATGCCAAATGCAAAAAAAAAAAACTGGATGATCTTTTTATCAGGGTATATTGCAAAAGCTAGAAAGCTTGTTAAGGTTTATTGAGGCATTACAATTACATAGTTTAAGAGAGTTGCATAATGGGTGAAAACAGTATCAGTCATGGAATATTCAGACATTAAATCAAACATAATATGACAAGGCAATGTTCTTTTTAACAGGGGATTTGTGCACATGTTGATCTGCTGCGTTTTGAAGATGGAATTGCCATTGTCTCTCTGGAATCACCTTGCGTGATGCGGTTCAGTCCCGTAGAAAAGGAAGAAGAAGAAGAAGAATACGTAGATGTTTTGTTGAACCCGGGATCTCTTATTCTCATGTCTGGAGAAGCTCGGTATCAATGGAAACACGAGATTAACCGAAAGCAGCATGGGTTTCAGGTATGGCAAGGAGAAGACATTGATCAGAAACGAAGAATCTCCATTACCTTGAGAAAGCTATGTCAAGCTTAAGGGTGTGTGAAGCTGATTTTAATTCATTATCTAGAGGACATCGATTTGTAACTGTGATTAATTGATAAGAACTATAATGTTTAGACTAGTTGTTATTCCTCATACCTTACATTGGTTAAGTAGTTTTATTGTTATCAACTTTTTTTTCTGAAAAATTGTTCTAAATATCGTATCATAGAAAACGATATTTTTATATAGTTTGATAAGTAGAATTTTTCGATTAAGGTACTTTGGTTTATAATATAAGAGAATGTAAAAGAACTATTGATAAAAATGGCGATATAATGTAACATATATCAACATGAAGAAGAGTACTCCATATATGATTTTTATTCACAATTGAAATAGAACCTTTTTCTTCTGTATATGTTGATTTAATTTTTTTTTTTGTAGATATAGTGTGAATTCGTTTATATTTTATTGGACAAGTGTAGTAAGAGATTCAACAACAGTCATATATTACAAATTTTCTGTTTCTTTCTCCTGTAGTTTTTTAGTTATGTATATAAATAGAAAGATACTTTGGCACATATAAATGAAGTTAAAAAGAATGTGAGTAAAATTTAAGAAAAATATATAACAAAACAAACTAGTAAATATCTTTATATTTTTTTGTTTTAAAACAATTACACACCAATGCCCGAGACCAGCATTACGCATAGGGACGTCTTTCGACCCTGCGCTTTGTGTTAAAATTTTTATTGACACGAGTTCAAACTCCTGGAACATGGCTCAGCTTTTGGCTACGTTTGTGCCGGAAAATGTTGTTATTATTTCAGCCTTACCGCTACGACAACTGGATCGACCGGATTTGTTAGGTTGGCACTTTACTAAATCAGGGAAGTATACGGTTAAATCCGGATATCACATCCTTCGGTATACTTTGACGGTTTCACCTGGTCTTCCTGTAATAGGACCTGATATCGTTCTTTTACAGGCCTTTGTTTGGAAAATTTGATGTCCCCCGAAGCTCCGACATTTCATGTGGCAAGTTCTCTCAGGTTGCATGGCGGTCACAGCTAATCTGCGGAAGCGTGGTATGAGTTATGATGCTGAGTGTGGCCTATGTGGTTCCCTTGAGGAGACAATTAATCATGTTCTTTTTCAGTGTCCTCCTGCCAAACAGGTTTGGGCATTGTCACAGTTTCCAACAGCTCCAGAAATCTTTCCCTCTGATTCTCTGTTTAACAATATGAATTTTCTATTTTGGCGGTGTGGCCAGATTACAGATCAAGATATGTTTCCATGGATCTTGTGGTATATTTGGAAATCTCGGAATGATAAATTATTCAATAATTTGGATTCAAATCCACTAGCGATTTTGCATATAGCGACTGATGAATCCAAGGCATGGTTTTTGGCCCAAACGGTGGAGATGACTTCAGAGTTGGCTCCTAATCTCCCGTTGGGCCTAGTGGTGGCAGAATACTTATGGTTCCTAGGTCCCCGTTGAGCTATTTATGTTTTGTTGATGGTTCGTGGAAAGCAACAGATCAATTTGCGGGTCGAGGATGGTTCTGCTCTTCGCCCATGGGGGAGGATACTACTATGGGGGCATCCAATCTTCGTCGGAGTCTCTCACCCCTACATGCGGAGGTTGAAGCCTTCATATGGGCTATGCGTTGTATGATTGGAGCCGATCATCAGCATGTGGTCTTACTGACTGCTCTGATCTGGTGAAGATGGTGTCTTCCCCTGCAGAGTGGCCAGCCTTTACGCCTTATTTGGAGGAGATCAAGGAGGACATAGAGGAGTTTGCTTCTTTTTCCTTATTCTACATATCTCGCGCGCAGAATGGTAAAACCGATAACCTTGCACGTCGTGTTCGCTCGGTTTCGAGGTTGATTACCTATGTAAACGATATTTCTTCGCATTAACTTGTTTGAGTCAATCTTGTACTATGATGGCAAAAAAAAAAAAAAAAAAATTACA
>NC_025692.1:21725963-21736233 GCF_000633955.1 Camelina sativa | reverse complement strand
AAAAAAAAAAAAAAAATTACACACAAATTATAAAATCTTAAATTTTGTTAAATCTTTAAAACTAATTATAAAAAATTATAAAATCTTAAATATTGTTACATATCAAAAACTAATCAAAAAAGTATATAAAAGGATTAATAAATTCAAACAGAAAAAAAACTACTAACCTCTAATTAGTAATTTAACTAACTGAACAAGGTGAATATCATTTGCTATTTATGCTCCTCTTTCTTTTCAACTAGTTTTCTATATATATATACTCCATAAAACAACACTATTACGAGTTTTTCCACTAAAACTACAAAAAAAAAATGACGAGTTGACTTTTCAACGGTGTTAGATTTCTAGTTTTTGTATTTTTTTTCTTTAATAGATCTATAACTGCATCAACGGTCAAGATCATTGATCACAAATCACACGCTCTAAGATCTCGACACGTGTGAGAAACACTACTAACACAGCACTACTACCACCGACAATTAAGTGAAATCGGACAATATTAACTGTCATGTCCAAAAAACACAAAATCTCTTTCTCTTTCTCTTCTCTTCTCTTCGCTTCGCTTCTCTCTTCTCTCTCTTGTACTCCCGTAAGTAACTTTTGATTTAAAATTTTAACAGTGTTGTTAATCACAAATTCGAATCTCTTACATTAATGGAAACTCAGATCTTCTCTTAATAAACACACACAAAAGCACAGATCTTTCACGGAAGAATCTCTCAAGAAAAAAAAGATGATTGAGAGGTGTTTAGGAGCTTACCGGTGCCGGAGAATCCAAAGAGCTTTCCATCAGTTAAAGGTAACGATCCTCTGCCTCGTTCTTACCGTAGTCGTCCTCCGCAGCACGATCGGCGCCGGTAAATTCGGTACCCCGGAGCAAGATCTCGACGAGATCCGTCAACATTTCTACACACGCAAACGAGGTGAGCCTCACCGTGTCCTCGAAGAAATCCAGACCGGAGGAGATTCTTCCGGCGGCGGCGACGGTGGTGGTGGTAACTCCGGCGGGAGTAATAACTACGAGACCTTTGACATCAACAAGATATTCGTTGACGAAGGTGTGGAAGAGAAACCCGACCCGAACAAACCTTACACTCTCGGACCCAAGATTTCAGATTGGGATGAGCAGAGATCTGATTGGTTAGCTAAGAACCCTAGCTTCCCCAATTTCATCGGACCTAACAAGCCACGTGTTCTTTTGGTTACTGGTTCGGCGCCAAAACCGTGTGAGAACCCTGTCGGTGACCACTATCTTTTGAAATCCATCAAGAACAAGATCGATTACTGTAGGTTACACGGGATTGAGATCTTTTACAACATGGCCCTTCTCGATGCGGAGATGGCTGGTTTCTGGGCAAAGCTTCCGTTGATTAGGAAGCTTTTGTTGTCACACCCTGAGATTGAGTTCCTTTGGTGGATGGATAGTGATGCTATGTTTACTGATATGGCCTTTGAGCTTCCATGGGAGAGGTATAAAGATTACAATCTTGTGATGCACGGGTGGAATGAGATGGTTTATGATCAGAAGAATTGGATTGGGTTGAACACTGGGAGTTTCTTGCTTAGGAACAATCAATGGGCGCTTGATTTGCTTGATACTTGGGCTCCTATGGGTCCTAAAGGGAAGATCCGTGAGGAAGCTGGTAAGGTTTTGACCCGTGAGCTCAAGGATAGGCCTGTCTTCGAAGCTGATGATCAGTCTGCTATGGTTTATTTGTTGGCTACTCAGCGAGACGCTTGGGGAAACAAGGTAAGAACTGAAGCTTTTGAACTTGATTCCATTTCAGTATTTTGTTTGATGTGGTAAAAAAAATTTCTAAATTGGGAAATTTTAGTCTACACGTCTCTTGATCACTTAAAGATCGTTTTGTTTTTGCTAACAAATCACAATGTGCGTTACTTCTTGTCAGTTTATAACATCTCTATTCTCTATCACATAAAGATGCAATTTGTTTTGCTCATAAATCACAAATTCACAATGTGAGTCGCATCTTGTCGGTTTTTAACATCTCTTCATCATGTAAAGATCATTCATTCCTTTGCTTACAAATAACAATGTGAGTTGCATCTTGTGGTTTATCATGTCTCTTGATCATATAAAATCACAATGTGAGTTGCATCTTGTGGTTTCAAACATTCTGTGTGAAGTCTATTATTGAAGTAAAGTAGTAGACTCGAATCTTTGCTTGGTTTGGGGGTTTTGTTGAACTACTCATTTGAGCTGCTGTATATATTGTTGTAGGTGTACCTGGAAAGCGGATACTATCTTCACGGTTACTGGGGGATTCTCGTGGACCGATATGAAGAAATGATAGAGAACTACCACCCGGGTCTAGGCGATCACAGATGGCCATTGGTGACTCACTTTGTCGGTTGCAAACCTTGTGGGAAATTTGGTGATTACCCAGTGGAACGGTGTCTAAAACAAATGGACAGAGCCTTTAACTTTGGGGATAACCAGATTCTGCAAATCTATGGCTTCACTCACAAATCTTTGGCTAGTCGCAAAGTCAAGAGAGTGAGGAACGAGACTAGCAATCCATTGGAGATGAAAGACGAGCTTGGGTTGCTTCACCCGGCGTTTAAGGCGGTTAAGGTACAAACCAATCAAGTTTGAATCGGAACTGCGTCTAGGATTTGTGTTCTGTTTCTTGCAATATTTATGTCTGGTCTTGTGTCTTTGCTTGTTGTTGTACTAAGATGGATGATAAAAAGTATTGTGCAGAGACGTCAGTTTATTCTTTGGTTTTTACTTTGGTCTCTACGTCTAGAGAGTTTTCTATATCGAAATCAAAATGTTGCCTTTCTTCTTTGTAATCCCATTAGAACTTGAGATTTTGTAGCTTCATGGATCAATAATCTATGTTAATTCAAGAACATTTTTTTTTTTAACCTATGTTAATTCAATAATCTCACTCTTTGTTGGTCTGATTTCATATTTAAGTAAATTTATAAGCAAACAACTATTGATTTTTAGTATACAATATGTAAAAATTTAATATTGAGTTGGTATAGTTTCAAGATCATGTCGCAATTCTTTTAAGAGTTTGAATTCAGAACATAAAATGTGGCATGTGGTCAGATTCATTTGCAGTATGGGGGGATTTTAAAAAGATTTGTTGTGTCTGAATATCTTTAATTGCTCTTAACTAAAAGAATTAGCAATTTTGGATTACGAACAAACATTCGGGCTATTTTTAGGCCTTATAAAAGCCCATTAACATGTGGAAACGGTAATCTCGGCCTGATTTTTGGAATCCATAATATACAAGAATCCAAATCAAAAAGAAAAAAAAATCATAGATAATGGTGGAAATAATTTTTTTTTATTTAAGGAAAAGATTGTGTGGCCAAGCAATTTTCGGGTTGGAAGAATACAAAAAAGATTTATTTTCTTCTTCTTTATAAAAACGCAATCTCAAATGTTATCTCGTCTTTTGGTTGTTGTTTGTAGGTGTGTGTGTGTGTGTGTGTTTGGTTTTTTGGTTTTTAGTAAAGAGAAGATATAACAAAACCCTCATTCTGGTGACTTTTAAAACCCTAGATTTGGTGAGCCTATCAAAACATATTTCATTGAGGAAGATATTAACTATCAAATAGTAAATACTTTCCCAAAAAAAAGTGATAAAATCAGAATTCTTCATATAGATTTAAAAAAAAAAAAAGACATTTTTTTCAAATTTTTAACCACAACTTAATAATTTTCTCGTAAAAAAAAACTTGTAAACTCTTCGTTTGCCCCCCTCCTTAAAGAACAGTTTCGAAAATACGACAGCGTTTAAGTGTGCAGCGCGCATTGGAAGACTTCACCAACTTAGAGAGGTGAGGGTAAATAAGTAATTTCGGCATCATCCTCAAAAACAAACAAACTGAGAAGATAAAATCCCAAAGCAAAAAGAGTCATATTTTTGTTCGCTCACTGACCTTATCTCTCCCAAATTCTTCTCTCTTGTTCGAAGAGGGGAGCACCAAAATTCTCTCAAATCATAAAAAAGGGTAAAATCCCTAAAACCCTTTTTTAATCTTATCGCAATCTCACCTTCCTCCACAAGTTTTTGTGGAGATAAGAGTTTTGATAAATCCTCCAGTAGCAAAGCGGAAATGGAGTCCAAGTCTGTAACTCCAGAACCAACGAACCCTTTCTACGCTTCGGGGCAATCAGGTTTCTTTCTCGTTTCTATCTTCTTCTTTTAATCTATGCTTTTTTTTTGGGAATAGGGTTTTAATCGGAAAGTTTGATTTTTTTTGGTTTGGTTATAGGAAAAACCTATGCTTCTGTTGTCGCCGCCGCTGCTGCAGCAGCCGCCAGTAAGGAGGATGGTGGTGCTGTGAGTAGTGGGAAGGAGTTGGATTCTTCTTGGGAGGCTGCTTTGTCTGGTAATTCGGATAAGGGTGTAGCTGATGATGATTTACCTGACGCCGATAAGGAGAAGGATGATTCCTTAAAGGATGGTGGCGAGGGTGGTTCCTTAAAGGAAGATTCTGCTACCACTACTAAGCCTGAGGTTGTTGTTTCTGGTGAAACAATTGGAGAAGATGATGTTTCCTCGTTATCTCCGAAGCCGGAGGATGTTTCTGATGGTGTTGGGGTTGCGGTGGAGGAAAAGAAGGTTAGTAGTGAGGGCGTGGAAGATGTTAAAGACGATGGTGAGAGTAAGATTGAAAACGGGAGTGTTGATGTTGGAGAGAAACAAGCTTCCGCAGATGGTGTAGTGGTGGATGAGAATCCGGAAAGGGAAACGGTGAGTGAGAGTAAAGTCAAGGATGTGGAAGAAGATGTTGGAGTGAAAAAAGATGATGATGAGGTGAAACAGGCAGATGAAACCAATGAGAAGGAGAGTGAGTTGAGTGGAAAAGTTGATGTTGACGATAAAATTGATAGTGTTATTGAAGAAGATGGTGTCAAGTTAACTGATAAAGGAGACGTCGTAGTGGACTCGTCCCCTGTAGAATCTGTGCATGTTGATGTGGCAAAACCAGGGGTCGCTGTTGTAGAAGACGCCAAGGGAAGTGATGAGTTGAAGATTAATGCCGATAAGGAAAACCTTGAAGTGTCTAATAAGTTTGATCAAATTGGGCACGATGATGGTGGTGGATTTGAACCTGAGTCTGATGAGACCACTGAGGAGGTAGGGGAAAGATTGACTAGCGGAGCAGATTCCCCTAAACCAGAATCTGTGGATACCAATGCTTCAGAGCCAGAGGTTGTAGCTGTCCAAAGTGAGACGGAACCGAAGGATGTGAAAGAAGCTAACGGATTGGAGAAGGATATGAGTTATGCTGAGGTATTTAAGGCAGCTAGTGCAGTATCTGACAATGGGACCAAGGAGGAGGAGAGTGTGTCCAGTGGCGTTGTTAATGAAGAAGGTGTTAAGTTAACCAACAAGGGAGACTTTGTAGTGGACTCATCTGCTATAAAAGCTGTGGATGTAGATGTGGCGAAGCCAGGTGTTGTGGTTGTTGGAGATGTAGAGGCGAGTGAGGTGCTGGAATCTGATGGTAACATTGTTGATGTTCATAATAAGTTTGAACCAGTTGGCCAAGTTGAAGTTGGTGGAGTTGAACTTGAATCTGACAAGGCCACTGAGGAGGTAAGAAGAGAGAAGTTGACTAGGGAAGGAGACTCTACTGTTGACTCCTCTGTGGTGGAGTCTGTTGATGCTGATATCAATGTTGCAGAGCCAGGGATTGCGGTTGTTGGGGCAGCGAAGGAGGCTGAAATTAAGGAAGATGGTGGAGATGATGAGGTTGACAAGACCATCCCAAGTATTGAGGAACCTGATGACCTGACTGCTGCGTATGATGGGAATATTGAATTGGCTGCTAAGGAAATATCAGAGGCAGCCAAAGTAGAGTCTGACGAACCAAAAGTGGATGTGGAAGAAAAAGAATTGCCTGCTTCTGAAAGTTCAAACGTAGATTCAATTGATGTAAAAGAGGATTCAAATCCCGCAGCTGAGTCACAGTTTGAAGCAAACCCTAACCCGGAGGTTCGGGAAGTTTCCGAAGGAGACAATGCTGAAGAGGGTGGAAACAAGCTCCCAGTCGAAGACATTGTTTCTTCGCGTGAGTTTAACTTTGAAGGAAAGGAAGTGAACCAGGAACCTTCTGGAGAAGGTGTTATCGGGGTTGATGGGTCTGAAAGTGAAGAAGAAACTGAAGAGATGATATTTGGGAGTTCTGAAGCTGCAAAACAGTTCTTAGCAGAGCTGGAAAAGGCTTCTTCTGGTATTGAGGCACATTCTGATGAAGCAAACATTTCTAACAGTATGTCAGATAGAATTGATGGCCAGGTTGTCACCGATTCTGACGAGGATGTAGACACAGAGGATGAAGGTGGGGAGAAAATGTTTGATTCTGCAGCTTTGGCTGCACTTTTGAAGGCAGCCACTGGTGGCGGAAGTTCAGAAGGTGGCAATTTTACCATAACATCTCAAGATGGTACAAAGCTTTTCTCTATGGACCGACCAGCTGGTTTGAGTTCATCGTTAAGGCCCTTGAAACCTGCAGCAGCTCCACGTCCAAACCGTTCCAACATCTTTTCCAATCCTAATGTTGCAATGGCGGATGAGACTGAGGTTAACTTGAGCGAGGAAGAGAAACAGAAATTGGAGAAGTTGCAAAGCCTTCGTGTGAAGTTTTTGAGACTTCTGCAAAGGTTGGGGCACTCCGCAGAAGATTCAATTGCAGCGCAGGTTCTTTACCGTCTTGCACTACTTGCTGGGAGACAAACTGGGCAGTTATTCAGTCTTGATGCTGCGAAGAAGAAAGCTGTGGAGTCTGAGGCTGAGGGAAACGAAGATTTGAACTTCTCTCTAAACATACTGGTCCTTGGAAAAGCCGGGGTGGGAAAAAGTGCTACTATAAACTCCATTTTGGGAAATCAGAAGACGTCCATTGATGCTTTTGGGCTCTCAACCACTTCGGTTAGGGAAATTTCTGAAACAGTGGGTGGTGTCAAGATTAACTTTATTGATACTCCGGGTTTGAAGTCTGCTGCGATGGATCAAAGTACAAATGCAAAAATGTTGTCCTCTGTAAAGAAGGTAATGAAGAAGTGTCCCCCTGATATTGTTCTTTATGTGGATCGGCTTGATACCCAGACCAGGGACTTGAACAATTTACCCTTGCTAAAGACGGTTACTGCTTCTCTTGGTTCATCCATATGGAAAAACGCTATAGTGACATTGACCCATGCTGCTTCTGCCCCTCCTGATGGCCCATCTGGCACCCCATTGAGCTATGATGTGTTTGTAGCGCAATGCTCACATATAGTGCAACAGTCTATCGGACAGGCCGTTGGTGATCTACGCTTGATGAACCCAAGTCTGATGAATCCGGTTTCTCTTGTTGAGAATCACCCCTTGTGTAGGAAGAACCGGGAGGGAGTGAAGGTTCTCCCGAATGGCCAAACTTGGAGACCTCAGCTGTTGTTATTGTGCTACTCCCTAAAGGTTTTGTCTGAAGCAAATTCTCTATTGAAGCCTCAAGAACCAATCGACCATCGTAAAGTATTTGGTTTCCGAGTTCGATCCCCACCTCTCCCTTACTTGTTGTCTTGGCTGTTGCAGTCTCGTGCACACCCTAAGCTCCCTGGAGACCAAGGTGGTGATAGTGTTGACTCTGATATTGAAATTGATGATGTATCTGATTCTGAGCAGGAAGATGGGGAAGATGATGAGTATGACCAGCTGCCACCATTTAAGCCTCTTCGAAAGACCCAACTTGCAAAACTCTCAAAAGAACAGAAAAAGGCATATTTCGAGGAGTATGATTATCGGGTAAAGCTCCTGCAGAAGAAGCAGTGGAGAGAGGAATTAAAGAGGATGAAAGAAATGAAGAAAAACGGGAAGAAGGTGGGTGAAAGTGAGTTTGGTTATCTGGGAGAAGATGAGGATCCAGAAAACGGGGCTCCAGCTGCAGTGCCAGTTCCGTTACCCGATATGGTTTTGCCACCTTCATTTGATAGTGATAACTCAGCTTACCGATACCGTTTTCTGGAGCCCACTTCACAACTCCTAACCAGGCCAGTGTTGGACACCCATGGTTGGGACCATGATTGTGGATATGACGGCGTCAATGCAGAACATAGTCTTGCTGTAGCAAACCGGTTCCCTGCTACGGCTACTGTCCAAGTCACCAAGGACAAGAAAGAGTTCAACATTCATTTGGACTCGTCGGTGTCTGCTAAGCACGGCGAGAATGGATCCACTATGGCAGGGTTCGATATCCAGAATGTAGGGAAGCAGCTGGCTTATGTGGTTAGAGGAGAAACCAAATTCAAGAACTTGAGGAAGAACAAGACGACTGTTGGAGGGTCAGTGACTTTCTTGGGAGAAAACATTGCCACTGGTGTTAAACTCGAGGATCAAATAGCACTGGGGAAAAGGTTTGTTCTTGTGGGCAGCACTGGGACAATGCGATCACAGGGAGATTCTGCCTATGGTGCGAACCTCGAGGTCAGGCTTAGGGAAGCTGATTTCCCTATTGGGCAGGACCAATCCTCTTTAGGGCTGTCTCTGGTGAAGTGGAGAGGCGATTTAGCCCTTGGAGCCAATCTCCAATCTCAAGTCTCTGTTGGAAGGAACTCAAAGATCGCGCTTCGTGCAGGACTTAACAACAAGATGAGCGGACAGATCACAGTCAGAACCAGCAGCTCGGATCAGTTGCAGATTGCTCTCACGGCCATTCTTCCAATTGCCATGTCCATCTACAAGAGCATTCGACCAGAAGCTACGAACGACAAGTACAGCATGTACTAAAAAATATCTCTGCTGCAGAAGGATCTTTTTTATATTACTGGTTTCAGTTAATGTTTTTTCCCCCTACTTTAATAAAAACTTTGTTGAGATTTATCAAAGTTGTATTTTGTTCTGTTGAGAGGTTCCCCTTCGGATTTATCATGTATCAGTAATTTTTCACTTTCAGTAGCCCTTCTCAGCTTCTCTTACCATTCTTCAGATGATAATGGAGCCTAGTGCAGTTTTCATTTGGTTCTACATGTCATGCTAATGATGTTGCTCGGCTTGTGTTTGCTAATTTGTTACTTCAAAATTTCTGCAGAAGATATCAAACTTTCGTTGACGAAGCAGGTGCATACCCTTGTTAATAAGATTTTGTTTGTACTAAAACCAGGATGTTCTTCCTTGAAGGTAGGTAATGGTGTGTTTTAGCTTTTCAGTAGTTCAGAAATCTGTAAGGCTTCTTCTGCCACACTCCTGACAGACGCACTCTGAATAAAGGACATTTCTTGTAACTGATGTAGCAAAAGTGATCTTTATGGAATATGTGATTATTGGCAAAAGCCTTAAACTTTAAAGGATGATGACCAGAGTATGCAATTATCTGCAAAGCATTTTTAGCACCTAGCATTTTTAGGTGCTCAAGATCCGTGATCAATGGTGAAAAAGACAAAACTTGCTGCTCTAATCGTTTTTGTAACTGCTGAAAAAAACGTTTCTGTAACTTATTGAGAGGTGGTGAATAGGTCCAGAAACCTGATGGTGTTTTGTTTTGTGACGTCTAATTAATTTGAAAGATAAAGACTACTTTACTTTTGTCATTTTCGTACCTGACAAAGCAAGGAAACTTTTAAGGATAAGAATGCCCAGGAGAAACGTTCGTAAGTAAGATTTCCACAATACTAAAGTCCCTTGTATACAAGCTCATTAATAGGTAACTCTATGTTTAAGAGACATTGCTATCTTTGCATTAGTTAAACAGATTGATTTAATTTAAAAGCGCCTGTAGATTAGACAAAAGATTTCTCAAAGACATACAACACACTCACATAACTAAAAGAAAAACAGAGGATACAACAGAAAGAACAAAACAGAGTACTGAGAAATTGGGCGATGAGGCCGCCGCTTATTTACTCTTAGCATTACTATTTGTGACTGAAGCAAAGCCATTGTTTTTCCTTTTAGAAATTACTTCACTGAAGGACCTTCTGGGAAGCTGGCCTCTTGGTGATCTCAGTCACCCACTCGTTGACACGTGGAAGCTTGGTGAAGAGCTTCTTGGTGGGAGTTTCGAGCAGGTACTGAATCACGGGAATGTGGTGAAGATCAGTCAAAGTGAAAGTGTCACCAGCCATATACTTGAACTCCTTGAGCCTAGCCTCGTAGGCATCGAGGACCTTGTCTAACTTAGCCTCCTCTTCCGCAACAACGGCTTGGTCTGTAGTCAAGCCATAGATGAGCTTGAATACTTGTTCCCAAGCAAGCTTTGTAGCCACTGGGTCGAACTGGTGAGCTTCCACTTGCATTCC
>NC_025692.1:21700792-21718998 GCF_000633955.1 Camelina sativa | reverse complement strand
GCAAGCTTTGTAGCCACTGGGTCGAACTGGTGAGCTTCCACTTGCATTCCATTGGCCATGATCGCGTACTGAGATACGTTCTTGGAGTCAGCTGGGAGAAGGTTGGTTCCTTGGTTTTCGTATTTGTGAGCTATGTACTGAGTAATCGCTCTTGATTCTGCACAAAAATATCCAATTCATATTAGTGAATCAGATTTATTTGAGATTGAAGATGATGCATGGAAAACTTAGTTCGTACCAAAGAGCTTGAGGTCTCCATCTTCAAAGGCTGGAACTAGACCAAAAGGCTGAAGAAGAAAACATTCAAGATCCAGGACAGATATATAAAAAACAGTTGGCCTTGTCTTACAAGTTACAACAAACACATAGATAAGATATACTTACATTGCGGGAGAGGAAAGGCTCCTTCTTGTGCTCACCGTCTTTGATCTCAACATGAACGAGCTCAAAGTCGAGGTTCTTCTCGTGGAGGGCGATGAGGACTCTCCTGGTGGAAGTGGTAGCAGCGTGTCCGAAAACTTTGATACCGGCCATTTGATTTGGTTACTAGGAAACTCTCTGACAAAGGATTAAGAGATGTGATGTTTGATGTTGAAGGTGAGAATGTGATGAAATAAGACACAAGTAGCGATGGTATTTATACAGAAGCATTTGTGCGCTCTCAGTAATATTAACGCTTCTACAATGCCGTCGCTACCAATATTGACTAGTCGTCTTAGCGGATTTTTTTAAAGCTGAATTGGATTGATTAACGTTGGATTTTTTGTTTTTACATTGGTTAGGAGATAAAGTTGTAATAAAAGCATTCAATGTATTCAGAGAAAAGATCAAACAAAGTGCGTAATATAATGCCCAAATGACTGCAAGAGCTTTATATGTTTGGCATATATACGTTTGTGATGTATACTTTTGGTTTATAATTGTGACAAGGGAACCAATTTAGGAAGAGTTATCAAGTTAATGATATTAACAGATCTCAAATCCATACAAATTTCAATTAAATATGACAAGAATTCTAAAATATAGTTCAGAAATTCTACTCGAATAATCAATAATCATATTTTTTTTCTCGTTAGAACGCATATATGGTCGATTCTCAACTCGATGGTCGATACAGTTGTATTAATACACAAGAAGCCCATGGGAATCTGATAAGCTTTTAAATGGGTAAAAAGAACCTGTATAATTGATGGGAAAGTGATAAACAGAAGCAATTGTATAAACATAAATTTCCTTTCACAATGAAATAATAATATACAAGATAATTTAACCCATTGTACATAAATACAAATAATATTACAACAAAAATGAAAAAAATATTCATTAAACAAAAAAATTACAAAATGAATATGTAGGTATAAGCGGACAGAATATGTTTCGTGTGGTACATATCTGTGAAAAAATTATTGATCTTTTTTGCATATCGTGAAATATATCCAATATTTTTCTAGTTCGGTCATTATCATAAAAATCATTCACTACATCTACCATTTATTTAATTTTATCAAACCTCATGAGTAGCTAGGTTGGATTTATAATGTTTTTCTACCATTCTAGCAATCATAACTAACCAATTAGCCTTTGGGAATGATTAGATTAAAAAGATTAGCTCCGCTATTACCCCTAATCTCGTATAATAAGTATTTCAGCGTCAACGGTGGGGCTGAGCGAAGTCCTTTCTTGACAGATATAACTAAAGACTCAGACACTTCCAATGAATAAGACAACATGGTCATAGAAGCGTTTTCCGCATGTAATCCTATCGATGGGTATACATAAGATTACTAAAACAAAAATGGGTTTATCATTTGATATGTATCAAAAGGTGGCTGCCAACATCAATAACATACATGTTGCAAAACTTTTGGGAGGAGACTTGCAGAGATATTTCATTGTCCGCGGCATGGTCTTTAAATGTGAGGTTCTTGGTACCATTAGGCGAATGGAAAAGGCAAAGGTGAGATTGCTTTGACCATTTTCTGTTTGTTAAGAGAAGAAATAGTTTGATGGGAACTATTTGCACCAGAATTCCTCCGCCATCTGTTCGACGATGAGAACGCGCCTGATACCATGATCGCCAACTACCGATTTGAGTTTATAAAAGAGTGTTTATAGTTTAGATGTTATAATAAAAAAATTATAAATAATGTTAAAATTAATGATTTTAAAATTGTTTTGTTTAGATAATATTGATTATTTTTGTTTGTTTAATTTCTTAACCCCTATTCGTAAACCCAATACCTACATAATTTCTTTTTTTTTGACAACATCATACAAGATTAGCTTAGAGAAGCCAATTGGTAGGAAACTCGTTGACATAGGTAATTTGATGCGACTCTACTCTAGCACGACGCGCCAGCTTGTCTGCAATACCATTCTGTGAACGAGGGATCAAGACTAAAGAAAAGGAGAGAAATTCGTCCTTATCCGCTTCAATGTCATCCAAATACGTCCTAAATGCGGGCCACTCGGAAGGCGAAGACACCATCTTCACCAAATCAGAACAATCGGTGAGAAAAACAACATTCTCATTATCCGCTCCGATCATACATCTCATTGCCCAAATTAAAGCTTCCACTTCTGCATGAAGTGGTGATAGACTACGACGAAGGTTAGATGCACCCATAATGGGAGCTTCCCCCTCCGGGGGAATACAATACCACCCTCTGCCAGAGTACCGGTCCGTCTCTTTCCAAGATCCATCCACAAAACATCTACAACCATTTGCATGGTTCCTAACCGTCCTACTAGCAATATTCATATGACTAGTGGGTGGTCGGGGACCATTCTGTAGAGATATCCCAGGGGAATCCCCCCGTGCCGAAAACCAGAGTTTTGCTTCCTCCTCCGCTAGTCATAAAATCGCAAGCGGATTGGAATCCAAGTTGCTGAAAATTTTATCATTTCTAGCCTTCCAAATATACCAAAGGATCCATGGGAAAACATCAATCGAAGAGATCTGTTGGAATCTCCAAAATAATGAGTCTATGTTTGCATAGATAGAGTTTGAGGGAAACATGCCCGAAGAAACTGGGAAATGGGACAACGCCCAAACCTGTCTAGCCGAAGGACATACGAATAATGTATGGTTTATTGTCTCCTCATCACCGCCACAAAGAGCACATTCGCTTTCGCAACCCATACCGCGACGCCGTAGATTAGATGCGGTTGCTACACAACCTGTAAGTGCTTGCCACAAAAAGTGCCAAATTTTTGGTGGACACCGGAGTTGCCAAACAAAAGCTTGAAGAGATATAATATTTGGGCCAGAAGTAAGTGGAGAATCTACTGGAACCTATCTCAAAGCTTTACCCAGATTTAACTGTGTACATGTCAGTTTTTGTCAAGTGCCACCCCAGCCTGTCCGGTGAAAGCAAATTACCAAGAGGTAAAGCAGAAATAATGGCAACATCTTCCGGCTTGAAAAAGGCCGAAAGTAACGCCAAGTCCCAGGAGAGAGAGTTCCTGTCAATGAAAGTTTCAACTCGAAGCGTAGGATCGATAGACGATCCTGAACGTAGTGCTGGTCTCGGGAGTTAGGCAGGAATCCAGGGATCAGACCATACTAAAATGGAATCACCATATCCTACTCGTTTAATCAGTCCTTTGTTTACCAGAGAGCGAGCAGACACCATACTACGCCATCCATAAGACGGTGAGTAGGATTTAATCGGATCCAACGGATTGGAATGCCTATAATAACGACCTTTAAAAACCTTAGCAAACAAGGAGTCTGGGCTGTAACTAGCCGCCAGAGTTGTTTAGCCAACAACGCAGTGTTAAAGTCATCCAAACACCGAAACCCCAAACCACCCTCTATCTTATCAGTACACAATTTGTCCCAAGCGATCCAATGTAAACCGCGTGATTCCCCGGACGAACTCCACCAAAAATTGGAAATCGCCCTAGTGAGTTTTCGTGTGACCGTTTTCGGAAGGCGAAAACATGACATGACAAAGGTAGGAACGACAGTCGCTACCGATTTGATCATGATCTCCTTCCCTCCCTTGGAAAGTAGTCTGGCAGGCCAGCCACCCGTTCGTTTTTGTAAGCGATCCTGAACAAAGGAAAACATTTTTGTCTTTGAGCCTCCAAGACTTTCCGGAATTCCTAAATATGAGCTCATACCACCCAAAGTGGTGATTCCCAAAATGCCTTTTAGTTCCTCACGCAAGTTCGCTTCTACCTTGTGCCCAAATTGAACCGATGACTTTTGGAAGTTTATCCGCTGACCAGACACTCGTTCGTACTGCCGAAGAATCTCTAGAATAACCTCACATTGTTCCTTTTTGGCCCGACAGAAGAATAGACTATCATCCGCGAATAATAGGTGCGAAATCGCAGGGCAAGCTCTCGACACCCGAATACCTATAATAAGTTTCTTTAATAAAAATCTATAGAAATTGTTTCCTTAATTTGCTTTGTATTTTTTTTTTTTTTTTAATATGATATAACATGACATATTGTGTTTTGATTGGTTAATTAAGAGGGGATGAATAAGAAAGGTTCCTAGTTCCTTTTGATGTGCACTTCTATTGACAATGGTCAATTGTGGTATTCAATAGGACGATAATAACTTTGTTGATTTGATACCCATGCAAGGTAAGTAAGAAACAAATCCTCTTTTTTTGACAATCTGTCCCAAAATACGAAAAACGACAACATATAATCAATTTGTAGCCTATCACAGTCCCTTAAGCTGTTCCAAAACACCTGTCAAAGTCGTCCATTTCTCAAATGCGCCAGCCGATGACACGAAAGCGAGCTTCGATGACTCTATATCGTTCTTGTTCACTGTGAAAAAAAGAATCAAGAACAAGTTTGAAGAAGATATTTACAATGTTGTAATGAGAGTTTTGATTCTTGTGAATAAAGAAGTTAAAAAGGATTGAAGAAGAAGACCTGATGTAATAAGAGAAGCTAATGATGAATTAAATGCTTCCACTTCTGTATTCTCTTCTGGGCTTGTACTCAACTGTCACAAGAACACAAAGAAGGATGCTTCAACAAACAGTAACAAAAAGTTATTTAAGAAAGTATACCTTACGTAAAGAAGCAAAGCAAAGACCTTTGTGAAAGCCAAATTAACGGTTTTGACCCATTCGGTATCGATGCCTTTCCCCAAAACCAAACCTGCAGCTGGCAGATCATTGTTCTCAATGGCTTGTCCTACTTTACTTAACTTGTAAACAAGATCCTGCAAATACCCTGTAAACTGTATCCTTTTAGGTTGAGAACCAAGATGACCAGAACAGATTTGTCCGAAAAAGAGTAAAACTTTTCATCAAAATGATTTAGTTCATGTTGGATTGGAGGAATATAAATTAAGCACAATCAGATTAAATTTTAATGTTAAGTAGCATTGGAACAGCCCAGTTACTTACGAATAACACAAAGAGAAAAACACAAAACAGTAAAAAAATTTCCATTAATTTGTTCTGAGTACTTCATGTGGCACTGGAGGAAAATAAGTTCAACAAAACCAGACTAGGGCTCAATGTAGATGGCATTGGAACAAGCCAATTAACTATGAAAACCATAACACAAAGTGAAAACGCATCTGTCCTTAAAAGAGTGAACTTTTCAATCAATTTGTCCTGATTACTTCATGAGGCATTGAAGGAAGAAGAAATGAAACAAAACCATTTACTTATGAAGACCATAACACAAAGAGTAAAACTTTTCCATAACTTCATATGGCATTAGAGGAAGATAAACGAAACTGAACCAGATCAGGGCAAAATGTAAATGGCATTGGAACAAACCAATTGACTCTGAAAACACATTTGTCCTCAAAAGGGGAAAACTTTACCATCAATTTGTTCTGAGTACTTCATGTGGAGGAATTGAAGGAAGATAAACGAAACAAAACCAGACTAAGGTTCAATGTAAATGGCATTGAAACAAGCCAAGTTAAACTATGAAAGCTAAAGATGTAACCTTTGATCATTTCAATGGAATAAAAATTTAGGGGAAAAATTGAAAGAAGTACCTTTCTCCTTTACAGCAGAATTAAGAACAGCTTGTCTCTCAATCCTCTTCTTCCGATCTTGCTTCACTTTCTCAAGAAGCTCTTCATCGTCATCAGCTTCAAGAATCGCTGCATTCGCGTCTTGTCTTCTTCTGTCGTTACTCACGAGACCAATCGCAACTAAGCTGCTCATAAACCCAAGCGACAGTTCCCTTCTGTTCCATAACAGAGACGATGTCTGGTTCTTGCTGTTTCCTGAGTATGCAATTTGGGTCTTCTTCGAAGACGCCGAAGATGAGAGAGTGGTGGAGAAGAATGGATTTAGCGTTGATGAGCATAGGAGTGATTTCGCCATCTTTTATGCTTCTCCTTCTTCTTCTCTTTGAAATTTCTAGTTGGCATTTTCGAAGAAGAATGTTTTTATGAGTGGATAAGGTCACCTTTGCTAAGATTGTGTTGCGTTGTGTTATTTTCCTCCAATCACTCACTCTCACTATTTTTATTTAAATTTTCTTCTTAATAATTTTAAAATAAAGAAACATAACTACTCATTAGTGTATTAGAGATTTTGGTCTATGATGTATTACTTGATCAATGATATTAACTTGCTAATCACAAAATTTCTGCAGGAACAATTAGGGTTTAATTTTTAGATTTTAAGGTTTAGAATTTGGACAAAAAGACATGATGTTTTAGAACACATTTAAGATTTCATTTGGTTGAAAATTCTAGTTGGGATATAAATCATATTAGATTAATGATTTCACAACAAAACCAAATTGGCCTCACCAAAATATATCCAACTTTTACCATTAACAATACAAACTTATAGATCCTACCCAAAAAAAAAAAAAAAGAGGAAGATTCTTTGAGGCCATAGAAGCAAATCCGTTAGTTACTTCCACCACCAAAACTGTCGAGACAAAAACATCTTCCTCATCCTCTTATTATAAGCCATGAAAGCTCTAGCTTTGACTGGATCACCATTCAGAAACTCAAATGCATACATCTGTTTTGCTTCGTCCAACCCATCAATCTCCATCACTGCTTCCAACAAGTCCTCTGTATTGATCGAAGTTTTGCTTTGGTCCACTGCATCAGCTAGGCGACGAATGCTAGAAGCAACTGCAAACATTGCTTCTTGGAATGGATCCAAGTCTCGAGGACGTTTAGAAGGTTGTCTTACAGGATCTCGAGGAGGAGGAGGATAATCTTGAGACTCTTCATGCATATACTCATTTGCTCCTCCTGCGTATGACTCAGTTCCATCTGTATCACTATGTTCTTCAGAACTTGCTAAAGGGAATGAAACAGAGTCTTCTTCAAAGTGTTTTATGTCGTTAAGATGATGATTGCTTTCACTCTTCACTTTGCTATATCGACCTGAAGTTTGATAGTCACCACATACTGTTCTAAGTTCTTCATACATCTCAATTTGCTTTCCCCTAAATGCTTTTGCGTCTGGGTATACCTGTTCCAACCAATTTGAAGTTGATAATGGTGCACAAAGAAGGATGATCTTTTAGTGAAAGAGCAGAGATTATGAGGGGATATATACACTTACAGCAATATATCTTTTCCAGAGCTCATCACTTTCGCAATCGATCATTTTTGTGCTCGAGTTCCACCAGAATCCGTCTCGACTAAGTATGTCTCTCATCACTCTGTACCTTTTCTTAATCGTCTTCAGGCGATTGATAACTTTTTGGCTATTGAGGTTTAGATTGAAACGAGTATTAACCGCAACACAAGCAGCAGTGTATGCACTCTCGTTGAAACATTTGTCTACTTTGTTCCCGTTTTTCGCCTGGACAGCCAAAGCTTCAATCAGACACTTGTCCATTCCAACAGACCATACAACATTTCTCCCCTTGTGCTTCATCTGTCTTCTCTGAACTGGAATGCCATATTGATCCATTCCTGATTCATTTATGTAAAAACCACGGAATATAAAGGATAACATGTCAGAAAGTGATTTGCCCATTTCATCACAAAGAGGAAGCCAAAGAAAAATTATAAAATGATCAATCAACAGAAGGTACAATTCTATGCACATCATTAATATCACAAACAAACAAAAAAAAAGCTTGGTTATTCACAGACACACAAACAAAGAGGGTACACTAAGGTTCCAATTTGATCATATAAATCTGTGTGTACTCCACAAGTGCAACGTCCAACAAAAAGTCACAGATTTCACATTTAGCAATCTTAAAAAATATCCAGAAATAACATCACCAGAGTGGTGACAGAAACAAATGCCACGGAGTTGTGTTTACAGGAGTGACCACAAACTACAAAGACTCTTCTGACAGAGAGGTTATCCAACCCATTAAGAACAAGATCACGGTAAATTAAAACGTGTACCAAGCACTAACGATGCTGAACAATGAAAAGCAAAACCATCTCTAGTAAGCGAGAGAGACTACACGGTATTGGCAAAACTAAACTTAGAAATCCACAATCTTCTAAATGTAGGTGAAGTAGCTACTTAAAAATATTTCAATCAAACTTTTAGTCTCATGAGATATTTAATGCGCATACCTTGGCAGAATCAGATTTCACGGACAGAGTGAGATCGGCGCCGGAGTCAAAAGTGGCGGAATCAGGGCGACATTTCCGAGAAGGAGAAGCTCGATTAGGGTTTGGTTTCTTCACCCTTTTTCTTATTTTCGAAAGCACTACAAAAAAGTCGTCGAAGAAATTTCCCAATTATCATCGCTTCGACAATACGGTGCGTTTCTTTGGAAAAAAAAAAATTAAAAATGGACCCAGACGAAGAATAAATCCCGTTTCGGTCTGATATTTTCTTTTGCCGTTTCCCGGAAAATTTCTTCTGAAACTTTTACTCTTTTTTTTTTTTTTTTTTTTTNTTCTCCCCAGTCTCGGTCTACGTGGCATCGTCGGGTTATGAACAGTGAAAACTTCACGGGCCAAATACATATAAATAACTAATGGGCCGAGTTTGATGTAATTTCATAAAGCCCACTTAAAACGAACGGAACCGACCCGATTCTTCCGCAAGGAATTGTAAAACCCTAGCTTTCTCCTCTGTCTTATATATATTGCCGCCTGTAAACTCCTTCTTCTCTCAACTCATTCTTTTGTGCCGATGATGATTCCTCTTCTTTTTATCTCTAAGTTCGCTATGATTGATTCAGTTGTTTTTTTAAAAAGTTTTTTTTTTTTTTTTAAATTCTGTCGAATTTTTTTTTGAGTTTGATGTTGGTGGATAACAATTAGGGAATTAGGGTTTAGGAGTGAAGGCAGTGATGATGAAAAACTACCTATTTTATGATGCAATATACGCTGATTAGAAAATTTACCAATGGATCCTTCTGAGCCTTCACACTTTTTTATTATTTACTTTATTTTTTTTAATCAATTTTCAGTTTTCTTGGTGGAAAAAAAAACTGTTTTTATTATTTGCTTTGTTGATGAGAAAAGAGCCAATGGAATGATGATATGATTATTCGGAAATATTGATTTATTCTGTCGACCAAAACTCAGACTACAATTATCTGATCATTTGGCTCTCCTTTCTTATTTGTTTTTTTTTTGGTTTCGAATCAGATTTTCGTAGTTTTTTTTTCCGCCCTTTTGGTTTTTAACCACTAACTTGTTCGTGATACTTGCCTACTAGTCTTCGAGAGACGAATTGGAACGAGCCAAAGTCGAGAGAGGTTGTTTACTTGATTAAGCAGAACATACAGCTAGGTAATTTACATGGGACCAAAATTGAAACTTCAAAGATAAATTTATCAGGCAATTAATCAAAAATAGTTTGTCGTATCGTAAACTGACAAGATAAAAAGGATAACCCGGCGAGATACATTGTAGTTGTCCTCTTGAAGCTTTTTCAATTTAAAAGAAGTTGAAATCCTTTACAATTTCGCTATGGACAATGTTGGTTTACAAGACATAGGGTTTAAAAGTGACTCCAAAATTGCTTGAAAGAGCTGATGTCTTTGTTGTTAATATTGGGAACTTGATGACATTTACTCATTTAGAGCTATTTTTCTAGGTTCAGATGAAAAGAAGTGAACAAATGCGCAGCTGGCAATATTTGTTTCGTCATGTGATTTTTACTTTGCTTGTTTAGATTGTTGGTCATCTCAACGCCATAAGATGTTGATAAACCGTATTGGTTTTTAACCTTTTTTATGTCATGTTTGTCCGGGAAAAATAAAATTGGGGGAAGAATAAGATCAAAGTCAATTCTAACAATCTTCACCAAAATTTCGATTACAAAACTTATTCGGATATCCAATTTCGGCGGTTAATGGTAACATAATTTGACATTTGAAAAACTTTAAACCGGACTGAGAGATATAGTAGAGTTAATTTTATCGATCTTTTCAGTTTATTGTCTATCTCTTATGAATCTTTCGTGAGTTAATAATAATAATGAAAAATCTGTGTTCCAAGATGTGAAAATGCTAATTGAACCCTGACAGACAAGTATTGTATTGAAGATCAAAACGAACAAAAATCTCATATATTTGTCTCAACGCCATCTTTTGTTTTGGTTCCAATAAGGGTGAGAGGAAGAATCATATTTCCTCGATGGTTGTTGCTGTTGTTGTTGTTGCCCCCTCACGTTAGGATGGTTCCTACTTGGGCTATGATCAGGACTCCATGATTCATATCCTCGATCGCTACTCATGTACTGGTTATTCCCTTGGTAAGAAGAAGCTTGTGACGCCACTGCAATCTCGTTTCCTTGATGTGAGTAGTAACTGTTCTGACTCTGCTGCGACCTCCATGAACCCGACGATGTAGCTGTGCCCATTTGTCCTACCGCTTCCCTTACTGCATACGATGTTGTTGAGATTGGTTGTTGCTGAAGATGATGATTGTGATGAAGTTGTGGTTGCATTTGTTGTTGTTGTTGTTGTTGTTGTTGTTGTTGTTGTCTTTCCGTGTGAGACAATATGAGCGAGTTATTATATGCTGCTGTAGCATGTCGTGGGATCGCTTGTTCGTTTGTTGATTGCCATTGCATTGAGGTGACGTGAAGATGAGTACCCGATCTAGCAACTGCAGCACCGACTTGGTTTTGCCTAGAAAATGGATTCCGAATTGCTTCTTGTCCCCATCCACTCTGCAAAATTGGAATACACTTTTAATTCAATAAATAGGATAAGAAACAGTGAACATGAACATCTTGTAATGAAGGCATTGTACTCATCAGGTTACAGATCTAACAGCTGGGGAGGACTAATAAACGGTTTGGTGCTATCTAGAGCTTGTTGTAGTTCTTTTGTTTGTTTTTTCTATATATATGTGATTTTTCCCATCATTAATTAACCATATGATTTCATTTGGCAACAATGCTCTGTCATTAGGGTTCCCCAGATATGTCCAAGGAATTTGGGGTGTATAGGTTTCGAATAACGCACCATTCCAGGATTAGTTGCTGGAGTGGGAGATGGAAGAGAAACTTCGACCTTTTCTTCAACCTGCTTATTTGAGCTACTACTCGAAGTTGGTGCCCCAGTCTTAATCACATCAAGCAGTTTTACCATATCTTGGCCGCCTAAATTACTGGGCTTGCCAGAAGTCAGTGCATAAACAAGATCTGGGTTCTTAAGTAACGCAGCTAATAATTCGAGATCAGGTTCAGGACAGCTTAGAGATGATGAGGTTGTGGCAGCACCGGCAGCAGTTCTTCGTTCATCAAGTGATTCCTGTGGTTCTGTTGAACTTTCTTCCGGTGACTGTTGAGACGGAATTTCAGGTGTCAAACTGTCATCATAGTCCATTTCCCTGTCCCATGGTTCCTTAGGGTTCAATGGTATAGTTTGTAGAGACTGATATGTTGTTTCTCTTTCTCGCCGGTTTCTGTTTCTCTGAACATCAGCCTCCTTGCTATTACCACCAGCAGCTACTCTCCAGGCTTCATCAAGTTCCATTCCTGCAGAAATCTAGACATTAGAATGGGACCTGAACTACCACTAAAATAGAAGTGAACTAATGAAACATCCCTGAAATGTCACTTTCAGCTTATTCCATAAGTGGTCAATGAGATAGAAATCTGAAGAATGGTATACCTGGAGGTACATGCCAATCAATCTGTATTCTCTTGCAATTCTTGAGAATAGTTTGTGGACTCATTTTCACCAAAATTCCCACCTTATTAGAAATGCTTTTAGAAGGTGTTAAAAAGGGTTTTTTAATTTCATCAGTTTGTATCGGGACAATTATGGCTGGTCCATCAACGGGCTGAATAGCTGAAGGTACATTTGTATCTTCAGTCTTAGCTTCACTGTTCTGACTAGGTGGAAAATCCTTGGACGACTGAAGAGCCAATGGCTTCTCAGGAACAATGGTTTTCGAATCACCAATGGCACTTGGTAAAGCATCCTTTTTACTATTCTTGCTTTGCATATAAAGGGCACGCATCTTTGCTTTCTGAATATCATCAGCAGACATAGGGCGGCTTCGAATTGAAGTTCCTATTCTTACTGTCTGAGGACTCTTTCCAGCAGCTTTTTGGCCTGGTTGTTCCACCATCTGTACTTTCCTACGTTCTTTGTTATCTGCTCCAAGCTAAGGAAACACTTTGAAGCAAAGAATTATCTGTGCTAGGAAAAGGACCATAACATGAAGCGAAGTATCTGGCTGCTCTTTTGACATGGCAGGTTTCACATGGATAATACCGACTCAATTACACAAGCAGTCTATGAGTTGAAAAAGCTAACTTTTCGAATGAAATGAGAAAATGTAAACATTTGGTGCTTCAAAAAAAAGAGGTCAAACATAAGGATACATGATGGAGTTGAACCAAGCATGTGTTTCTTGGTGGAATCATCTGCAGAAGTAAGTAACAATTTTGGACCCTGTGACGATTCAAACCTCCTGGACCAAAAATACAACCAATATTTCTGAGACCACCTAACCATCAAAAGGGTACATATTTTAGATGCAAGTAAAAAATCAAACTGATACCTGACATTCTCTGACCTTCCATTTGTAAGGCTAAGTATATCTTCCTGTTACAACGAAAACAGGTTTTATGGAACTGACGTAGTACAAATAATAGGAAAAGATTAATGTATGTCCCACTTACAGGATTACTAGTATCACCCATGATTTCAGCAATACTGCATAACAAGGCAGAATTCAATGAGTAAAAATGTCACTAAACAACAAAATTGGAGGTAAGAAAAAAGTATCTAGCCAACACATAAACTACAACTTGCCTCTGTTTCAGAAGCAATTGACTCTGCGAATCAATTTGCGAATTGTTACGATTCTGTTTCTTCATAGCTTGGATTTTAGCAAATAACTTGGTCCATCTTGATAACAAACCTTTTGCCCTGTTTGATATGTCTGATCTTCAAATCAGATAATGAAATCGAAGAAATCACAACACGAACTTTGGCATTAATGAAAGTAACACAGCATTTAAGTTTATAAGAAATTACACCTGACGTCCTATAGAAACGAAGTCCATTGACGCTTTGCAATATGGCTGACATATTTTCAGGAGATGCTTTGTGAAGAGGCAAATGACAAAGAACCTGCGTGCTATATATCAGTTATCCATAATACAACAATTTTTAGTTTCTTTTCAGCAATCCGGCTGCAAGTATATTAATCTAGTACCTTCAGGATAAGGAGTAAGACACTTGTTTGCTCTTCAGCAGCAGCTTGACTCAACCATGTTGTAAGTATCAAAACCCCTCCTTTTGATAAAAACCTGTGCACACACAGAAAATGACAGTAAAGATGGGAATACAGAAACTATAAAATATATAAGACATTGAGTGAAAGAAAACACTCAATTAGTACCAGATCAGTACGGAAGAATCTTGTATCTGCATGATCCACTCCATTAATTTCACTTGGCCTGAAAATGTTTCTTCTTTACGCAACAGAGAAAATATATTCTCAACAAAGTATTTGTCTGAGTCACTGATGTCGGGTGGAATATCCTCGGGTGGCATAAGTGCCACTGTTTCACCTTCACCCCAACTTAGAGAACATGCCTCTGGATGTACAGAGTTCAAGGGAACGGGATCAACATGATTTGTGGCATTGTTATTTTCCGTAACACCATCACCTTGTAGAGCATCTGAATTGGACAAAATTAGCTTCTCTCTTGAAAGCCTGACCTGTTTCCTTACCCTTGTCTTTTGAGTAACAAAAAAATCCCGAACCTGCCATTGAAAGAAATAATAGGGATACCACCAAAGTCTCATGAGCACCTCAACATGACAGATCAAAACTGACATATAATTCAAAAGGCATCGCCAAACAGAGTACTTATCAAGAAGAAGAACAATACCTGGGCGACTGTGATGCCAAATAGAGCACTTATCTCCCGAGATTCCCTCTTACTAATAGCATCTTTAACTGCGAAAACTGCTTGTAGATACTTAGCAGCCTTTGGATTCAACAAGTCTCTTGGCCGCTTTCCTGAAATATTTAAAACTTCATCAGATACGAGGTATCAAGTAAGCAACAGTTGGGTGTGCTTGTTTAAGGAACACATCAACAACAAATTGAAACACTTTCTGTGATACGCCTTCAAGACAAAGAGAAGAAGAAATGATATCATGAAAGGATAGCAGTGACAAACTTAGTATACGAAAACAAACTAAAAATGCTTGAAGGAGACTGAGGGGAACAAAATCAGTCCATATGCCCGGTAATATGCATGATTATGCCAAAAGATCCCACGAATCCAAACAAGACTCACCAATTTTAATGGACAACGCACCAGCAGCCTGCAAAAATAGAAGCAAAACAGAATCAATGCCTTTAACAGAGATGATACAAATGATTACTTGAAAAGGGAGAAGTAACTTCTAAACAGCTGAACCATCACCATTACAGTACGAACCCACATTTACAAACGGGACCAGAAGTTAAACTGTGAAGCAAAGCTTTTATCACCGAAGCTAACCAATTCACAGAAGAAGCAACGAGGTCGAGCTATAAGAATGTATACAAAAAAACACCTCTATGTTTGCTAGACTCAATACCCTTAAACCCGATTAACTTGTCCTTCTCAGCTTTGCCCATATCGCCAAAAAACACCATTACCCAAAACAAATAAAGAAAAGAACTTCCGATACCATATAACATCAAAAACGATGACCAACCATTTCTTGCGCGAGGGGGTTAACGCCGGTGAGTTTGCATTGGGCAACGACGACATCTTGGAGCTGATCGATCTGGCTATGGAAAAGCTCCTTCTGCGAATCCAATAGCTCCATCAAAGACTCCACCGAGCTCCCGATCTCTATCTCGTCATTGAACGCGTCCATGGCCGCCGACGGAAAACTCGAAGACCAATACGCAAACTGAATTCAAAATGTGCATCAGCAAATGAATATACGTCTGTATCTAGGACTCAGTGATTCAAACGTCGTGGTGAGACGATGAATTCTATGAACATGGCTACCTAATTTTCTGATTCTCGGAAAAGAAAAAAATCGAATCCGAGTTAGGGTTTGGGTTTGAGTAAAGGACAGCAAAATAAGGGGGCATAAAAGTAAATAAGTTACTACTATAAAAAAGAAAAAGCTAAAACGCTGCGTTTTGTAGCTGATCTGCAAGCAAAAAGGAATGAAGTTAAATTTGTTTTACTATAGATAAATTTTTTTTTTTTTTTCAACAAAAGATCAACTCAAACGAGCCAATGCGAAGGAAAGTTGTTAACAAACAAAACATGATACGGAGAGGTACGCGCTTGGCATGCCTAGAAATCCGCACTAACATTAGCATTTCTTGAAATTAAAGATAAAGAAAAAGATGAAAATTCTTCCCTATCAATCTTGATGTATTCCAGGTACGTCGTGAAGGCTGGCCAGTCAGAAGGAGAAGACACCATCTTCACCAAATCGGAGCAGTCCGTATAGAAAGCCACGTCTCGGAAATCATGACCAATCATATACCGCATCGTCCAAAGAAAAAGCTTCAGCTTCGACATGTAATGGTGATAGACTTCGACGAAAATTCCTAGCGCCCATCAGCGGTGACACAACCTGGAGCGAGGTACAACACCATCTAGCACCTGCAAATTGGTCTCCTGCTTTCCAGGAACCATCTATAAAGCAACGATAGACAGAGAAAACGGGTGGGAGTGAAGTAGTACCCCCAGACCCGATAAACCTACAGGGATAGGGTGAGAGATGTCTACATCATCCTATACTTGAGCCTGCTGCCACCCTATAGCTTCTCCTTATGCAACCCTCACAATATCCTCTGGTTTCTCCACAATATCTTCAAAAACTCGTGCATTCCGAGCTTTCCAAATATACCACATAAGCCAAGAAAAAGCCACAACATGAGCCCCTGGATTCTGCTGCCCTAAGAAATGATCCAAATTTACATACACCGAATCTGTCGGAAAGGAAAGTGGGCCCACCGGTACATGGGCTAAAGCCCATACTTGACGAGCAGGAGGACAAACAAAAATTGCATGATTTATGGTCTCCTCCTCCGCTCCACAGCGAACACATCCTAAATCACATGCAATACCACGACGTCCCAGATTATTCGAGACCGAAATACATCCAGATAACACCTGCCACATGAAATGTTAAATTTTTGGAGGGCATCGGACCCGCCAAACGCTAGCGAGAAGGGGTGTTATGTCTGGCCCAGAGCCACGAGCCATGAAAGGCTGATTTACATCAAGTCGTGCAGTGTGATAACCTGATTTGACTGTATACCGCCCTGTTTTCGTGAAATGCAAACCGAAAGGGTCTCCCCTTTGATTTCCTCCTAATGGTATAACCTGGATCAAAGCCACATCAAGTGGATCAAAATGCTCATGAAGCATGTCCATCCGCCAAGTGTTCGTCTCACGATCAATTAAATGATTCATTTGAAGAGAGAGGTCCTTTATCGGGCCCCTACTTAAAGCTGGTCTCGGGGATTGAGCTGGCACCCAAGGATCAGACCATATGGAAATGGTGTCCCCGGAGCCAACCCGTTTAATAAGTCCTTTATTAACCAAAGAGCGAGCGGAACATATACTTCTCCATCCGTATGATGGGGAGTAAGACCTAATAGGATCCAAAGGATGCGTATTCCTATAGTACCTACTTTTAAAAACCCTGGCAAACAGTGAGTTCGGAGCATCAATCAGACGCCATAACTGTTTAGCCAACATGGCGGAATTAAAATCGTCTACATTCCAAAAACCGAGACCGCCGAGCTGTTTGCTGACACATAATTTTTCCCAAGCAAGTCAATGCATGCCCCTTGATTGACCATTAGTGCTCCACCAAAAATTCGCCACTGCACTCGTAAGTTTGGATGTAATTGTTTTTGGTATCCTAAAACAAGACATCACGAAAGTCGGGACAGCAGTAACCACATATTTAATCATTACCTTTTTCCCCCTTTTGAAAGCAAATTTGCCGTCCAACCATTCGTTCGACTCTGAATTCGTTCACGAACAAAGGAAAAAACTTTGGTTTTTGCCCCACCCAAGCTTTCAGGTAAACCTAGATATGACCCCATACCGCCCAAGGTTGTGATCCCAAGGACATCCTATAATTCCGACTTCTTTGTGTCATCAATCTTATGGCCAAACTGAACCGATGACTTGGCAAAATTTATTTGTTGTTCCGAAGCAGATTCATACTGTTTTAGGATATCTAAAATTACCCGACATTGTTCCCTATCCGCCTTACAGAAAAACAGACTATCATCTGCTAACAACAAATGTGTAATAGGTGGGCATTTATTCACCACTTTTATCCCAGTAATAAGCTTGTTTGTTTCTGCCTTCCGTATATTTGCAATTAAAACCTCCATACATAAAATGAACAAATAAGGAGATAAATGATCCCCCTGCCGTAACCCTCTCTGAGGAATGATCAAGCCATTGGGCTGGCCATTGAGAAGAACTCTATACTCAACCGAAGTGACACAAAACATTATCCACGACACCCATACCTCTGCAAACCCCATTTTGTGTAACAAAGTCGCGAGAAAGTCCCACTCAACTCTATCATAAGCCTTACTCATATATGTTTTTATTGCTATAAATTGCCCTTTACAAGACGGGTTGGTACGTAAACCGTGAAACATCTCTTGTGCAATAAGGATATTATCTGAGATCAATCGGCCAGGAACAAAAGCCGATTGGGTCTCAGAAATAAGGCCCAGTAAAACTCTCTTAAGCCGCTGGCACAATATTTTTGAAATGATTTTATATCCCACATTACATAGGCTAATCGGACGCAATTCTGCCATCCTAGTTGGCTTG
>NC_025692.1:21681816-21700259 GCF_000633955.1 Camelina sativa | reverse complement strand
CCATTGGGCTGGCCATTGAGAAGAACTCTATACTCAACCGAAGTGACACAAAACATTATCCACGACACCCATACCTCTACAAACCCCATTTTGTGTAACAAAGTCGCGAGAAAGTCCCACTCAACTCTATCATAAGCCTTACTCATATATGTTTTTATTGCTATAAATTGCCCTTTACAAGACGGGTTGGTACGTAAACCGTGAAACATCTCTTGTGCAATAAGGATATTATCTGAGATCAATCGGCCAGGAACAAAAGCCGATTGGGTCTCAAAAATAAGGCCCGGTAAAACTCTCTTAAGCCGCTGGCACAATATTTTTGAAATGATTTTATATCACACATTACATAGGCTAATCGGACGCAATTCTGCCATCCTAGTTGGCTTGACCACCTTTGGAATAAGACAAATATGAGTTCGATTAAGATTGTTATCAAAAATATCCTCCACAAAAACCTATTAACTAAAGCCACAAGATCTAATTTCACTATACCCCAAGCTTTCTGGAAAAACAAAGCGGTCATCCCGTTTGGACCTGGGGCTTTATCCGGGTGCATCATAAATAAAGCTGACTTTACCTTGGCCTCTGTTGCCGGACCTATAAACCGCTCATTCTCCTCATATGTAATAACCGGGTTTATCTCTCTTAAGATCTCCTCCAAATTGGCCGGATTTGTTGAAGTAAACAATTCCTCGAAATATGATACCGTCGTGTCACAAATGTCACCATCCTCAGTTGACCAAATATTATCCTTAGAAAACAAACCTGTAATCCGATTGCGAGCACGTCACTGCTTTGTTTGGGCATGAAAATATTTTGAATTTTTGTCTCCCAATCGCATCCACTTATTCTGACTCTTTTGATACCAATAAATTTCTTCATCCTCGTATGCTTGGCGCAACCTATTTTGTAAATCCGAGATCACAGAAGAAGGAATAGAATCATCCTCCAGAGCCACCTCTAATTGACGTTTCAAATCCTCAATGGTGTCCCTGCCGAAAGGAACTTGTGATTTGTGCCACTGGGAGATTGCCCTTCGGCAATTCACAATTTTATCCACAAAGGAATCTGAACCCGGGTCCAAATCCCCGTCCCAGCCCATATTAATCGCATCCATCAATCCCGCCTTACCAATCCAGCGACGGTCGAAAATAAAGGTCCGTTTCCCCCGCGGCCGCTTGGCACCAATATTAACCATGAGAGGCTTATGATCCGATGCTATCATCGGCAAATATTCAGTGACTGTGTCCAGGAACAACTCATGTCAATCTTCATTCCCTAACGCTCTGTCCAACCGACAACGGATTGGTTTTTTGTCCCGCCAACCTCTCCAGGACAGACAATCCCCAAGATAGGGAAACTCCAAAAAACCACAATTCTGAATCATTCCATTAAAAGAAAGGAAAGACGAAGGATGTCGTAACTTCCCCCACGCTTTTCATAGTTCCCTCGCAGCTCATTAAAGTCCCCAACCACAAACCAAGGAGAGGAACGAGTATTACTAATTCGTACCAGACGTTCCCAAACCAAATCCCGATTCTTAGGAACTGGATCACCATATATAAAAGTTAAGTGGATTATCCGTCCTTTAAAAACCGCTTCAATATCAATTAACCGATTAGACTCGAACAAAATCGTTACCGGAAAATCAGCTTGTTTGTAAAAAAGAGCCATACCCCCACTACAACCAATATGTTCAACTGTTTTAAGATTCTTGTATCCAAAATGACCCACAAATTTTTCTAAGACAAAGTACGATTATTTTGTTTCCTTAAGAAATAAAAAATCAGGCCGATGTTTGGTTCATAAATCCCGGAGATTACCAATGGTGGCCTTGTTATCTAGATCTTGACAATTCCAACTTACTATATTCATGAAAAAACTTGAAAATTTTGGGGGTGAAGCCACCCAGAATGATCTCCTCCCACCCTTAGGAAAAGGAGAGCATGACAAGAAACACCAATAGACCGTTGGACCCTATGCAATAAAAATATACAAACCAGAAATCCCATGAAATTATAAGGATAGTTGTGGGTAATATTTACAGCAGATATAAGAGGAAAGGGCCAAAAACTTTCTGCAAAACCCAACATATGTAAGAAAGCCCAACTACTAGAGGCTACACCACCAAAATAAGAAATCTGTATAGTCGAGTAAATAAAAAACAGGCCCAGGAAAGGCCCATGAACCGATAGCCACCTAAACCTCATATTGAAACAAAGACAAACACCGGGCCAACAGGTTTTATTTATTACTCGAAAACTTGAAGAACATCGGGTACAACCCAGAAAAATACAAGAGAAAAGCAACAATAACAACCGAAGCATAAGAAGAATACAACCATATGGATCAACCGTTGGTGCTTTATTCAAAGAAAACAGAAAAAGAGAAAACAAAAACCACAAAGGAGCCCAGACCAAGGCTTGCTCACCACCATGCTGCCCTCTACTTACGATACTGTTGAGAATTGAGTTCTTGATTAAATCTGCAACAAAGAGAAAGAAGAAATCAGTGAGTCGAAGAACAAAGAAAAAGAAGCAAAGCTCCGTGAAGAAGAAGAAGAAGAGTCAACGACAAGAAAAAGGTCAACAAGCCTGTGTGTTTTGTCATGGGCTACTAACTTGATTTAGGCCCAAAGAGAAAGATGTTTTTGGTGGTCCATGTGGAAGATGGACTCGACAAGTAGAAGCAAGAGACCAAGGACAAGACAAAGTAGAAAGTTGTGTTGTGACTTAGTCATTTGTTTGGTTAAAGCCTAGCTAAGAGAGTTGTTGTAATAGTAGTGTGGCTTGTGTAAGAAAGCAAACCTATGATGTGTAAGGGTTAGTACCTAGGAGCGTGGTCTAATGTGTAAGAGTCATGATGGTCTAAGTATGGGAGCATGTGGGAGGTGCAACTAGTAGAAGTAGTATAAGTATGATGTGTGTGTTGTAAGAAAGTATCCTTGAGATCCGAAAATAAAATGTAGACAATTAATGTGTGTTCTCTCTTCTCTCTTACAAATCGTTTGTCATATGAAAAGAAACAAAGAAAGAACAAGAGAGTAAAGAGAGAGTCTTTATGCTTCTGTTAGAGTAAGAGAAACAGAGCATACAAGTGAGTGTAAGGGAGATGGTGAACCTCTTAAGAAAGACTAAGAGGAAGATCCTGAAATGTCAACAGATATGCATTAATTAACCGGATGATTTGGAGGTTTTCCTCCTTGGTGAGAACCGACTTTCCCATTCAGTCCACCCCCTTTAGTGACAACCTTCTTACGCGGAGAAGTCAAGGAAACCATATTCCTTTTTTTTGTATTAGCACCTGGAAGAAAACCCTTTTGCTTCACCACTCTGGCCTGTGCAGGAGGCGCCAAGCCTCCAACTGCTGCACTCGGTGCCGTAACCTCAGAGACATCACCCGTAACAACAGTAGCTTCCTCAATGGAGACCTGATCAGAGAGGACCACCTCATCAGTGCCCTCATCAACCTCCCCCTCATCCGTTAAAGAGATATCCTCCTGGGGAGACCCCCTTGACACCACACCTTGCTCCTCCATTATAGTGTCCATGAAGCCCAGGCCAGGTTCATCCCTGGTCGGAAACTCCTGCCCCAACAGATTCCCGAGATCCTCAGAGAAGAGAAACTCCTGTTGTGACAATTCCATGGAACCAGAGGCTGGTACACTGGGAAACAAATTCTTGCACACCCTTTTTTCAATCTCCTGCACAGCAACCATACTGGACTCCCCAGATTGATCACCCACAGCCACAGCCACCTCTCCTTGAGGACCCAGAAAAGCATCAAGTAACTTCTGCTCAGTAGGAGAAAGGCTGATTCCCACATTGCTAGAAGGAGGTTGAGTTATACCAGTCTCTGAAACAGCAACCTGAGAGATTGTAGCAGGAGCGAGAGCGACAGTTGCATCCTTCTTCACAAACCTCTCATCCACATAAGTATTCTTTTTATTCTTCCTCCACTTGCCTGTTGCCCTACACCACGCCCATTCCCATGGGCAGAACCTTGAAGAGGCGCCCCTGAACCAGCACCATTTAACCCCGAACCAGTTGCATGAGCCCCACCATTGACCGTTGCACCCTTATAACTCTGAAGCTTATCCTCTTTTTTTGGATCAAAACCATCTTCAAGTCGCTGCTTCCCCTTATCACCAATTAGTGGACAACGGCTTAAATCATGACATAAACTGTGACATCGCCGACAATACCCATACATACGCTCATATCTCAGAGAGATGGTCGTCTCCTCTCCACTGTGAAACTCAACAGAGGCTTCAAAAATCAGAGGTTTGAAACCATTCAACAAAATCTTCACTCGACCATTATCCAGATCAACCTCTCCCAGATCAGCTCCAATGATACGGAAAGTTTCATCAGCCCAGAAATGCAGAGGGACACCCATTACACGAACCCAGAATTTAATGAGACAAGGGTATCGCGGATCCACGACCGGCTCCCATCGGACCAACGAAAGCATCCAATGATCAAAATGGTATGGTTCCATCTTCAAAACCTCCTGAATGTCCTCTTCTTGCTCAAAATCAAACTGAAAACGCCCCAAACCGAGATCAGCCCCAACCACTCTCTCCTCCATCTTCCATATCCGGGGAAGCATGAATAACAAAGCCTTCATATCCTGCATAGCCGGATTCGACCAAGCAAAGTTTTGGAATAACCCTCGATCAATGTTGTGTTATCAAAGCGTGGGACCTTGATCTTCAGCTTACTCCCAGAACCCGAAGAGCTCCCATGGGGAGTGTTAATATAGATAAATCTGTTGACATAATTAATAAAAAGAAATAACATAATTAATTATTAATTATTTTATCTTTTTATTTTTGTGGAAAAATATAAAAAAAATCTATGACCTTGAAAATAATTATATTTAGAAGAGAAGGAGTTTGTTGTGTTACCCAGAGAGAGAGATATCCTTTTATTTTCTTTTCACCGCCCTTGTCAAAGAGGTCTCGTCTCCTCTCTCTTTCTCTCTATAGTACGCCTTTTTTTTTTCCGGAACGATTCTCAGGGTTTTGATTCTCTCTCTCGCTTATTTCTCGATCGCAGCTGCTCTCCCCGATCCTGGAGAATCGGATTCGTCACCGTCTTGTTTAGAGAGGTACGGCGACGCCTTTTGTCTGATTTTAGGGTTTAAGATCTCGTGTTATCGCTACTCGTCTCTCGATTTCACGATTGTTTTGTTCCTTTTTGACGGTTGATTTTTGGATCATTGTCTTGTTTGTTCCGTCTGTCTAGGTTTTTATTTGAGTTTGTTTGGGATCGGGATTGTGCTAGGGTTACATCGGTCTCTCTGGATTGTGTTAGTTTTCTTGGATTGTTTGTTTCTCGAGTATCCCTTTGTGTATTATACTTTGTTTGGCTTCGTTTCTGTAGAATCTTGTTGTTTTGATTTGTGTTCGTTGGTGAAAGTAGTTTTGGTTTTGATAATGTGGTTGTTAAATGTTGTATACTAGCATCTATCGTTTCGTTGTGATTCTTGTTGTTACCGGTGTTCTAAATTTTGGCTTTCTCCTTAGCTTGACAAGCTGTTTGTCAACATGGAGCGCAAGACGATTGACTTGGAGCAAGGATGGGACTATATGCAGACTGGTATTACCAAGCTGAAACGGATTCTGGAAGGATTGCCTGAGCCACAATTTGACTCCGAGCAGTATATGATGCTTTACACGTAAGTTTTATACTTGTTTATTACCATATAGCAGTTTATTTGCTTGTAACCTGTACTTATATTGGGGTTTTATGTGATTCTCAGCACTATCTACAATATGTGCACCCAGAAGCCCCCTCATGATTACTCACAGCAGCTTTATGACAAGTATCGTGAAGCATTTGAGGAGTATATCAACTCAACAGTGAGTCTGTTTGAGATATTTAGATTCTAATTTAAATCCCCTGTGAAGTTTTTTACTTCCTTCACTCAATTGTCTGAACCTTGAGTTTTTACTTTTGTGCACGATTTCATCTGTTTAGAATTCTTGTACGCTCTTGATTTTCAAGTTGATGAAATGGTTTTGATTATTTGCTCTCTTGTTTTCTGTTTTCTAGGTATTGCCTGCTTTGAGGGAGAAGCATGATGAATATATGCTGCGGGAGCTGGTTAAAAGATGGTCGAACCATAAAGTTATGGTTAGATGGCTATCCCGCTTCTTCTACTATCTCGACCGTTACTTCATTGCTCGGAGATCACTTCCACCACTGAATGAAGTTGGTCTGACATGCTTCCGTGACCTGGTACGGCATTCATTCTTGTGATTTTAGTATAGCATAGCTTTCCGTTTTATTTAAATATATTTTAACTTTTCCTTGATTTTGTTTGCTTCAGGTTTATAATGAGTTGCATTCTAAGGTCAAAGAAGCTGTGATAGCACTTGTAAGTTATGCCATCAATAATGTTTAGTTATATCCAACTTTGGTTGCTTGATACAAAGTCTAACATGAAATGTTCTTCTGTCAGGTTGATAAAGAACGGGAGGGCGAGCAGATTGATAGGGCGCTACTGAAAAATGTATTAGATATCTATGTAGAGATTGGAATGGGACAGATGGAAAGGTATGAAGAAGATTTCGAAAGCTTCATGCTTCAGGATACAGCATCTTACTATTCTCGCAAAGCATCAAGCTGGATCCAGGAAGATTCTTGCCCTGATTACATGTTGAAGGCATGACTCTTGACATCATTATCTTAATTTTCACACTAGTTAAATGTAGTCATTAACTTTTGTGCTTTCTTGTTCCAGTCTGAAGAATGTCTAAAGAAGGAGAGGGAGAGAGTCACTCACTACCTTCACTCAAGCAGTGAGCCAAAGCTGGTTGAGGTTGTTTATGATACAATATGCACTACATTATTTAATTTAACATGTACTATTACGTTTGATGATGGAATCTTATTCTTGCATAGCCTTAACTTTGCATCGTTACTTTTCAGACTCCTGAATTGTATGGTCTTGGCATATATTATTTTATGTCTTGACTTATATAGTTATCTTTTGTACGCAGAAAGTACAACATGAACTGTTGGTTGTATATGCAAATCAGCTTCTAGAAAAAGAGCACTCAGGTTGCCGGGCCTTGCTAAGAGATGACAAGGTAAAGCAAGTATTTTTGTTCTCTATTGTTAGTGGGTTAGTGTTTGTAATTCTGTATTTGATGGAGTATATATGTTTACTTTCAGGTGGATGACCTGTCCAGGATGTACAGGCTTTACCATAAAATTGTGCGAGGTTTGGAACCCGTTGCAAACATTTTTAAGCAGGTTACTTACCTATCTTCATTCTATTAATTATGATTACCGAAGGGATTGGCTTTCCTTCATGTTTTATTTTTGTTCGCTTATAAATTGTACCCCATTAACTGTTTCTTGTTATTGTATGCAGCATGTCACAGCTGAGGGTAACGCTCTTGTCCAACAAGCCGAAGATACGGCTACTAATCAGGTTCGTATTATTTTACTTGTTACATTTGGATAACTCTTCTGTTTTGTCTGCTTAACTTGTGATTGCTGAGATCTTTTTTATTCCACAGGCTGCAAATACTGCTAGCGTCCAGGAACAGGTAAAATTAGAAACTGATTAAATAGTTTAGATATTTGGGAATCTAGTCACTCACTCTTTTTTGGGAGATAAAATTGTTTACGATTTACTTATCCTCTCACTCTTATCAGGTTCTTATCAGAAAAGTGATCGAACTTCATGATAAATACATGGTCTATGTCACCGAGTGTTTCCAGAACCACACCCTCTTCCATAAGGTCTGATGTACTTTCTACGTATTTGTCATGCGCCTATCTTATTCAAGTTTATGATATGTAACTAACCAAGTTTTTTGAAACACATTATAGGCTTTGAAAGAGGCATTTGAGATTTTCTGTAACAAAACAGTCGCTGGAAGTTCAAGTGCTGAATTACTTGCAACATTTTGCGACAATATTCTCAAGAAGGGGGGAAGTGAAAAGCTGAGTGATGAAGCTATTGAAGATACGCTTGAGAAGGTACACCTTCCGTAAAATTGTTTTTGCCTATCTCTTTTCTGGTGTCCTGAAATCGGTCCTGAATTTTATAATGTTGTTACAGGTTGTCAAATTGCTTGCGTATATAAGTGACAAGGATCTTTTTGCCGAGTTCTACAGGTTTATCTCCCATTCCAGTCTTGATTTATCTGTAAATCTGATCTTTGTTTTGCAATTTTTTTGTTTTTATTACCTTTTTGTGGGAAGGCCTTCCAACAACATAGTATTAGATTGACAAAACGTTGGAGTACTGAGTTGCAAGCTGTTTTATTTATGGTTGATTGCAGGAAGAAGCTAGCCCGTAGACTCTTGTTTGATCGCAGTGCTAATGATGATCATGAGAGAAGTATCCTTACAAAACTTAAGCAACAATGTGGTGGACAGTTTACTTCTAAGATGGAGGGCATGGTTAGTTTCCCTGTGTTTCTTTATCTAAGTTCTACTTGCTCTGATTGTTTATGCTTTCTATATTATTTTATCTGTTGGTTACAGGTTACGGATTTGACATTGGCAAGAGAAAACCAAAACAGTTTCGAGGAATATCTAGGCAATAACCCTGCTGCAAACCCAGGAATTGACTTGACCGTCACTGTTCTTACCACTGGTTTCTGGCCAAGTTACAAATCATTCGACATAAATCTACCTAGTGAAATGGTAAATGATTTTATGTTTTTCTTATCTTCTTGAAAATGAGAAAGGTTGCTCCAGATAGATCCAATTCGTTTATTCTTTGTTTCAGATCAAGTGTGTTGAAGTCTTCAAAGGGTTTTATGAAACGAAAACGAAACACAGGAAGCTTACCTGGATCTATTCACTAGGAACTTGTCACATCAACGGGAAGTTTGATCAGAAGCCCATCGAGTTAATTGTGTCTACTTACCAGGTACCTTTTGTTTCCCAAGAAATGTTGGTAATTATTTTAAATCATTGGCGTCTGATGCCACGTTCTTTATCTATTTAGGCTGCTGTGCTTCTACTCTTCAACACAACTGACAAATTGAGTTACACTGAGATCTTGACTCAACTGAACCTAAGCCATGAAGATCTAGTTAGGTTGCTTCATTCTTTGTCATGTGCTAAGTACAAGATTCTCCTCAAGGAGCCAAGCACCAAGACTGTCTCTCAGAGTGATGTCTTCGAGTTCAACTCCAAATTCACCGATAGAATGCGCAGAATCAAGGTTTGTGACGTTAATGTTATTACTCAAATCTCTGTCTGTCAATCCACATCTTCTTTTACATATTTGTTAATCACTAACATCATCAACTTCGGTGTTTTGCATCACAGATCCCTCTTCCTCCAGTTGATGAAAGGAAGAAAGTCGTTGAAGATGTTGATAAAGACAGACGCTATGCAATTGATGCTGCCATTGTGAGAATCATGAAGAGCAGGAAAGTATTGGGACATCAACAGCTCGTTTCTGAGTGCGTTGAGCAACTTAGCCGAATGTTCAAGGTAAATTAAATATTATATATACACAATTGAGGATGCTTGTAGTGATGAATTTATAAACTAATTGTGGATTCGTATGGTTTTGTTGCAGCCTGATATTAAAGCGATCAAGAAACGTATGGAGGATTTAATAACAAGAGATTATTTGGAGAGGGACAAGGAGAATCCTAACATGTTTAGGTACTTGGCTTAGGGCGCAAAAACAACTGTGGAAGTGGTTGGCTCATGAAAGGTAGTGCACCGAAGCATCTGCTTGTATATTAGAAGTCCATATGGATACACTCCTTAAAAAGAATTTATCTCTTTGGTTTTCAATTTTTTTTTAATTCTCTTATGCTAAAAAAATTCGGAAGTGCTGTTTTTTCTTTTTTTTTTTGGGATGCAATTTGCCTTTTGGGAACTGTTTCTTGGATATTGAATGGAATGGAGGAGATGCCTTAATGAATGAATCTCTGCTTTCAAGTATGTTAATCATTTGATATTCGTATGAGTTTTATGTGTTACTGGCATAAACTTCAAAAGACAATTGTCATGTGGAATTGGCTTCGGAACAAGTACAAATAAGTTTAACTAGATCAGATTAGCTAGGAAAAAGAGAGTTGGATGAATTTATCACTGATAAAGTGGTGCCAAAAACATGGTGGTGCTAGAAATTGAACATCCATTCCCTACTTGATATATTTCATGAACTGTTTTAGAATTCCGAAGGAATCTGTGATGACCATACCAAAAAGAGGAGTATGGGCTTTTACAAGCAATGGGGAGATACATTATGCAAAAGACAATATTTGGGTTCATCTCTAACATTTCATTCACCCCTTTATAAAATAAGAAAATAAAATTTGTATACATTATTATAAAATTAAAAAATTAAACGGCTTTTTTATAAACTCAAACCGATACATAATTTATTTTAATTGTAAAATTTAAATCCTAATCATCTCATTTGTAAACCCAAACCGACATACAGTTTTGTTCTAATTGTAACATTTTAAACTCTAACCATCTTAATTGTAAACTCAAACTGACATATAATTTCGTTTTAATTGTAAAATCTAAATCCTAACAATCTCTGTAAACCCAAACTGACATATAATTTTGTTTAAATTGTAAAATCTAAACCCAAACCACCTCATTTGTAAATCCAAACCGACATATAATTTCGTTTTAATCGTAAAATATAAACTCTAATTCTTATTTATAAACTCAAACCGATATATAACCTCATTTAATTTTAAAATTAAAACCAAGCTAGTATTCAACTTTTAAAAAAAATAAAAGTATACAGAATTTGTTTCCTTAATTTGTTATGCTTTTTAATTTCATTTTGATTTATTTTTTTAATACAATATTAAATAGAACATTTTGATTGGTTGAGAGGGAAGCGGGTGAATACAAAGGTTCACCCCTTCACCCAAGTATTTTTCATATGCAAATCTTTCTAGTTTCTGCGACAAGTATTAATAAATCCGTGGCTGAGCTTTGAGAACAAAATTAATGAGTTGATCTTTTTTTTTTTTTTTGGATCAACATCAACTATTCATTATCCAAGAACATTACATCCACAAAGAAGGAACATAAATTTCCCTCCATAGAATTTGACCAAATGCAATGAGTCGATCTAGTATGCCCTGAAACACTAGCGGATCCAACGCTACGAGACTGAGAATCATTGCATTTTTTTACCACAACGAGATAAATAACACACCACAACTCGGTATGAAATCATCTCTTAAACCACCTAAGAAAACCCTATGACACGAAAACAACTACTAACATAGAGGAGACCAAATCCTACACTGAAGAACAAAGCAAAACCAAGCTATTAGAACCTTATGATCTGCGAGTAAAACTTGTTCCAATAACATCGACACCCAGAGGCGCATTATCAGAAAGAACTTGGTTCCTCCGGTTTCCATTGTTCCGGTCCTAAGCCAAAAAACGGACCATACATCCGACTGACCCGACCAATAGACACAAAACAAACCCAGCATGAATAGAGGCTTCTCCGACCTATTCCACACAATGACCAGAATGCTAATACCTAAACATAAGGAATTGGAACACAAATTAGCATAGCTTCACTTCATGGTGCATTCCCGGATTGACCACATCGCATCAGCCTTGTTGTCTCGCTTCTTGGCCGGACTGACACCAGAAAGTTGAGAAAGCTCCCGAGAAACGCTGGCTTTGGGGAAGATCTCAAATCTCGGCTCCCGACGCTCACAGTAAACTCCCCAACAAACGGTAAAAAACTAAAGCCCGACTCAACCATTAACGTCCGGTCGGCTGGAAACTCCGGCAGAAGGTTGGAGGTAGCGGGAGGACGCGACCCAAAAGACCCAAATCTGACACCTTGAATCTGCAGAGGAGGCCGCCCGGATTTGCATCGAACCACCACCATTCTCCCGGAGAGGAGAGCGAGCCGAGATCTCTCTCCGTAGCTTTAGCCGCCGCGACATCACATCTTCGCGGTTGAACCCTCATCAACACGACCAGTGAGGGAGAGATCGAGGCTCCCAACTACTACAACTAGAAAAACAAAGAAGAAAAGACAAAAAGCAGAGAAGCAGAGCCCTCTCAAACCGCCGGCGAAGCCTCGGGCGGCAGAAAGGCAAGCGGACTTCAGGCGGCGGCGAATTGTAAAACTAGGGTTTTGAGAGAAAGTTTTTTTTTTTTTTTTTTAATGAAGAAATTGTCATTAGATCCCCTTGTATTAATGAGTTGATCTTGTGGTATCAGAACCAGCAAATTCCTGTCCAAATGGCTCAGTAGAAGCAATGTTTATCTTTATGTGTGTATTTATTTTAATCAAAATGGGCCTTTAAATCCAGTCGTAAGTATCAAGTATAATAAGTGAACTGGACTAGGGCTTATTTTAGCAGGCCCAAAGCGCTTGTGGTCAATCCTGCGCCAGGTGATAAGAGTGTGAGATACACGAGTCTAGTCTAGCGCTCCTTCGTTTTCTCTTCTTCGTTCTTCTCTCTCAGATCAAAACAAACAAAACAAAAAAAAAAGCTTCGTGTGCGTCTCTCGTCCTCTAAGTTGTCGAAAATGCTGGCCAGGCTCGCCGCTAAGCGTCTTCTCGAGATCCGTCAAGTTTTCCGTCAACCAACAACCTCTCAGGTAGGTATTTCTCAAAAAAAATTTCTCTCATTTTTTTTTTCTCAGGCTCTTTCCCGATCTCATGCTCCGTTTGGTGATTTCTATCATACAGGCGTCTCGTAGCTTATCGACGGCCTTAAACTACGTGAGTTGTTGGATATTCTCGCTGATCTTTGCTTTTAATTTTTCTGATTTTGAAACTAAATTGACATTTGATTTTTGTTGTTTTGATTACTTATAGCATCTGGATTCTCCTGATAACAAACCCGATCTCCCATGGGAGTTTTCAGAGGCAAACAAATCTAAGGTCAGTGAAATTAAATGGCTTCTTTGATTTGATAACGATGAAAAATCTACAGTGCGTTGAACGAATTGGGGATTTTATTTAGTCTAGGTCAGTACGGGTACGAACTCCTTTTGGGTGAACTGTGTGGTGAACGGTTATGGTGGAAACAAATTATACTGTTACGGGAAAATGTATGAATCTTTAGCTCTCGTTCCCTACTGATTATTCATCTCAGACTAGAATCAGCTTCAAATATGTTTCGTCCCTGCTCGACGGGTGTGTGTGTGTGTGACTTACATTGTCTTTCTACTTAGAGCAGAAAGAGTTTTTGTAATGTTTTAATGGGATTTAAGGAATGGTTTGTTTGATCCCAAGTCCTAACTAACATATTCCTTGGCTTCTTCTAGTTAGGCATCATGATTCTGTGAGTTAGTAGTCCTAGAAAAGATACTTGGGATTTTCTGATATTTTCGGTTGTTTATATGTGTTTACATTAGAATTGGCTATTTTTTTTGAGGGAGACTCAGGATGAGGAACCTAAATGGCCTACAGATTTTCCGAATCTGCTTATATGAGGCAGAAAGATTGTTCGGAAATTAGTTAGCCGTTTTATGGAGTTAAACTACTAATATGTTCTTGTGCGTTTGGTTACTGTAGCTTTCATGTCTGTCTGCACTAATCGTCTAAAGAAAGTGAATTCTACTTCCCCATGCATCCAGATTTTCTGGAATTATAATATTTTGTCCAAACTGTGTAGGTTAAGGAGATACTCTCTTACTATCCAACGAATTACAAGCAGTCTGCAGTTATTCCGCTTCTAGATCTTGCACAACAGCAGCATGGAGGCTGGCTCCCTGTTTCAGCGATGAATGCAGTATGTTTTCGTTTCAAGTATATTTCAATTTTTCTCAAAATATTGAAAGGATTGTGAAGTGGGAGTTCATAACAATACAACAAAAAAATTTGCAGGTTGCTAAAGTTATAGAAGTTGCACCTATCCGTGTTTATGAGGTTGCAACATTTTACTCAATGTTCAACAGGGCAAAGGTAAGAAATACTTACTATCCCATAAACTCAAGTCTCTACTGTGCTCGTCAAAACACATATCCCATACCCATATTTCATTTGCTCCTACAGGTTGGAAAGTATCACCTTCTAGTTTGTGGCACAACACCTTGCATGATCCGTGGTTCACGAGACATCGAATCAGCTTTGCTGGACCATTTGGGAGTGAAACGCGGTGGTAAAGTTCTATTAGAAACCTTTCATTAAAAAGCAAACAAAAGCAGCATACAATGATGTTCAGTCATAACAATATTCTGTATTATGTTTTTGCAGAAGTCACAAAGGATGGTTTGTTCTCTGTTGGAGAGATGGAATGCATGGTATATATTTCACATCTCCTCTCTTCTTTCCGTAAATTGTAAACACTTGCAGAGCCATCACCGAGATTAGTTCTTTCGCATGAAAAGATAACAATATAAATCTCATGTGTTTGGTTTTGTTACAGGGATGTTGTGTTAATGCACCCATGATCACTGTGGCCGACTATTCCAATGGATCAGACGGATATACATATAACTATTTCGTATGTCAATCTCATCGAATGACTTTTCTTTTCTCCCGCATTATTTTAATTTTTGATGTGGTTTAAAATGGAAAGAGTAAAATTGTATTTACATTGTCTGATGCTACAATACACAGGAGGATGTGACACCAGAGAAAGTCGTAGATATCGTTGAAAAGCTGAGAAAAGGAGAAAAGCCACCGGTAAGACATTAACCCAACCCATTGCATTTGGATACTTTCCGATGTTCTTCTCGTACTATAGCGTACTATAGCATTGCATCGGTTGGGTAAAACAATCTGGTTTCGGTTCACTTTGTTGGATTTTGGATTCTCCGGTTTTTATTGGGTTTTCTTTAGGACTATATGAAAAATTTTAGGTTTGAAACAGTTTATTTTCTTCATGGTTAAGGTTTGCTTAGATATATATAGCAAAAATGGAACCACCATGTTTTTGGATTGATTTTGATTTTGGGTTCAGTTTAAACCAGATTGGACATACCTTCTAAGCCAAAACCCTAATCCAACTTCTCATGATGTTAATCTTTGTTTTTCAGCATGGAACTCAGAACCCGCAGAGGATCAAGTGTGGACCAGAAGGAGGAAATACGACACTGCTTGGAGAGCCTAAGCCACCGCAGTTCCGTGATCTTGACGCATGCTAAGCTAAGTTCTGTTCGCCGCATTTGTATGTGGTTTAATAACGCAAAGGCTATAGCGATGTTTGACGCCTGTAGCATCAAATTGAGTTTGCATTGTAGTCTTCTTGGTTTTGGAGTTTAAACCCATTTCAAACAAATTACCAAAACCTCTTATTATTATCTCACTTCCAAAGATTTTGTGAAATTGTAATAAAGACTTGTATGTGTTACTTTAAAACCCAAGAATTTTCAAACTTCTTTCAGAAAATTTAATTGATAGACTTGCACAATTTTGAGTTTTATTTTACTAATCACAAAATCATCAATGTGTTTTTGGTTTATTTTTCCAAGAGCTAACAAAATTATAAATAAATTTCCTAAATTTATCTCTCCATCCCAATGCAAAATGTAAACAACATGTCCTTCTCCAATATATAGAGTATAGACTTCATCCTTTGAGAGTTGGATACTGAAAATTCTAAAAACTCAAACCAAAAAAAGAAGCACAACACATATCATATCTTTTTCTCCAAAAATTTTGATTCATGGGAACAAATTAATAATGTTTCTCATTATTATTATATCCAAATTCATACAAAACAAATAGGAATACAAGGGATGACAAATTACAAATACTTATTTTATTTTTCTCTCAAAATTGTACAAAACTAAACAAGGTCCCACAACTTCCCACTACTACTAAATAATAATAATAATAATAATAATAATAATACCCCTTGAAGCTCCATCCTCAACTTCCCACTAAAAATCTTGAAAACAAAAAGTTGCTTTCATCAAAGTCCACCTAAAATAAAGGTAAAATGATAACAATCTCCAATATTTTAATCAAGTGAGCTTTTTGACAAATTTTTCCCTTACTGCAAATCCTACATTGATTCCATCTACAAAGCCTTTTTCACATTTTTACCATTCCATCCAGACGAAACAAGTGGGCGTGAAAGGGAGAAGAAACCAGATTCGTTAGAGCAGAAGCAAACGCCATGTTGGACTGTTGGATTGCTGTACAAAACTCAATTTTTTTGCACAAATCCTACTGTGGAGGATTAGTCTCAGGCTTCACCACCGAAGATGTATCCGGAGGCTGAGAATGGTAAATTGCCATTGCCAATGAGATAGGCATCATACAAAGAGCCTTTGATTGAAGAAGCTGCATCGCGGCTCCAACATTTTCTTCCATCAATTTAGCTACTTGACGTTCTGTCCCATCGTTAGACCATTTCTCCCATGCGGGTTGCGGAGCTCTTCCACCTTCACCCGTTTCATCCTATTGAGATTTTTAAGGAAAAAAACTTGAATGAAAACTCCATTACAAAAGTTTTGACCTTTTCTCCATTTTTTTCCTTTAAAAAGTTTATTTACCTCAACTGATGATGAAAGAGGCATATCAGTAACAAGTGGAGCAACTGCACCGGCTCCACCAAGTCGGCTCATGCTCAAAACCTACCAAAAGTTGACCAAAGAGACATAGATATCATTTCAAAGGGATAAGCTTTATCCCACATAAAAATTATATAAATTAAAGCATTTACTTTTTCAGATGAGCATGGAAGATTTCACAAGAAACACATTTTTATTTTTTTAAAAACAAAAGATGTACTATCTTATCAGAAATCCATCATTGCATTCTACTTCTTTGGTGTCTCCATTATCTTTTAAAGTAAAGCAGCTTTCTTTTTTAGCTTGCGAGAGCTTTAAGTAACCGACTGCATTTTTTAGCATTTGATCTATTATAATGTGATCATGATGATTGTAATCAATGCCTGAATATGGTATTATAAATCCTTAACTGTCATTAGCCTGCCTATGACAAAACAAAAAGGGATAAAAAGACTAAATGCCAAAGAAATCAAAAGCATATAGGACTTGTTTATTCTTTCCCATATTAAAAAGACTGATCTAATCGGATTGAAATTTAGTTGAAGGGTAGGTGATGGTGGGACCAAAAGTAAGACCAGAAATCCATCTAAGAGAAATTTAAAGACATGATTTTTAGATCTCTAATCTTATAATATGACAAACAGATTTAAGATATTGCCTAGGGAATAATATGAACATTCAAGATAAAAACGGTAGAAGACTGGTTATATATACCTTAACTTGGAGTCTGAGAAACTTGACATAATCGACAATCTCATCGATCATAGCAGCTCTATCGGTCTGCAAATGAAGAAAGGAGAAACATTAACTGCTAAAAACCTTTCTAGAACTCCATATAATAGAAATGAGAAATGTTATCGTACAGGGGAAAGATACTGACCTTGTTCACAGTAGGTACAAGTTCCTGCAGTGCCCTGATCCGTTCTGCTATTCTTTCCCTACGTAGCTGTGGCAAAGTAAAACAAACATTCAGCTCATCCCTCCATAAAACCAAAGAGATCACTACACGATGGTCCATGTCTACATCTCAACGACCAACAACAACATGTATATCACAGGGAAAAGACCAAAGGAGTATCTGAAATTTACCCTCTCAGCAATGCTATGTGGATCAGTGGCCTGACCACGCCTAGCTCGAACCCTAGGGCGGATGGAGGTAGGCTGATGTGGCGCCGATGGAGCTGGCTGTTGCATTGGCTGCCCGTGGAAAACCTTCAACAACAACACAAAACAGACGAAAACTTAAAACCATTTGCACAAGAATTTATTTCATAAGTATTAAAGAAAAGCACTTATAAATAAGAGATTGTCTCTACAACAGAGTAACAACGGAATAAATCAAGTTAGATAACAAGAGCAGCCACACAGCTAGATGAACTAGCCCTAAGTTGCTCATAGAGTAACAAAAGTTAACATATTGGATTCTACTAAACAAACCAAAATCCCTTAGATTCAACAGCTCAAAACAAGTACCCAAAGCAACTCTACCAACATTGCTAAAAAAGTTACCAAAAATGTTATCTTGAAAACCCTCAAAATCGATTTCTCCCATTTTCTCACAAAGCAAACAAAAAAAAGTTAAAATATTTATAAAAAAGCAAAGAAGTAAAAGCTTACAGGTTTCATAGAAGAACATCGATTATCAACAACATCATCTGAGAAACGTTTCCCACTACCATGTCCACCTTCAGGTCTAAGAAACCCTCCTCCAGGTCCTTTCCCTTGATCAAGACTCAGCCCTAGAGGAAACATCTGATTGTGAAACCCAGTTGGTCCACTTCCTCCTAACCCACCCATATGACTTCCTTCGTCTCCAGAACCCAACTGCAACATCATCGGCGGTGCTCCCCCGCCTAATCCGCCGTCAACTCCAGATAAACCGGCTCCGGAAGAGGCTGAGAAGTTAGGAAGACCGAGGATTTGCTCGAAGAAATCATCAGAAGGAGTTTGGTCAGAAAGGTTCTCGTGAGGGTTGTT
>NC_025692.1:21678726-21680271 GCF_000633955.1 Camelina sativa | reverse complement strand
TTTTTTTTTTTTTTTTTTTGGGTTGATGAAAATTTTGAGATGCTTTAAAACGAATGGGACGAACAAGACAGAGACGAGAAAGGAGCAGAAGAAAAGTGAAAACTTTATGCTCTGTTTATAAAATTTATCTTTTTTTTGTTAAAGGACCTTACTTTTTCAGTTTATTTCATTTTTGCCATTTCCTTATTTTGCCTTCCAGAAACAAAATAAAAAATATTATTATATAAATGGGCTGAGTTTTTATCATAATTGGGCCTTCTCTTCTGTGTTTTTTCGCTTTCGCTTTTTCTTTTTTTCTCGACTCATGTACCATTTTTTGTTTAGTTTTTCGAAAAATAATACTTTATGTAATTTGAATTATAAGATCATAAGAATTTTATAAGCTAAAAATTTTAAAATCATGTCGACTTGTTTTGGAAACGTAGCGTCTAGCGCCATCTAAACAACCCTCCTAAACCGGTTTTTGCTGAACACTAAGTTTTAGCGTTTGAATATTGCGTCGAGGAGTGTACGAGTGCCAAGCTGCTATTATTTCGTTTTGCTTCTGAATAGATAATTTTTTGGAGAAATACTTAGGTTTATTTATTTCTTTTCAACCAATCAGAATTTTTTATACATTATCTTATTTAAAAAAAGAAATCAAAATTAAATTAAAAAAGCAATACATATTAAGGAAACAAATTCTGTATAATTTTTTTTAAGGAAAGTTAAATATTGACTTGGTTTAGATTTTACAATTAAAATGAAATGAAGTATCATTTTGGGTTTACAAATAAGGTGATTAAAGTTTAGATTTTACAATTCAAACAAAATTATATGTTGGTTTGGGTTTACAAATGAAGTGGTTAGGATTTAGATTTTACAATTAAAACAAAATTATATGTCGGTTTGGGTTTACAAATGAAGTGGTTAGGGTTTAGGGTTTAGATTTTACAATTAAAAAAAATTATATGTCGGTTTGGGTTTACAAATGAGATGGTTAGGGTTTAGATTTTATAAGTAGAACGAAATTATATGTCGGTTTGGATTTACAAATGAGATGGTTAGGCTTTAGATTTTACAATTAGAAGGAAATTATATGTCGGTTTGGGTTTACAAATTAGATGGTTAGAGTTTAGATTTTACAATTAGAATGAAATTATATATCGGTTTGGGTTTATAAATAAGCGGTTTAAGTTTTTAATTTTATAATAATGTATACAGATTTTGTTTCATTATTTTATAAGTAGGTGAATAAATAGGTTCTTAAATATATTATGAGATGTCATATTCTCATTGGCTAAAATAAGGAGAATTGAACAAAAAGGTTCACCTTAGGAGTGAACCCAAGAATTGTTCAATTTTTTGGGCTGTTAGCCCTTAATAATATTTTCGGCTATTGCCTGATTTTGACAGTTATTAGTAGTAAATTAGTAATCTTCTTTTGTGGTTCTTAGTAATCTTTCGTAACACGACACTGAAATATTACGTCAAAAACAGGTCTGAGTTTGGGTTTCTTTCACATGTGAATGCAATCAAGCGAAACCCTAGAGCCTCCTTCTCAAG
>NC_025692.1:21635677-21678064 GCF_000633955.1 Camelina sativa | reverse complement strand
AAAATTATATGTCGGTTTGGGTTTACAAATGAGATGGTTAGGGTTTAGATTTTATAAGTAGAACGAAATTATATGTCGGTTTGGATTTACAAATGAGATGGTTAGGCTTTAGATTTTACAATTAGAAGGAAATTATATGTCGGTTTGGGTTTACAAATTAGATGGTTAGAGTTTAGATTTTACAATTAGAATGAAATTATATATCGGTTTGGGTTTATAAATAAGCGGTTTAAGTTTTTAATTTTATAATAATGTATACAGATTTTGTTTCATTATTTTATAAGTAGGTGAATAAATAGGTTCTTAAATATATTATGAGATGTCATATTCTCATTGGCTAAAATAAGGAGAATTGAACAAAAAGGTTCACCTTAGGAGTGAACCCAAGAATTGTTCAATTTTTTGGGCTGTTAGCCCTTAATAATATTTTCGGCTATTGCCTGATTTTGACAGTTATTAGTAGTAAATTAGTAATCTTCTTTTGTGGTTCTTAGTAATCTTTCGTAACACGACACTGAAATATTACGTCAAAAACAGGTCTGAGTTTGGGTTTCTTTCACATGTGAATGCAATCAAGCGAAACCCTAGAGCCTCCTTCTCAAGAATGGGTAGGAATAAATGAACTTTGTTCCGTGAAAGCCTATGTTCAGGCGCAACAACAGAAAAAAACACTATAATCAAGCCAAGTATAAAGGCTCTTAAGACTCTTACACTCAAACTTACTCACTCCAGCTTGAATGAAACTCTTTACCAAGCCTTAGTATTTATATTACAAGTCTTAGGGAATATTACATAGAATATTCCTTAAGATATTTTTATGCTTTATTTTACAATCCTCTATTTATTCAACTCTCTACTTTATTTTACAACCCTCCATTTATTCAACTATCTCCTAACCATGTACTTCACTATCATATATCACACACTTATTATTTATTCCCCCTATTTCCAAAAGAGAGGCGACGTTTATCTTATCTGTTGTCGTCTTCTTCACTATCTGAGGCGACTTCTATGACGTAGATCTTTTGGCCTGGAATGTATCGCTTTATTTTGTATTTTTTCCCTTCAACTCTGTAGACCGGATGATCTGGATTTGATTGTGGCCATGCGTATTGATCATGAAAGCCTGCTAACACTTGTCGTATTTCTCCAGCGAATCCTAGCAGGTAGACGTGTCTGTTGTGCCAATGTGCTGTGTGAGGACAAAGAAGATTAGGGTCAACTTCAGATTCATTAAATCCATTCAATAATGCAATTTGCTTTGCGCGTTGATGGAAGTTTCCCGAGGCAAAAGCATCATTATTGTAGCTTGTCTCAACGTTCGCATCATATTTCTTTAGGATAATGATTTCCCCGTCTTGTTCTTCTTGGATTGTAGTGATCCTGAACGTGACAAGTATATCCAACTCAGGCTGTGCACGAACATGTTCTTGCCACCAGGTAACATCATGGAATAATATGAGCCACTTGTATAGTAATTTGTAATGCGCCTTTCGTCTAGTCAATATGCATTTCGCCAAGTACTGGAGCAGTTGAATTTTGTGGATGAGGACTGCAATAGTGTAAAGATCTGCCATGTACCAAAGTAGGAGATATGCTTCTATAGGAAACCGGCCATAATGAGCAGGGCTCATATGGATGTTGGTAAGGAAGGGATAGGCCGGGTGGTAAGGGAGGCCAAGAAGTGGACCCTGATCAAGACCATACCGGTGTATATAAAGCTTTAGGAAACCATGCAGTGTCTCAATCCCTCTGTAGATAAATACATTGTCGAGTAACGATTCTCTTATTCTATGCGGCATATCGGCAATCTTTTTCCGCAGGTTATCTTCTGTTGGATTGTGTGGACTAAGGGTGTATATCATGGGTACTATTGTCGAGATTTGACGCTGAGTTCTTGAAAAAAAATCTGGGAGGAAGTTGTCTTTTCCTTTGATGTGTTTAACATCGAATTTCCACTGGGAAAACCAACTTGCTCACCTGAGTAATTGAGCTTGTGGTAGTACCTTCTGCTTGAACTGAATAATTTTTGGAAAGGATGACATGTCCGTCTCGATGAGGAAATGTTGGCCCACCAAATGAAACTCAAATTTTTCTATTCCTCTTTTGACAGCGAGTATCTCCTTGTAAGTAGAATGGTAGTGTTTTTCGCTATCTTTGAAGACTCCACTTTTATAGCCACATATATGTCTTTTCCCTTTCTCGTCTTCTTCTAAGAGTATTGCTCCCCAATAGCAATCACTTGCGTCCGTCTGCAGAATTTTTTTTCCTTTTGCTGGGAATTTTAGTGCTGGTAAAATTGTGGAAATTTTCTTCAATTCTTTTACTGCTTCTGTGCATTTCTGGCTCCAAGGAGGGTCATCTTTCTTGAGTTGAGCAGAGAGAACCGATCTGTGTTTTGCAAGACCATGAATGAAATCCGACATATAATTGACAATCCCCAGAAACTGTTGGACTTGCTTGAAAGATAGTCGTTCATCTGGAAACTCATTGAGTTGGGTGGCAATGTGAGGTTGGAGGTAGTATTCTCCCTTGGATATGTGCATTCCCAGAAAATCAATCTCCGTTTCTCCGATCACCATTTTCTTTTCTGATAGCATAATACCGTATTTTTGTACGATACTGTGGAACTTTGCCAATAATGAAGTGTGGGAATCTATGTCTGGCGAGAATAGCAGAATATCGTCGATATACACCAGCGCATTTGGGAGGATAGGCTCGAATATCTTGATCATAGCTTTTTGGAATAATGAAGGAGCTACCTTTAGTCCAAAAGGCATGACTTTCCAGTGGTAATGACGATCTGGTACACAAAATCCCGTCTTTGGTCTGTCCTCTGGTTTGATTCCAAGCTGCCAAAATCCTGCTTTTAAGTCAAACTTGGAGAAGATTTGTGCTTGCGGGAGTTTTTGGAATAACACTTCTCTCTTTGGCAAAGGAAACTTGTCATCGGCAAGGAAATGGTTGAGTGGTTGATAGTTGATGACTAATCTGAGTTTTCCTCGCACCTGTTCAGCCCGTTTGTTGACGTAGAATGCTTCGCATGCCCAAGGTGAAGTGGTCTTCTCAATGAGGTCTTCTTTCTGGAGTTGGTCAATCTCTTCGAGTGCAAGATTGTAGTGATCTGGGTTCATTCCTGGGTGACTTGCTTTAGTTGGGTTGATATCCTCATTCTTCTTGAAGGGTAAGGATATGAAGAAATCTGGATTCTTCCATAAAGGAGATGAGCATTTTGTGAGAAACTCCGAATGAGATGTGGCGCAAGACGTCTTTGCAATTTCTTCTTTTATGGGATTAAGCATCTCCATAGGGTATAGATGAGACACCGTTGTCCAAGGTAGCAGCTGATTTTTGTGTTTGAGACCTTTCGGGTGCCAAGAAACTCTCCGAAGACTATGAAGGATGTCAAATCCAAGTATAAAGTCCTTTCCAGGGACTTCAAAACCATATACTTTGGATTTAATCATGTATCCGGGGAAAAATTGGATGTAAATTGGCTTGCTGATAAGAGAGATATGAAATATCTGGCCGTTGGCTGCTTTGAAAGCGACTGAACATGAATTCCAATGTGAGGCTGGGAGGAGGTCTGGTTTGATGATGGATGAAGCAGCTCCAGTGTCAAAATAGGCAATGACCGGTATTGGTTTATCATACTTGTTTGGGAAGATGTAGATCTTGGCATTTGGAGATGGTTGGGTTAGATACATCAATTTTTCTTGATGTGATTGCTCTACTTTGCAGAAATCGAATGTGTAGAGGTCAAACAACATGAATTGGTCGTCTATATCGCTTTCATCTCCAGTATCCTCTTCTGAAGATTCATCTTCTAATTCCATACCCATTCCAAGAAATGTATCATCAGTTGGTTCATCATCAAGGGAAAAGATGGATTCAATATCTGAGTCGTCAATATCTTCAACTTGTGCCAAGTAGCCAAGGAGGTTGTCTCTATTCTTCTTGTTAGGACACTGTTTCGCATAATGTCCCTTCTTCTTGCAGATGTAACATCTGTCTGATTTTTTGAAACCTCTTTGAGTTTTCTTTCCGAAGTTCAGAAACCAAAGAGTTTTAGAAACCAAAAGAGTTTTAGACAAAGTTCAATTTACTCTTTAGACAAAGAGTTTTAGAAACCAAAAGAGTTTTAGAAACCAAAAGAGTTTTAGACAAAGTTCAATTTACTCTTTAGACAAAGAGTTTTAGAAACCAAAAGAGTTTTAGAAACCAAAAGAGTTTTAGACAAAGTTCAATTTACTCTTTGTCTAAAACTCTTTTGGTTTCTAAAACTCTTTGGTTTCTGAACTTTAGGAAGAAAACTCAAAGAGGTTTCAAAAAAATCAGACAGATGTTACATCTGCAAGAAGAAGGGACATTATGCGAAACAGTGTCCTTACAAGAAGAAGAGAGACAACCTCCTTGGCTACTTGGCACAAGTTGAAGATATTGACGACTCAGATATTGAATCCATCTTTTCCCTTGATGATGAACCAACTGATGATACAGTTCTTTCAATGGGTATGGAATTAGAAGATGAATCTTCATAAGAGGATACTGGAGATGAAAGAGAAATAGACGACCAATTCATGTTGTTTGACCTCTACACATTCGATTTCTGCAAAGTAGAGCAATCACATCAAGAAGAATTGATGTATCTAACCCAACAATCTCCAAATGCCAAGATCTACATCTTCCCAAACAAGTATGATAAACCAATACCGGTCATTGCCTATTTTGACACTAGAGCTGCTTCATCCATCATCAAACCAGACGTCCTCCCAGCCTCACATTGGAATTCATGTTCAGTCGCTTTCAAAGTAGCCAACGACCATATATTTCATATCTCTCTTATCAGCAAGCCAATTTACATCCAACTTTTCCCCGGATACATGATTAAATCCAAAGTATAGGTTCTGAACTTCCTGGAAAGGACTTTATACTTGGATTTGACATCCTTCATAGTCTTCGGAGAGTTTCGTGGCACCCGAAAGGTCTCAAACACAAAAAGCAGCTGCTACCTTGGACAACGGTGTCTCATCTATACCCTATGGAGATGTTTAATCCCATAAAAGAAGAAATCGCAAAGACGTCTTGCGCCACATCTCATTCGGAGTTTCTCACAAATTGCTCATCTCCTTTATGGAAGAATCCAGATATCTTCATACCCTTACCCTTCAAGAAGAATGAGGATATCAACCCAACTAAAGCAAGTCACCCAGGAATGAACCTAGATCACTACAATCTTGCACTCGAAGAGATTGACCAACTCCAGAAAGAAGACCTCATTGAGAAGACCACTTCACCTTGGGCATGCGAAGCATTCTACGTCAACAAACAGGCTGAACATGTGCGAGGAAAACTCAGATTAGTCATCAACTATCAACCACTCAACCATTTCCTTGCCGATGACAAGTTTCCTTTGCCAAAGAGAGAAGTGTTATTCCAAAAACTCCCGCAAGCACAAATCTTCTCCAAGTTTGACTTAAAAGCAGGATTTTGGCAGCTTGGAATCAAATCAGAGGACAGACCAAAGACGGGATTTTGTGAACCAGATCGTCATTACCACTGGAAATTCATGCCTTTTGGACTAAAGGTAGCTCCTTCATTATTCCAAAAAGCTATGATCAAGATATTCGAGCCTATCCTCCCGAATGCGCTGGTGTATATCGACGATATTCTGCTATTCTCGTCAGACATAGATTCCCACACTTCATTATTGGCAAAGTTCCAGAGTATCGTACAAAAATACAGTATTATGCTATCAGAAAAGAAGATGGTGATCGGAGAAACAGAGATTGATTTTCTGGGAATGCACATATCCAAGGGAGAATACTATCTCTAACCTCACACTGCCACCCAACTCAATGAGTTTCCAGATGAACGACTATCTTTCAAGCAAGTCCAACAGTTTCTGGGGATTGTCAATTATATGCCGGATTTCATTCATGGTCTTGCAAAACACAGATCGGTTCTCTCTGCTCAACTCAAGAAAGATGACCCTCCTTGGAGCCAGAAATGCACAGAAGCAGTAAAAGAATTGAAGAAAATTTCCACAACCTTACCAGCACTAAAAATCCCAACAAAAGGAAAAAGAATTCTGCAGTCGGATGCAAGTGATTGCTATTGGGGAGCAATACTCTTAGAAGAAGACGAGAAGGGGAAAAGACATATATGTGGCTATAAAAGTGGAGTCTTCAAAGATAGCGAAAAACACTACCATTCTACTTACAAGGAGATAATCGCTGTCAAAAGAGGAATAGAAAAATTTGAGTTTCATTTGGTGGGCCAACATTTCCTCATCGAGATGGACATGTCATCCTTTCCAAAAATGATTCAGTTCAAGCAGAAGGTACTACCACAAGCTCAGTTACTCAGGTGGGCAAGTTTGTTTTCCCAGTGGAAATTCGTTGTTAAACACATCAAAGGAAAAGACAACTTTCTCCCAGATTTTCTTTCATGAACTCAGCGTAAATCTCGACAATAGTACCCATGATATATACCCTCAGTCCAGACAATCCAACAGAAGATAACCTGCGGAAAAAGATTGCCGATATGCCGCATGGAATAAGAGAATCGTTACTCGACAATGTATTGATCTACAGAGGGATTGAGACACTACATGGTTTCCTAAAGCTTTATATACACCGATATGGTCTTGATCAGGGTCCACTTCTTGGCCTCTCTTACCACCCGACCTATCCCTTCCTTACCACCATCCATATGAGCCCTGCTCATTATGGCCGGTTTCCTATAGAAGCATACCTCCTACTTTGGTACATGGCAGATCTTTACACTATTGCAGTCCTCATCCACAAAAGTCAACTGCTCCAGTACTTGGCGAAATGCATATTGACTAGACGAAAGGCGCATTACAAATTACTATACAAGTGGCTCATATTATTCCATGATGTTACCTGGTGGCAAGAACATATTCGTGCACAACCTGAGTTGGATATACTTGTCACGTTCAGGATCACTACAATCCAAGAAGAACAAGACGGGGAAATCATTATCCTAAAGAAATATGATGCGAACGTTGAGACAAGCTACAATAATGATGCTTTTGCCTCGGGAAACTTCCATCAACGCGCAAAGCAAATTGCATTATTGAATGGATTTAATGAATCTGAAGTTGACCCTAATCTTCTTTGTCCTCACACAGCACACTAGCACAACAGACACGTCTACCCGCTAGAATTCGCTGAAGAAATACGACAAGTGTAAGCAGGCTTTCATGATCAATACGCATGGCCACAATCAAATCCAGATCATCCGGTCTACAGAGTTGAAGGGAAAAAATACAAGATAAAGCGATACATTCCAGGCCAAAAGATCTACGTCACAGAAGTCGCCTCAGACAGTGAAGAAGACGACAACAAATAAGATAAACGTCGCCTCTCTTTTGGAAACAAGGGGAATAAATAATAAGTGTGTGATATATGATAGTGAAGTATATGGTTATGAGAGAGTTGAATAAATGGAGGGTTGTAAAATAAAGTAGAGAGTTGAATAAATGGAGGGTTGTAAAATAAAGCATAAAAATATCTTAAGGAATATTCTATGTAATATTCCCTAAGACTTGTAATATAAATACTAAGGCTTGGTGAAAAGTTTCATTCAAGCTGGAGTGAGTAAGTTTGAGTGTGAGAGTCTTAAGAGCCTTTATAATCTTTTGAGTGTTTTAATAATAAAATATATTCTCTTGGTAAAAGATCTTTACATAATCATATAATCATTTTCTAAAATACTTCTTAAACACTTTGCATTGATCATAAAAACCTTCTAAGTGGTTGTACCATTATCCATGAGCTTCTCTTTGTTATTTATTTTGGGGTTTTTTTTTTTTTTTTGCCTTCGTTTTCCCCCTTTTTTCCGACTCATTTCAGTTTTTTGGTCTCAAGGTAACAATATGATCATTACCTCTTTCTGATTGTTTTGCCAGATCATATAACATAACAAACACAAAAAACATACAAACAATCGCATTCCTGTACATGAACAAACAGTCGTGTCTTGATACGTTTGGCGGGGATGAAGTTACATACTTACATCACACTATAAGGTAGTATAACCTTATACACTTACATATATGTATATTCAGATTCTAATTTTCACGTGTCTTTAATTTCTCTTTGGTTACATTGTGTTTTTTGTTTTTTTTTATGGATGTGTGTAGTTTACTTATGAAAGCAATTTTGGAGAAGAATTATGCTCTGACGTATGTTACATATGACGTATCAGGCGGTTAATGTAGTATGTATTCACTTCTTAGCTTGTACTACAAAGGAGTTATATATGCACGAGATGTGGCACGAAACTCTCCTTGCCTTTGTGAAATGGTAGTTAAGAAAGAAGAGTTACGTTTGTACGTAAAAAGGTATATACAGAATCAAATTGCAAAATCACTAGCTAGCTCATGTACGAAACCTCTACTCTTTCAGGTACAAGCATGCACTAAGTTGTTTTACCTACTCGATAAGCGCAAACTCACAAGAATGTACGTACGGACCTCTTTTCCTTTGTTTAAATCAAATTCGTCGAACTTTTTGTTTTTTGAACCTTGATTGATGCTTAGTTGCTTAGCTTTGCAGCTGATTACTCCTCAAATTGAGAAAGAGCTCCTACACCCTCCTGATCATGCAGATACTGGTCAAACTCGTTGGACGGCATTGTTGCAAACCTGATAACTTTTGAATTAACTTTTTTTTGTTTTTCAAGTATTGATATCTATAACAAGGGAGTCCTTTTTTCCTAGCCAAACAGATAAAGAATAATTAATATATCCCCCCTATTTTGATAATTTGGAACATCTTAGTTATCAATCTATTCACTAGGCTTAACAAAGCTAATTATCTTGTATAATTTAAAGTAAGGTTCTCTTTTGACAAGTTCTAAAAAGTTGCAATTTGACACTCTTTTTTTATGACATGTGTCATTTTCTTTTTAATATTTTTAGTATATTTTTTCAATTGATTTTATATGACATACATTATATTATTTATATATATATATATATATATATTTAAGTCAAAATCTAATTTGATATTATACATTATAAGATGTTCAATTTATTCTTTAATTTGTGTAGCAAATTTCCCAAAATAATGGTTTTCTCTTTTATTTATTAACTTTAATAGAAATAATTAACATGATAAGATTGTTACATTATTTTTCAATTTGATTCAAACTAAAACTAACTAAAGTATATTTAAATATCTATATATATATATAATTTGTTTTGCTTGAAATTTCTATCATATACTATTAGTCATAGTAACTATTTATATTTGAAAAATAAGAAATGTATTTATTTATTAACCTTCTCACATATTTTATAAAATTTCATATTCTATCACATATTTTGTAACTCTCATATTAATTTGATTAGGTTGAAATTCCTATCATATATTTATAGTTATATTAACTAAAAAATAATAATACTCAAAACAACTAATAAATGTATTTTTGGTGAACATTCTCTCATATTTTAGTAAATTTCATTCTATCACATCTATTGTAACTCTCATATTATTAATCATATCCATATTTAAAATACTAAATTTCATTTTATTGAATTTCTTTACTTCTGTTATATGTTGACAGTACTTTTGTAACTTCCATAATATTATTAGTATTGTAATGAATGACTAATAACAATTAGAAACATTAATATGTAATCAATTTATAATAGGCTTTTAACTCCAAATTTTCCTATAAAAAGAAAGACACACATCTCAATAACCTTCATATCTCAAACCTCACATAAATTTGTAAATTCTATAATTTTTTGTATTCAACTAACATTATCTTAGTGTTTTTTTTTTGTATAATAAAGTAAGGTTTTCTCAAACTCATACTATAAAAGCTCATGAGTGGCACTCATTCCTCTCAAGATTATATACATAAAAAATATCCTAAAAAAATATCTTAACATTTTAGCAATATCCATTTAGTTATTATATATATATATATATTTCATTGATCAATATTTTATATACTTACCATAGCATTATAATTCCTCAAATAATAATTTGTCGATAATTAAAGAATAAACATTAATATTAAAATTTTGGAAAATTATAGTTATGGTAGTTTTATTTTAAAATAATTTCAAGATATAAAAATATGAAAATATTATAATATTTATTTATTGACAAAAAAATATGATATTTGGTTTACAATTTTTGTGCCAGAAAATCAAATCATTTTTATAAATAATTTCAAGATTTTCAAAAATATGATATTTTATTTTCCTTTAATTTGAATCATAATCAAAAATAATTTCAAGATATAAAACAATATGATATTTTATTTTTCCTTTATTATAATCATAATCACAATTTATTGTATATGTTAATTCTTTAAAATGTAATTCCCCTAATGTTAACCAGAAAAACAAAAACTTATTGATGTAAAAAAAATAACACTCATCATTTTAATACACTTTAATATATTAACTGGAACACAATATATGTTTTATTGGTGTAACGCCCCGACCGTCACCTCTTAGTGGACCACTGGACCTTATGTCAATTTTCAGTCCATGAGCTCAACTTCCTTAATAGATCTCACGTCCTTTTACTAGGTCCGTGAGTCCATCCATATATGATGGTCGGTTTGCTACGTTCGAAAGGCTTTAAAGATTTGTTACCGTCCCTACAAATCATCACATGATCTTTCCCTGTGTTTTGTCCTCACTCGTACAGTTCCGGTAGTCACTTTCCGGAAGGTCACCCATCGTGATACTACTCCAACATAATCACGCTTAACTGCGGAGTTCTCTCATGACCCTTGACCAAAAAGATAAGTGCACTTTGGTGACATAGGTGGCAAAATAAATTATTTTAAAACTCTCCACAAGTCTCTAAAACCGGAGTGTTACAATTCACCTCTACTAACAGATCGCAACATCCTCGTTTGAGTTCGGTTCTGATACCACTTGTAACATCCCAGCTATGATAAAACTTTCAATCTATTTATACATTTTAATGTATTAATTCAATACAATTTATGTTTTACAAAAAATAAGAAAAACACAAAAAAAATCTATAGTATATTTTTCTGAAATATAATCATAACTAGTTCTCACGATGTTAGATCCAAAAAAAACTGAAAACCTCTATCCTAAACATATATTGATACCACAAATTTTTTTATAAATAGCAAGACAATTTTTTTTTCAAACATCATATTTTGTGTCTCACATAAAATTTTAAATTTTGTAACAATATTAATGTTAATTATTATTGAATGTATTTTAAAATAACTAAAGATATTTTATTTCGTTTATATTATCCATGCCGTGGGACTTTATCTAGTATATGCTGAGGTCTAACATTAGCATATCTTTCATATGCTTTCATCGTATTAGTTTTGAATGTATTCGTTAACTATTTGTACATGTTTTAGGTGTGTGCCTCGCCATACCCATTCTTGAATTAGCACTTAAATGTATCAACTCGCAGGGGCAAAAGTGGTATTTTAGGTCAAAACCACAACCGACAGTACTGTTGCTTCTTTTTTTTTTTTTTGATAAACCGACACTGTTGCTAAAGTGTTGTAGAGGAGGATTCAACAGATTTGTGGGTGACTTGAAACCAGGTAGCAGCATCACACAAGATCTTTGATCTTTCCTCGTTTTCAAAGTTAGTATGTAATATAAAATTGGTATTTTAAGCACTACTACTCGAACCGGACAACGGGTAGGAGTAGAACTATCCGACAAAAGATGACTCGACTGTTGACCACATGCAAATTAATTGACAGCGATCGCTCTCTTGTGAGTGGAAGGAATCTAAAGTTCTGTATATTTTCTTACATTCCTTTAAAAAACTGAGACAAAATGAAAAATTTAGGAAATGTGAACTGGAGAGAATATATAAAGTGACTAAACTAAAAAATAAACAAAAAAGAAGGGAATATTCGAATGTTATGTAATGTAACTTTGATTACATAATTTAATGTTAATGATTATGATGAGTGTGTGTATTTATTAGTCATGTAGTGAATGCTTTTAAATTTTAATTTCACACGGCAACAGAAAACGAAACGAATAATATGGAAACTAAAAAGTGGAAAAACGCGTTTCCTAATTTACCGCACAGTTTTTTTTTTTTTTTTAAATAGTATAATGATTAACTAAATTTCTTAAAAATATTAATAGTAGTACATATAATAGAGTAGAAGATTATGGAACATAATCCATCATTAATCTTTATTACCTTTAGTGTTTGACAAAACACCAAATCACTGTATTAAAAATAAAAAAGGTCCAAAAAGAACCTGAGTGTGATTAGTGAATGATCTTAAACTATAATTTCACACGGGAATAGAAAAAAACGAAATGAATAATATGGAAACTGAAAAGTGGAAAAACGCGTTTCCTAATTTGCCGCACAGATTATTTTGTTTAGTATAATGATTTAACTAAATTTCTTAAAATGGTTATTAATAGTACATATTTAAAACCTAATTGAGTTGAAGATTATGTAACATAATCCATAATTAATCTTATTTACCTTTAGTGTTGAGAAAACACCAAATTACTGTATTAATAAATAAAAAGGTCCAAAAAAAATCTGTCTCACTCATTCATAATTCATTCATCTTCTCATCTTCCTTGCTCGACCCGACAATCCAATCCACTAATCCAGTGTGGTTTAGAAAAAAGACTCTTCCTTTGTCCGATTTGTTTTTATAAATTCTCTTCCTTTTTTTTTTCTTGTTTGGAATCTTACAAGGAAACAAAAAACAGAGAAAATGGGTCACGGAGGAGAAGGGATGTCACTTGAATTCACTCCGACGTGGGTCGTCGCCGGAGTTTGTACCGTCATCGTCGCGATTTCGCTTGCTGTGGAGCGTTTGCTTCATCATTTCGGTACTGTTCTTAAGAAGAAGAAGCAAAAACCCCTTTACGAAGCTCTTCAAAAGGTTAAAGAAGGTACACAACACCCATCAATACACAACAAAAAAAAACCCTTTTTTTTTTTGTGAGTGGGTTCCACGGATCTTTTGCGTTACTTCTGGTTCCTTTTGCCAAATTGTTCTTCAGTTTTGGTTTTTATTCCTGTGTTATCATTAAACAGTGTTTTAACCTTTTGATTAAGGTTCACATGACTGCAAATTGTTGTTTTATGCCTTATGTGGTGGATATGTCAGATTTTGTTGTAGGCTGAGTCTTTAAAGTTTGATACTTTTACTGTTTTTTGTATTGCTTTCGTGCAAATTTGTTTGATCAATGACAAATTTTATTAGTATTGCAGAGTTGCTGTTGTTAATAGTGAGATGTGATTGTATCAGATTATAAGCAGCTTTGTTGTATTAAAAGCTAAAAGCTTTACTACTTTTTATTGTGTTGCTTTGGTGAATTTTTTTTGGCTCTCTGATATATCATTTTGGGGAATTGCAGAGCTGATGTTGTTGGGGTTCATATCGCTGTTACTGACGGTGTTCCAAGGACTCATTTCCAAATTCTGTGTGAAAGAAGATGTGCTTATGCATATGCTTCCATGTTCTCTAGATTCAAGAGCAGAAGCTGAGGCAAGTGGACATAAAAACGTTACTGCAGAAGAACATTTTCAGAGTTTCTTACCTATTGTTGGAACCACAAGGCGTCTACTAGCTGAACATGCTGCTGCGGCAGTTGGTTATTGTAGCGAAAAGGTAAATTAAAATACTTATGGGGTCTCGTTATAATCTTTTTTTGGGTGTTTCTCTTGCTAATTCTTGATTAAATCACTACTTACTTCTCGCCCTCTTGTTGTCAGCAAAAAGTACCATTGCTTTCACTTGAGGCATTGCACCATCTGCATATCTTCATCTTCGTCCTCGCCATATCCCATGTGACCTTTTGTGTCCTCACAGTTGTTTTTGGAAGCACCAGGGTGAGCGTTAATTAACCACATAGAAGTTTCTTACATTCATCTGTCAGTTAATGCACCATGATTCTTTATTCATGTTTTCTATGTTAATGCAGATCCACCAATGGAAGAAATGGGAGGATATGATTGCAGACGAGAATTTTGACCCTGAAACAGGTACTACTACATTACACAAGTTATTCGTTTTATCAGTATATGTATATACAAAATTCATGAAGATGCTAGTAGCATCTTGTTTGATTATTTGCTGTGCCTTTTGCAGCTCTGAGGAAAAGAAGGGTCACCCATGTACAGAACCATGCTTTTATTAAAGAGCATTTTCTTGGTATTGGTAAAGACTCAATCATTCTCGGATGGACGGTATGGTGTTTTCAAATTACATTGCTTGTTTTATTTCTGTTATCTATCCTTTGTAACCACCCAATATTGAGATCCCGTTGTTTACATAACAGCAATCCTTTCTTAAGCAATTCTATGGATCTGTGACGAAATCAGATTATGTGACTTTACGTCTTGGTTTCATTACGGTAAAATTTTGATTATTTTTCAAAAGTTGAATATTGGTAATGGAAATAAGTTGCTTTGGTCAGTTAGAGACTCTCATCTATTTGGCTGTTTTGCAGACACATTGTAAGGGAAATCCTAAGCTTAATTTCCACAAGTATATGATGCGTGCTCTGGAGGATGATTTCAAACAAGTTGTTGGTATTAGTTGGTATCTTTGGATCTTCGTCGTCATCTTCTTGTTGCTCAATGTTAATGGTATGCTTCATAAATTCATTTTCTTATGTCTAGTTTTGATCTAATGAAACGCTTTTTTTCAAATATAAATTGGAGTCCTTTTATATCGAAGCTACACTATCTTGCAGGATGGCACACATATTTCTGGATAGCCTTCATTCCCTTTATTGTGAGTCAATTGTTTATTTCCCCATTTCGTTTTCTCAGACTGCTGAAATCTTCTTTCAGTTAAAACTTACTTTTGTCCCTATGTTTTTGAACATCCAAAGCTGCTTCTTGCTGTGGGAACAAAGTTGGAGCATGTGATTTCGCAGTTAGCTCACGAAGTTGCAGAGAAACATGTAGCTATTGAAGGAGACTTAGTGGTGAAACCCTCTGATGAGCATTTCTGGTTCAGCAAACCTCAAGTTGTTCTCTACTTGATCCATTTTATCCTTTTCCAAAATGCTTTCGAGATTGCGTTTTTCTTTTGGATTTGGGTAAGTCAGGTTCTTTAAGAAAAAAACAAAACTCCAAGATTCACCTATAATGGTTAAGACTAATAAGTATATTCTAGGTTACATACGGCTTCGACTCGTGCATTATGGGACAGGTGAGATACATTGTTCCAAGATTGGTCATCGGGTAAGCAAAAGTTTCATACATTGTTGATATGTTTCAGTTAATAAATCTCGTTTTATACCAATATATTTCTTCTTTTATTTAGGGTCTTCATTCAAGTGCTTTGCAGTTACAGTACACTGCCACTTTATGCCATTGTCTCACAGGTGAAAAACTAGTTTCAACTATAAAGCTTCAGAATCTTTTGGTCTAGTTTTTAAAATTTCTGAAGAAGTGACCGTCCTCTTATGTTACAACAGATGGGAAGTAGCTTCAAGAAAGCTATATTTGAGGAGAATGTGCAGGTTGGTCTTGTTGGTTGGGCACAGAAAGTAAAGCAAAAGAGAGAACTAAAAGCTAGTAATGGAACCGAAGGAGGCTCCCAGGCTGGTCCTGATTCTGGTTCTGGTTCTGCTCCTGCTCCTGGTGCTGGTTCTGGTCCTGCTCCTGGTCCTGGTGCAGGGTTTGCAGGGATTCAGCTCAGCAGATTAAGAAACAACGCAGCAGGGGACACAAACAACGAGATTACACCTGATCATAAGAATTGAGCAGCAGAGATATATTTTCTTGAAAATATCATTATCAGATTTTAGCATCAAGGGCCGGCATTGTTTTTATACACAAGTTATAGTGACATGATTTTTTATATTTTGTTACAAAGTTACTCTATTGGGATTAGAATTGGGAATTGAATCTGATTGTATATTGTATTATTTGGAACATCGTAGTTAGGGATGCCCATTCTAGATGTTGGTTCAGTTCCGGTTTAATTATTTTGGTATTCGGGTTATAAATTTTAGATACCAATGGAAAACCAATTTTTTATTCAGTTGGAATTTGTGTTTTTATTCTACAGTGTTGGAAAGACTTTTGTGTTAAACCGGATCTCCAGTTTGATTTTCAAATCGGTTTATATTTTGTTCGGTTCGAATGATTAAACCGGTATTGTGTTGACGTTTTGATTCTAGTTCTGCAAAAGAGAGTCAAAGCCACTCACTCTACTCGCGCTTAAGTCGCTACTTTCATCTTCTTCTTCGAAAGCTCAGCACAATGGATTCTCTTAAGAACCGTCCCACCACGGTTGGTCTATCAGAGACTTTCGCAAGGTTAAAGAAACAAGGCAAAGTATGTAACTTCTCTTCAAAAATCCCCAAAGTTTCAATTTTGATTCCTCCCCAGACTCTGATCTGGGGGCTTTTCGATACTTTTACAGGTGGCTCTGATTCCATATATCACAGCTGGTGATCCAGATCTTTCTACTGCAGCAAAAGCTCTTAAAGTGCTTGATTCGTGTGGCTCGGACATTATTGAACTCGGTGTTCCATACTCTGATCCATTGGCTGATGGTCCAGCAATCCAGGTTCGATCCACAGAAGCAGCAAACTTTCAATCTTATTCTGAATATATAAACCTTCTCGTTCTTGGTTTAGGCTGCTGCGAGACGTTCGTTGCTTAAAGGAACCAACTTTAACTCCATTATCACTATGCTTAAAGAGGTGTGTCTTGGTTTTGCTTTTGTTTACTTTACCTCCTCTCGTAGCCTTTGTGGTTTTAGTTTTCTTAAGAAAGAGACTCTTTTTTATATTCCAAATTTCTCAGGTTATCCCTCAGTTATCTTGTCCAATTGCATTGTTTACGTATTACAATCCAATCCTGCGCCGGGGAATCGAGAACTATATGACTATTATTAAAGATGCTGGAGTTCATGGTACATTTAACATTTTCATCTTTTCTCCTAAGTAACTGCTTATTCTTTTTGCAGGGCTCAGTTTTGACACCATTTGCTTCCATTTATTTGTGGTTATTGTCTTCTCTATATTAACAGTTTGTTTTACATAACATGGTGTCTCTTCATAGGCCTTCTTGTTCCTGATGTTCCACTCGAGGAGACTGAGACTCTGCGGATTGAAGCTCGGAAGCAGCAGATTGAACTAGTAAGTTATTTTCCTCTAGCTGTCACAAAGACATCATATTTCGTAGCAAACTGTTTTCTTCTATTTTTACCCTATTATATACTATATTGTCCTCAAGGTATTGCTCACAACACCCACAACCCCGAAAGAACGAATGAACGCCATTGTTGAAGCATCTGAAGGATTTATCTATCTCGTAAGAATCAGCGTTTCACGATTCTTTAGATTAGTACATGATGATGTGTGTAAGTTCGTGTTCTTATGCGTGTGAATGTTATTATCGAGGTCTTTTCAGGTAAGTTCAGTAGGAGTTACAGGTACAAGAGAGTCTGTTAACGAACAAGTTCAATCTCTTCTACAACAAATCAAAGAGGCAACAAGCAAACCCGTCGCGGTTGGATTTGGCATATCAAAACCTGAGCATGTGAAACAGGTTGGGCTGCATAATCACTGGATTACCAATATCTCGGCAATAGGATTTGCTAGCCTGACGTGGTTTGTTTTAACATTACAGGTAGCTGAATGGGGAGCAGACGGAGTCATTGTGGGTAGCGCCATGGTTAAGATCTTAGGCGAGTCTGAATCACCTGAGCAAGGACTTAAGGAGCTAGAAGTCTTCACTAAATCTTTAAAGTCTGCTCTGGTTTCTTGATTTTCGAATACACAATGATTCTTCTCTTTATTCAATGCAAAGAACCAGATGAAGCCACCAGTGCTTCTTAATATTATAACATCCATCCATCTCCAAATAAAAATCAAGAGTTTTACATTATTGTAAAGTTTTCGGGTTCCGAAGGAGAAAATACAAGAATATCAAAAACAAACAAATGATATAGGCGCAACAAGCGTGCAGAACGCATATGTTTAACGCTGTGACACGGATTCTGCAGAGAAGAGGTACTTGACACGGGAAAGAACTGAATCATGAGCAGGATCATAGGGATGGTCCTTGGAAGGGATCTCCAAGATTGCAGGAACTGGCTTGTTGTAGCTATCCACCAAGAACCGGATCATATTGGCAATCTACAAGTATGAAATTTTCTCATTATGTTTTTGACACCGTAGGAAAAAAACAGACTTTAAATTAGTATAGCTATAGCACATAGGAATAGAGCCCATGTTGTTTCAAGCTCATAAATGATATGTCTCTAAGGGCTGTTGCAAAGTGACCTCATCTTATGTTCCAATGATATACTATTTACTGGGAAAAAGATAGTCACTAATGGCAGTAAACATAAGGGGCTCTATAAAGTGGAGGAGTACAAGTCATGAACTCTTTGATAAAGACTAAAATAAAACAGCACACACAGCAGTAAAGATGAGTAACAAGTGTACTGAAATTGGAGGAGAGCACTTACATATTGGCTTAAAAGAATGATAGCGATATCATCCCTTGCTGAGAATTCCTTGAAAGCATCCTCAATTTGTCTCACAGTTGTCTCTAAAAGGCAAGAAAAAAGCGAAATAAAGGAAAAATCACTTAATGTAGAAGACTAGAGGGCAATTTGATACAATTCTACAGAAATGGAAGTTAGGAAAGTTATCTCCTAACAAGATCACAGAAAAAATTGAATTGATGCAAAACATCCACTAACTCGATTTTATCAAAGGGACACATAACACTTTGAGACAAGTGACATAATTTGATTAATGATTGAAAACAATATCTTTCCTAAAGATCCAAAAACATACTTGAATCCACGATGAGGTAATTAGTCTTCCTCCTTATGTCAACATTACCAACTCCAGCCATCAAAAATCCAACTATAGTGTCCTGTACACAAAAATTTTAGCCAAGTAAGAGACGTTGGAAATTACAAAATGGTCACTACCAACAGATAGTTCTAAACAATTCTGCCACTGATTTCACCAGTAATAGTCAATGTACAAGGAGGAACTTGCAAGCTAAGTCACAAATAAGGGAAAAGACATAGTCTTTCTGGTGGAATACAATTGAATAAATCCAATTCTTATGCCAGAACAGTTGAAACTAACACAGAAAACCTAAATCCCTTGTTATGGTGGATTCAACAACATGTAGCAGATGAGATCATCATTGTCAGATCTGATCTGATCCGAAATCAAGAGATATACAAAAACTTAAGAAAAAGCTAATCTAGGGAGTGACCACTACCAAAAAGATTACAAATTTCACAAACAAATCCAAAGTCTATGTACCCAACATAACGCATTGATTTAGTCCAGATCATCAAATCTCAGAGATTCAAAACTCAACACAGTGAGATCCCCAAAAACCAACATTTTCTAAACAATCAAAACCACGAAGCCTCAAATCCGTCATCAAAAAGATTGAATTTTTTTTTTTCCTTCCGTAATACGAGTTTACCTCATCGGCGATCATTGCGATGAGGGCAGAGTTGCGAGCAGGGATCGGAGCTCTCCCAGCCATATTTTTGATTCAACTGCACACACACACGCAAACCACACAACAACCCAGAAACAAAATCAATCAATCTAGCGAATACAATCATCGACACTAAAGATAGAGAAGAAAGCTCTTTGATTTTGTTGTACTCATTCATTACCTCTTTTTCTCTGTTCTTCTCGTTTTTTTCGATTTGATCGATAGATAGATAGATTTGTAATCACTACCAAAAAAAAAAAACCTTGGAAGTCAGAACACGATTCAATTGACTATATTACCCCTAACTTATACCCTTATTAACAACACTAACCCTCCTTTAATAATTGCGCTTTAACCATTTAACAGTAAAAAATGGCGAAAGTGTAAATAGTAAAATGATAATGAGTGCAAGTCCCATCAAAGCCAGCTTTTGCCTCTTCAAGGGTACTTTTGTCCTTTCTCTTACCTCTCTTTTGTCTCTACTTCAGACAAAAAACCTCCTGTGATATTATTTTTATATGTGAAGCAGAGCAAAAGCAAAAAAAAAAAAATCTAGAAGGAAGAAGAAGAAGAAGAGTGAGTCAGAGTGGAGCTAGCTGCAATGGCGGATTCTCACTCTCTCAACAACAATCAGCTCTCGAGACACACTTCTATTTTCAATTTGCGTTTATGGGTCGTTCTCGGCGTTTGCGTTGGAGCCGCGATCGTTCTTTTACTCGTTCTCATCTCTCTCTGGTTCGTTTACAGACGAAGCAACAAGAAGAACAAGTCATCTCTCGACCCTTCTTCTTCTTCTTTTTCGAAGTCTCATCATACAATTGTTCCCGTTGTTTCCAAGGAGATTCAAGAGATTCGGGTTGACCCGTCTCGACCTCCGGTTCAACCCGACCCAACGCCAGAGACTCACCAGGACGATACCAAAATTCACATCGAAATCGGGAAAGATCATCGGATTTCGTATCCGGAACGAGGTGGTTGGACTGGTTCCGGGTCGGGTTCGGGGTCGGGTGATCAGGGTTTAATTATGTCGGCGGGTCCCGAGGTTTCTCATTTAGGTTGGGGACATTGGTATACGTTGAGGGAGCTTGAGGTTTCTACTAATGGATTCGCTGACGAGAATGTGATCGGACAAGGAGGGTATGGGATTGTGTATAGAGGTGTTCTTGAGGACAAGTCAATGGTGGCTATTAAGAATCTGCTCAACAACAAAGGACAAGCTGAGAGAGAGTTTAAAGTCGAAGTTGAAGCTATTGGAAGAGTGAGGCACAAGAATCTGGTGAGGTTGCTAGGTTATTGCGTTGAAGGAGCTCATAGGATGTTAGTTTACGAATATGTTGATAATGGGAATTTAGAACAGTGGCTTCATGGTGGTGGTTTGGGATTTAAGAGTCCTCTTACTTGGGAGATTAGAATGAACATTGTTCTTGGAACAGCTAAAGGGTTGATGTATTTACACGAAGGTCTAGAGCCTAAGGTTGTTCACCGCGATATCAAATCAAGTAATATCTTGCTTGACAATCAATGGAACTCGAAAGTTTCAGACTTTGGGCTAGCTAAGCTCTTGGGTTCGGAGATGAGCTATGTGACTACTCGTGTGATGGGTACGTTTGGGTATGTGGCTCCTGAATACGCGAGTACAGGGATGTTGAATGAGAGAAGCGATATTTATAGCTTTGGTGTTTTGGTTATGGAGATCATTTCGGGGAGGAGTCCTGTGGATTATAGCAGGGCTCCGGGAGAAGTGAATCTTGTGGAATGGTTGAAGAGAATGGTGACGAATCGAGATGCGGAAGGGGTTTTGGATCCGAGGATGGTTGAGAAACCGTCGTTAAGGTCATTAAAGCGTACTCTTTTGGTAGCTTTGAGATGTGTTGATCCTAATGCTCAGAAGAGACCAAAGATGGGTCATATCATTCACATGCTTGAAGCTGAGGACTTGGTCTCTAGAGATGATCGGAGAAACTCCGGAGGAGGAGGAATAGAACCGGGAAAGTCACCACGGAGGAAGACAGATGTGAATGAATCAGCGGATGAGAGTGGTAATTCAGTTCTGATCAACAATGACCAATTAGCTTTGGAGAAGGAGAATGAGAATCAGTAATTTTGTTAACTATTTTTAGAAGTTTTGTGTGTTATGTGTGTAGATTTTTGGAAATTTACAATAATTCAAAAAAAAAAAATATATATATATATATATATATGGTTTTTTTTCTTTTCTTTAGATTCAGTCTATTGTAATGTATAGCCTAAAGAGTTAAATAGTGTGTTGTGTTATATTGGATGTTAAGGGTTTTTATTTATTTTTTAAGTTTGTGTATAAAAAGAAATATAGAGAGTGAATTTCATAAATATATTATTAATTATTTTCATAAATACTTTTTAATTTGACGTTTAAAATTGCTTATAACGTGAAAAAATGTCTATGTAAGATCTTTTTTTGTGTGTATATTATTTTAATTCACATAAAATTTTGGATTGAAAAAGATCTACTGTATAATAAATTTTCTCATTAAGCTTAGTGATTTTTTTTAATTGCTTTTGGTGAGATTTATAATTTATTTTATCTTCCGATTTGTGTTTACAAACACAAAATAGAGTGAGTCTCATGATTTTCTGACATATGTTACTTTTGTTGGATTAAAATGTCTTAACGGTTTATGTTTTACTTCTTTATTTACTCGCGGTACACTGTGGGACTAAATTATAAATTATTGTATTTTAAATAATAATTTTTAATTTATTTAGTTTTCAAATTCCCAATTAATTAATTTAAATATAATTAATTTATAATTTTGTTTAGAATGTTTTTTTTCTTCTTACGTTTTATACAGTTTAGAACCTAATTACATTAAATTTGTTATTAGATAGAATATAAAATTTTAAAACTTTTAGTTTTGTATTCTATAATTGAACAGAGGTATATATATGCATATATGGTATGTTAGTGTATATTTTTATGTGTATACAATTTTTTTTTTTTGGAATATTAAGAATGTGTTGTAGTATGTGTAATATTTTGTAGTTCATATACTAAATAATTTATAAGTTAATTTTCCAAACTATGACTACAAATCTATAATATATGAAATAAACTATTAATTTTAGTGTTGGTTCTATAGTCCAGACCCGCCATGCTAGGCGGATCACGCAACATGTTCAAAGATTTTTAATCCGCAAAAACTCATCATACGAAACCCGTAAAAGTAAAATATAGTATGTGAGGCTAAAAGTCACTTTTTATCAAATCAATTTTTCAAATTTTTATCAAGTAAAAAATAATATTTGGGTTCAACCTCTTCATTCATCTCCTTATAAAATAAAGAAATAAAATTTGTATACATTTGCTATTATGTTTGTTACCTTTTAAAACACTTAGTTTCTATAAAAAAAATCGAATATAGGTAGAATTAATTTGTTTATTAAATTAATTATTTAATGTAATAATATGTTTGTAAATACTAAATAGATTCCAAATTCAGGATTTATTTACTAAATGTCTTTAAAAATGGATATATAAATTTATTTAATAGTGAAGGTAAAAGTCTTCGGAGAGAGAGAGATGTCTAACGGTTTATGGTTATGTTAATTTCCTTATTTATTTCAGCCAGCTCTATCTAGACTTCGTGCTTAAACTTGAGGAAATAATAGGAAAGTGACATTTGAACGAAACATTGAATTTCCTGGAAGCTGCCACTTTCAATAAACTATATACGTATGTCGTCTGACATTTTCTTCTTTCATGATAGTTCATGAAGACATTGACTTTATGTGTATTCCTCTTCTCTTTCCCTATCCAGTTTCTTCTTTTGGATTTTCTTTTTCTTGCGTCTCCTTGGCAGTAAACAACGTACGGTTGCTTTTCTAGAAAGTTATTTGAGCAAGATGGGAAACTGTTTAGCGTTTGAGATATCCTGCGATCAAGTGTTGAATCATGCTTGTGGCTGCTTATTTGGTGATCAAAATTACATTCTCATGATGGAAGGAAACCTCGAGGCTCTGGAGAACACTATGCAAGAACTCGAGGCAAAACGAGATGATCTGTTAAGAAGAGTTGTCTTAGAGGAAGACAAAGGTTTGCAACGGCTTGCTCAAGTCCAAGGATGGTTTTCAAGGGTAGAAACTGTTGGGTCCCAAGTCAATGATCTGCTTGAGGCTAGATCAGCTCAAACTAGAAGATTGTGTCTATGCGGATACTGTTCTAAAAATCTCATCTCAGGCTGTGATTATGGTAAAAAGTTAGCCAAGAAACTGAACGAAGTTCAAGGACTTTTATCGAAAGGAATTTTTGAATTGGTGGCAGCGAAAGGTCCTGCACCTAAGGTGGAGGAGAAGCATATACAAACCACTGTTGGTTTGGATACGATTGTCGAAAGCACATGGAACCACCTCATGAGCGATGGACGCAGAAGTTTGGGTCTTTATGGTATGGGGGGAGTAGGCAAAACCACTCTCTTGACTCGTACTAACAATAAGTTCCTTCAATTGATGAGTGGATTTGATATTGTGATATGGGTTGTGGTCTCCAAAGATTTGCAAAACGAAGTCATCCAGGAGCAGATATTGGTAAGACTAGGTCTCGACAAGGAATGTAAACAAAAAACCGAAAAGGAGAGAGCCGCTTACATATACAATAATCTTAACAGAAAGAAGTTTGTGCTGTTATTGGATGATCTATGGAGCAAAGTAGATTTAAACAAAATAGGAGTTCCACCTCCAACTCAAGAAAATGGATCCAAGATACTTCTCACCACTCGCTCTATAGAAGTTTGCAAAGATATGGAGGTTGATGAGACGATGGAAGTTAAGTGTTTGTCTCCAGATGATGCTTGGGATTTGTTCCAAAAGATAGTTGGAGATCAAACCTTGTTAAAGAGCCATCAGGAAATTACCGCACTTGCTAGAAAAGTTGTTGAGAAATGTTGTGGCTTGCCACTTGCTCTTAATGTCATTGGCAAAGCCATGACATGTAAAGATACTATACAAGAATGGGAACATGCCATTCATGTGCTGAATTCGTCTAGCCTCCGCTTTCCAGGCATTGAAGTAAATCTTTTTTCCGTTTTGAAGTTCAGTTATGATAGTTTGAAGGATGAGAAAGTCAAATCATGCTTTCTATACTGTTGTTTGTTTCCGGAAGATTTTCAAATTGAAAAGGAGGAACTGATAGAATATTGGATATGCGAAGGATTCATATATGGAAATGGAGATGAAGATGTAGCAGCTAACTACTACCAAGGTCATGATATAATTGGTACGTTACTTCGTGCACATTTATTGATGCATGGTGATTTCTCAAACAATGTGAAAATGCATGATGTGATACGTGAGATAGCTCTTTGGATAGCGTCTGACTTTGGAAAACAGAAAGAAACACTCTGTGTTAAAACCGGTGTCCAGTTACGCCATGTACCGAATGACATCAACTGGAAAGTTATGAGACGGATGTCTTTAGTAAGTAATAAGATTGTGGAGATATCTTGCAGAAGCTTCAACTGCCCCAACCTTTCAACCCTATTACTCCAGAAAAACAAGTTGGTGAATATTTCAGGTGAATTCTTTCGGTTTATGCCAGCACTTGTGGTCTTGGATCTTTCGGAAAATGAGAGTCTTTCTTGTTTACCGGAAGAAATATCTAACTTGGGTTCGTTACAATATCTCAACTTATCATCCACGATGATAAAATGGTTACCAGTTGGTCTCAAGGAGTTGACGAAACTAATCAACCTGAATCTGGAGTATACTAATCAACTTCAAAGTCTTGTTGGGATATCAACAATTTTACCAAATCTTCAAGTGTTAAAACTGTTATGTTCTCGTGTTTGTGTTGATGACAGATTAATAGAAGAGCTACAACTCTTGAACCAGTTAAAGATTTCAACAGTAACCGTCGATGATGCCAGGATTTTGGAAAGTATACAAGAAGTGAAGCAACTGTCAAGTACTATCCGAGGTTTATGTCTCAACAACATGTCAGCTCATGTTGTTAGATTAAACACGGTGGCTCTAGGTGGTCTTCACCGCTTTATAATTCTGGACTTCAAAATCTCTGAGATAAAGATAGATTGTTGTAAAAGCAAAGAAAGTAATGCGGGGATTTCACCAATGTGCACAAGTTCTCAAGGCTTTAAGCACCTCTCCATTGTTCAAACATTCGAGTTGGAAGGTCCGATGGATTTTACATGGCTGTTGTTCGCCCAAAATCTCACGTATCTATCTGTAAGGGAGTCATTGAGCATAGAAGAAATAATAAACAGAGAGAAAGCAATAAGTATTACCAATGTGCATCCGGATATTGTAGTACCCTTTGGGAAGCTGGAAACTCTTGATGTAAGTCTTATTGCCGAGTTAAAGGGAATCTGCTGGAATCTTCCAGCTCTTCGGACTACCCTGAAAAACTTCACTACCATTGACTGTCCAAAGCTGTCACTGAGTTACTGAGACACGAAGAATAATGGATGGCAAATTGGAAGCACGTACGAGACTCCTAAACACCTTATATTACAGATCACAGCTGTAGTCCTCCTCTCTCTCTCTCTCTCTCTCACTGGCTTGATTTTCACACACTCTGTGTAACTGTATCCTCTATGTTCTCAATTTCGTTTGTGTTTGTTGTCTAGTTGCATTTTCCTTAGTTGCACTTCCCAAAGTGAAAGTGCAACAGAGCTCTGAAGGGAGCAGACAACTGTGAAGTATCACAGAGGGCTGATGTGGAGAAATATTGTGAACGTGATGACAAGATGCGTGGGAAGGAAGGAAGAAGAGATCAAGATATACTCGAAGATATTGAGAGTATATTTGATAAGAAGAGATAAGGGAAGATATTTTCTTAGAGATAGGGAATATTTCTTTTTAGCTAGGATACACAAAGATCTAGGTTAGAGATCGTTTGTGGGGTTATAAGTAGGCGTGGGCTAGCCACAAAAAGAGCTAGCACTCGTGGGATAAAATTTGTGAGATTTGTATACCTTCAAGCAAATACAAAAAGCTTTGAAGGTGAGTGTGTTTTAACTCTTTTAGATCTACACAGGGTGTTGTGTTAGATAGATAGGAGAGTGAGCTTAGTTTCAAGTCTTGTAAGAAACAGAAGTTTTTATAAGATTGATTAAAGCGTTTGCTTGGCGCGTTCCAAGTGTTTTATTCTGTGTGTTGTGTTCTCTATACCTTAACAATTGGTATCAGAGCAGACACCTGATAAAAAGTTCTGGTATCTTTTTCAACAGGTGAGATCTTGCGACTAGGGTATGGAGAAATCTCTGGAGGTTGTTGCGTTACAAGGACCATTGAAACTGGATCCAGAATGCTTTGGTTACTAGAAAGTCTCAATCAAGCAAGTCATCTCAAGCATTGATATGGAAGCTTGGTTTGCAGTGGAGGACGGCTGGTCTCATCCAACTGAGAAGAATGAAAAAGGCGAACTGGTGCAGAAACACAGAAAGAAATGGACAGCTGAAGAAAAGGCTGAGTCCAAACACAACTCACAGGCTCTGTCAGTCATCTTCAAATCTCTGCCAAGAGACATTTTTAATCAAGTTCAAGGTTGTGAGTCAGCTAAGGAGGCGTTGGACATTCTGGTCGTCACATTTGAAGGCACATGCCGAGTTAGGCGCACAAGGTTGAACAATCTTGCATCTGACTTTGAGAACTTGCAAATGACTGAAACTGAATCTGTGGCAGATTATAGTAGCCGGTTGAGTGGTATTGCTCAAGAATCTGTTATTTTGGGCAAACGATACAAGGACAAGAAGTTGGTCAAGAAATTCCTCAGAAGTCTACCTGACAAGTTTCAACCGCACAGATCTGCTATTGATGTGTCTTTGAACTCTGATGAGCTCAAGTACAATCAAGTCGTTGGGATGATACAGACGTTTGAGATGCAACTAAAGAAGAAAGAGAAGATGAATGCTAAGTCATTTGCTCTTAAAGCTATAGAGGAACAGAGGTTTGCTGAATCTCAGGAGCTTGAAGACGAAGAAAAGTTGGGTCTGTTGGTTAAGAAGTACTTTCAGAAGATGGAGAGAGGTCAGCGGAAGGGAACTACGTCACTCACGAATGCTGATTTTGACAAAGGGTTCAGGAAAGGTGATAAACCAGAGCGTCAATGTGCTGAGTGTGAAGGGTATGGACATTACAAGGCTGAGTGTCCAAATAACAAACGTAAGAATTCTTTGCAATGTTATGGGTGCAAGGGCTTTGGTCATACCAAGACTGATTGTCCCTCACAAGGTAATAAGCAGAAGTCCTACATCACATGGATTGAAAGTGATTCTGATGAAGAAGACAACAAAGGTGAAATTCTGAACAACTTTGTGGCTTTGCTGGGAGTCATCAAGGAAGACGAAGGAGACGAAGCTCTATTGTTAGAAGAGGACTTTGACAAGAAGATGGAATCTGACTCCGATGGAGAGGAGGCTGGCTTGTCAATGGAAGATCAGATAGGGCTTCTTATTCAGACTGTTGTGCAAAAGACCCAAGATAACAGTGAGCTGTCAGCCGAGAGAGATACTCTTCAAATGAACGTTGCAATATTGTCTAAGGAGCTGAGTGAAGAAAAAGCCAAGTCTCTGCGTCTTGAGAAGAAATTGGAGGATCAACTGAAGAACATCAGGATGCTAAGTAAAGGAACTAAAGATCTCGACAACTTACTCAATATTGGACAATCAAGCACCGCAAAGTGGAGTCTGGGGTATCAAGGAATCAAATCTGACAAGTCAACGCAATTTGTTAAAGGGCAAAACACTGAGCCAAAACTCAAAGAACAACTTGTTGCATCAATCGCTCAACATAATCAGTTACCTAAGGTGAATCCGCATCACAGGCGGATGACTATGCAACGTGAGTTGCCTGGAAGACAGTCATATGGGTCACACAACTATCAACAGCCTGATCAGCGCTCTGTTAGTCTCAGCAGGAGAAGAGGATGCTGGTACTGTGGTCGTCTTAACCACTATAAGGCCCAATGCTACAAGTTTCAGAATCGTGTGACAAATCTAGTGCAGAATTATGGTTTCTATCCAGCTATTAGAAGAGTTAGTCAAGGGTATGTCAGGAAAGATGATCTCTACTGTCATGTTGCATACACAGCGGATAGAACTGAGGTTGATCAGGCTAAATGGTACTTTGACAGTGGATGCTCCAGACATATGACAGAAGCTCTTGACAACTTGTCTCATATAGAAGATGTTGCTGGTGGAAGAGTCACGTTTGGAGATGGAGGTAAGGGGACAATCCGAGGAAAAGGTGCAACAAGTGGTGACACTCAACCACATCTGAAGGATGTGTTCTTGGAGGATGGATTGAAGGCCAATCTGACCAGTGTGAGTCAATTGTGTAATGAAGGCTTGGATGTTACGTTTACCAAGAAGGACTGCAAAGCTGTTGATCAACAGGGGTCTGTCAAACTCAAAGGAAGATAATCTGGAAATAATTGCTATATGTGGAAATCTGAAATGCAATGTTTCAATGCAACTGCGGAGCTAGACACCGAGTTGTGGCATCAAAAACTTGGCCATTTGAATGTTCGCACAATGCTGAAATTGGAAAACCAAGAAGTTGTACGTGGACTGCCCAAGCTGAAGAGTGATCCACACTTTATATGTGGTCCATGCAACAAGGACAAGGAAATCAAAGCATCTCATGGGTCTGTAACAGACATCCGCACAAGCCATCCTCTACAGCTTGTCCACATGGATCTGATGGGGCCTATACAAGTTCAGAGTATATATGGACGATGATTCATCTTTGTGATGGTGGATGACTACTCTCGCTACACTTGGGTAAGGTTTCTTTGTGATAAATATGATACTCTTGAGTGCTTTCGTATTCTTGCCTTGTAGATTAAAAGTGAGAAGTGCTCAATCAAACCATTCGAAGCGACCATGGTGGTGAGTTTCAAAACGACAAGTTTGAACAATTCTATGGGCATCAAGGCATCACTCATCAATACTCTGCACCAAGAACTCCCCGAAACAGAATGGTGTTGTTGAACGTAAGAACAGGACGTTGCAAGCGATGGCAAGATCTATGCTGCATGGAAATCAGGTTCCTCATCGGTTATGGGATGAAGCTGTGAACACAGCCTGCTATATCATCAACCCTGTGCATGTTCGCCAAGGAACCAGTAAGACTCCCTATGAGCTTTGGAAAGGGAAGTCTCCAACTGTGCACTATTTTCATGTGTTCGGATGCCTCTGCTATATTCTGAATGATAAGGATCATTTGGGTAAATTTGACTCCGAAAGTGATGAAGGCATCTTTCTAGGTTATTCCGGACATAACACTGCCTTCTGTGTTTACAACAAATGTCTACGATCTGTTCAGGAGACTGTCAATGTAGTGTTTGACGACACCTCCTTCCTCCGGGTTGCAGTGGTGCCCATTGTCTCCGACACGGACCTGGTAACTGATGCTGAGAAGTCTGTGCCAGAATCTGCCACCCCTGTTGTCTCTGACAGGCCTGTGTCAACTCACGATTCAGTTCCTGTATCTTCTCATGTTCATCGGAATCACTCCTCTACTGATGTTATAGGTGCGATTCAGGGGGGTAGAGTTACCAAAGGGAAGCAGATTGACTTTGCTCAGCTGGCTGGGAAGAAACAAAAGGTTGTCATTCCGGAGTCTGTCTCTTAGGATTCTGCTGTAGTACAGTTTGCATGTTTTGTTTCGTTTATTGAGCCCAAGAATCACAAGGAGGCGCTTCGTGATGAGTTTTGAGTTGCTGCTAACAAGATGAGCTGGAACAATTTGAACGTAGTGATGTTTGGGAACTCACTCAACGTCCTGCTGACGTCAATATAGTAGGAACAAAGTGGATATTCAAAATAAAAGTGATGCTAGTGGCTGCATTATGAGGAACAAAGCAAGGGTTGGTAGCTCAAGGTTATTCTCAGATTAAGGGTATTGACTTTGATGAAACCTTTGCTCCGGTGGCAAGGTTGGAATCAATTAGGTTTATGTTTGGTATGACATGTGCGCTTAAGTTCACCTTGCATCAGATGGATGTTAAAAGTGCCTTCCTAAATGGAATATTGCAAGAGGAGGTTTATGTTGAGCAACCAAAAGGCTTTGAGAACGCACATCACCCTGAGCATGCTTATCGACTGAAGAAAGCCCTGTATGATTTAAAGCAGGCACCACGAGCATGGTATGAGAGGTTGACTACGTTTCTAATGGATCATGGATACAGTCGAGGGAGTGTTGACAAAATGTTGTTTGTTCTTAACAGCAACAACGACCTGATGTTTGTTCAGATCTATGTGGATGACATTGTTTTTGGTTCCACTTGTCAACCTCTCGTAAAACAGTTTGTGGAGAGCATGTCTCAGGAGTTTGAGATGAGCATGGTGGGAGAGCTAAGGTACTTTTTGGGATTGCTAGTTAAACAATCGGCTGATGGGATCTTTGCATCTCAAAGTACTTATGCTAAGGAGCGTGTACAACGCTTTGGGTTGGAAAAGAGTAAAGAAGCCAAGATTCCCATGGGCGCTAATGACAGACTCTCCAAGGACGAAGAAGGGGAGGATATAGATGAGAAACTATACAGAGGAATGATTGGAAGTCTACTGTATTTGACTGCTAGCCGTCCAGACATATGTCTGTCAGTAGGGATCTGTGCACGCTATCAAGCTAAGCCAAAGATGTCACACTTACTAGAAGTAAAGAAGATCATCAAGTACATCAAAGGGACATTGGACTTCGGTATCTACTATACCAAGGATACCAATACCAGTCTGAGTGGGTATTGTGATGCTGATTGGGCAAGATCTGTGGATGATCGTCGCAGCACAAGTTGAGGATGCTTCTTCATGGGCAACAACCTAATATCATGGCACAACAAGAAACAAAACAGTGTCTCTTTATCAACTGCTGAGGCTGAGTACATTGCCTTAGGAAGTTGTTGCACACAACTCCTTTGGATGCGGCAAATGACTTCTGACTATGGTATGGATTCTGATACTCTGTTAATTCATTGTAATAATTTGAGTGCAATAAACATCTCTAAGAATCCTGTGCAGCATTCTAGAACTAAACACATAGATATTAGACACCACTTTGTTCGTGAATAGTTGAGGCGAAACTTATCGAGATTGACCATGTGAGCACTGATTTTCAGGTGGCTGATTTGTTTACCAAGCCTTTGGACTTTAACAGATTCATTAATCTGAGAAAGTCTATTGGTGTCTGTGAATTCTAATCTCTTTCTCTGAGTTGTGTTGATCTAAGATAGGAACATGAGTTAAGACAGATCATAGAAATCCTGGAATATATAGAAGATCAACACTCTGAAAAAGCTGTGGGAAATAGCTGTCTGTCATGCCGGTCTATCCATCCTGTTAAACGTTGTTATGATTTAAGGAGGTCAAAGAGCTGTGAAGAGACATGCACATTTATTCTCAGGTTCAATAACCTGTTGAAAGTCAAGCCTAGAATCAGTGACTGACAAAATCAAATGATGTCACTGAAGTTCAAGGTGATGAAGCAGCCATCAAGAGGCTGAGTGGAATATATACTAAAAAAAAAAAAAAATGATGTGCTCTTCAAAGATATGATCTCCAGCTGCCTTAACATGTTATGATGGGCTAAAGACTAAAGGCATGCCAGTGTGAAAGACTACCCACATGCAACAATTCTCTGATCTCTCAAGAGGTTGTGATAGTTCCTAATGAAGGTTCTGAACAAGTAGTTGACACGACAGAGGTATGATTAGTGTTCTGATTTCTATGTTAATAAAAAAATAATAATAATAATTAAAAAAAATTGCTCATGTGTGTTTAATTCTCGATCTGGGTCCCTTAGGGTTTATCATTAGTGGCCTAGTGGGTGTGTGTATCCGTGTTTGATTCATGAATCTGATAAATTGGATCATAAGAAGGAAAGAACAAGGTTTATTGGTGCATTGTCATTAATTGTGGTTACATGAATTGGCAAGAGTATGTGGTCGAAAAAGGAAATAGATGCAGTGTACACTGATGGTTAATTGAGTATTTTCAGGATTGCCTCTTATTTTTTGGGCCGGGACTGAGCAGTCCATTGATTCTCATGAGCGTGTATAAAAGGAGCGGCTAGGGTTTTGAGCTTCTAATTTTTCTCTCCTCTGATTTTGCTCTCTAACTCTTGATCACCATGAAATATGTGTTTAGCGGTTTCCACTATGATTCTAGTTCGGATGAGGAGCTTCACACCCCTCCGTTAGCCCTACCTCCGCCGTCTCCTTATGTCTCGATTGATCCTACCACGGCGATGGTCATCTACGAACCTCGAGATGAATCACCTACAACAACTCCAGTGCCGGCGGACCCCTTGCCGAGGCCAGCTATTGTCGAGATGGATCACAACACATGCGACTCTTCATCTTCTCTGCCAAGGAAGGTGCGATCTCGTTATCCGGTGGTTGATCTCACTGGTGACGTCCTTGTGCCTACTTTGTCGAATAAGGGAATCTCGTCCCGGCTGCGTAAACGACAATCAGTTGCTGATGCGGACAGCCGCGACTCCAAGTGTCCGTCTCTTGGAAAGGACAAGGGCGTGTCCTCGTCTTGCGGTGCTCCTTCAAAGGAATTTGACTCAAAACGGTTCATATCCGCTGATGCTGCTCGAAGGTATGGTTTCTTTGCTTCTCGAACCATTGCTGCTGAGGTTTGCTACTCTCTGGGAGTAGATGATCCAGCTAGGGAGCTGCTTGATCAAGCTGGTCTGTTGAAAACTGTCACTCAAATCGGGTCTTATGATTCTGATGTTGTCTATGAGTTCTGGGCAAATCTTCCAGCAGTTAAGGTTGAAGGGAACTTAGTTGATGTGCTTGTTAGAGATTGGGTGTATGAGTTTTCACCAAGCCGCATTAATGCCTTGTTCGGTCTTCAGGTGGTTGATGTACGCGAACAAAGACTACAGACAGCTGCGATTCTGGAGGAGGATCTTGCTCTCTTTCTATCCGGTGGCAAAGTGAAGACCTGCAAGCAGCTGGTGTCAACGGCAATCAAGGACCCGGTGATCAAGGATTTGCATAAGATATGCTGCAGCAACTGGTCTCCCACGGTGAATACAGGGTACATTTCAGCAAACAGAGCCATGGTGATCTACATGATCATGCATCGCATTCCGTTTGATTTTGGGAGAATGATCTATGATCAAATCATACAGTTGGGTCTGCAAGCTCAGTCAGGGTTTCGTCTACCGTTTCCCAGTCTTATTCATCAGCTCTTGGAAGCTCAGCGCCCTGTTCCGAGTCTTCAGCAACAAGACACGAAGAAGACAAAGGGGAAGAATATTGTGTAACGGCCTGCGGAATCGGTTCTTCGCAGTGGTAAGTCTGCAGAGCGCAAAGCCATCCGGTTGGCCATTCAGATTCTGCAAGATACCTCTTGGAAGCTGGTAAGTAATCACATCTCTGTGTGCACTTCGAAGTATTCATGATATTTTTGACTAAACTATGCCAACCAAGCAGGGGGAGATGAGTCTGATTCAAATGTTTGAGGGGGAGTCTGAGCTGAGGGGGAGATGTTTGAGTTTTTTTATTATTTTATTCGCTATTTTTATTTGTTGCTTCCTGTAGTTTTTTTTCTTTCTATGCTTTAGACTTGTGTTTGGAAGTTTTTAGTGTTTGAGACTTGTTTTTTAATTTGTCTGATAATTTGGTTGGTCTCATTGCTTCTTTGGTGATAACTTATCTGCCTGATGATTTTTTGAGATACACTGTTGGTACAGTTGTGTCTGTGTTTTGGCTGCTGGTGTTTGTTTGTGTTTTTGACAGGATAAATGCAATGGATGCTTGTTTGACAAGTTCAGTCAAAAAGGGGGAGATTGAAAGTGCAACAGAGCTCTGAAAGGAACATGCAACTGTGAAGTGTCTCAGAGGGCTGATATGCTGACGTGACATGACGTGCTGACGTGGAGAAATATTGTGGACGTGATGACAAGATGCGTGTTAAGGAAGAAAGAAGAGATCAAGATATACTCGAAGATATTGAGAGTATATTTGATAAGAAGAGATAAAGGAAGATATTTTCTTAGGGATAAGGAATATTTTCTTTTAGTTAGGATACACAAAGATCTAGGTTAGAGATCGTTTGTGGGGTTATAAGTAGGCGTGGGCTAGCCGAAAAAAGAGCTAGCACTCGCGGGATAAAAGTTGTGAGATTTGTATACCTTCAAGCAAATACAAAAAGCTTTGAAGGTGAGTGTGTTTTAACTCTTTTAGATCTACACAGGGTGTTGTGTTAGATAGATAGGAGAGTGAGTTTAGTTTCAAGTCTTGTAAAAAACAGAAGTTTTTATAAGATTGATTAAAGCGTTTGTTTGGCGCGTTCCAAGTGTTTTATTGTGTGTGTTGTGTTCTCTATACTTTAACACAAAGTTCCAAACTATTGTTCCAAAACATTGAAAATTCATAAACTATTTTTTTTTCGTTAACAGGTTTGTCAATTGTCATCTCTTAAATAGTTAAATTCAAACATTGAAGTTGTTTCTTCTGTGTGGTATATATGTAGTTTTTTTTTTTGTAACTTTGCAATAATTAAAAATGCTGCTTGAATATATGTTTTCTTTAGGTTAGTCTATTGTCATATATAGCCAACATAGTGATGATTTGTGTTTTTGGCGACATCTAAGTTAAGGTCTTTTGGTTTATGTCCAGAAAAAGAAATTCCATAAATCCGTTATAAGATTTTGATTTTTTTTTTGTTAATAACCGTATAAATTTACGCGCGAAAAATTATAGTTCGTTAATCATTTTTAGAAACTTTTGTATATATTATTATCATAACTAACAAGAATTTCAAGTTTTGGATTAGAAAAAAAAACCATAAATCAAAATAGAGTGAACTTCAATTTTTTTTTGTGCCTAAAATTTTCATATGTTACATTATTGATAGATTAAAATTTAGTCTAGTGGTTTATGTTAATGTCCTTGTTATATATCACCCACTAGTCAATTGAATCAATCAAACTTTTGATGAGTAAACTAATAAATCAAATAATAATGTTGGCATTAAAAAGTTACTTTTATTCATACAAATATTAGTGGAGCGTTATACGAATATTAATATTATAATACTATTAAAAAAATCAGAATATGTAAAGAAATACCAATATATTTTAATTTTGTGCGTATATAGAAAAAAAAAAAAAAAAAAAAAAAANAGAAGAGAATATTCTAATGTGGGTGGACCTAAATGCAAATAGGCGGAAGTACCGACAAAAAGAAAGTGAAGCGAGAAGAGATGATGAACAGTATCTTCTCCATTGACGATTTCTCCGATCCTTTCTGGGAATCACCTCCGATTCCTCTTAATCCCGATTCTTCCAAGTCCGTTACGGCGGCTGAGGACCAATCGGAATGGACTTTCGAGATGTTTCTCGAAGAGTTTTCTTCTTCGGCGGTGAGCTCTGAGCCACTTGGAAACGACGCGATCGTCGGTGTTTCTTCGGCCCAGTCTCTTCCTTCTGTTTCTGGACAGAACGATTTCGAGGAGGACGATAGCCGATTTCGCGATCGCGATTCGGGGAAGCGGGATTGTGCTGCGGCGACGGTGGTTGATGATTACCATCGTGTTCTCAAGAACAAGCTTGAGTCTGAGTGCGCTACTGTTGTTGCTCTTAGGGTTTGTTTGTTTAATCTTCTTTTTAGTTTATCTATATTGTGTAATTTGTGCGTTATTTTGATTTGAATCTCAAGCTTCTCATGTTCTATGTTCTATATGCTCTCCTTTGTTTTTGCTCAGGCTGGGTCTGTGAAGCCTGAAGATTCGACTGGCTCTCCAGAAACTCAATTTCAACCAGTTCAATCAAGTCCTCTTACTCAAGGTAAGAGCCCTTTTCTTGTTATCATGTGGATGATCGAAGATTACCCCTGTGGATTCGTATTACTATTTTCTCGTCTCTGCTATGAATGTTATGTTAAGGAATTGTGCTGTCGAACATGGAACATGGTAACCTTTGTTTGTTGTTGTTGTTGGATCATGCGACTAATTTTATTAATCAAGTTTCAATCTTTTTGTGACTTTTTGGAAGACTTTAATAAGATTAGGGTTGACATGGATTCTTGTGGTTAGTTCAATGTTTCTGTTTGAAATCGTTATATCAGCGCTACTATTGATCTTTCAGATATCTGTTTGAGGCTCACACATAGTAAGTTTAATGGTGGTAGGTTCTTTGGTGGCCCCAGGAGAAGTTGGTGTTACTTCTTCCTTACCAGCTGAGCTGAAAAATACTGGTGTACCAATGAAGCAGGTCACTAGTGGATCGTCCAGAGAATATTCTGATGACGATGACCTTGATGAAGAGAATGAAACCACTGGTTCCTTGAATCCAGAGGATGTAAAGAAATCTAGAAGGTAATGATTCTTTTTGTCCAACTTCTTTTCTTTTGAAGCTTACCGCTTTACCTTTACAGTGAAACAGTTTTAGAGAGCCTTGTTCTTCCTTTAATGTTTGTAGGATGCTGTCAAATCGAGAGTCAGCTAGGCGATCTAGAAGGAGGAAGCAGGAGCAAACAAGTGATCTCGAAACACAGGTTTTGTATCATATCCTCTTAACACTTTATTATTATTTTTTTTTGTGTCGAACAATATTAATGAGCCTGCCCTAATTTCTATTTTTGTAGGTTAATGAGCTAAAGGGTGAACATTCATCACTTCTTAAGCAACTGAGCAACATGAATCACAAGTATGATGATGCTGCTGTTGGAAATAGAATACTAAAAGCTGACATTGAGACATTAAGAGCTAAGGTAAGAAGAGTTCAGCATTCTTCCCCTCTCCTTTATTCTGAACTTCAACTACCCTTATGTTTTTTAAATATGATTATAGTAATTTTCATGTTATGTTAAGGTGAAAATGGCGGAAGAAACCGTAAAGAGAGTAACAGGAATGAATCCTATGCTTCTCGGGAGATCTAGTGGACATAACAACAACAACAACAGAATGCCATTAACTGGTAACAACAGGATGGATTCTTCTAGCAATATTCCAGCTTTTCAACCACACTCCAACCTAAATCATATGTCAAATCCAAACATCGGCATTCCAACCACTCTACCTCCAAGACTCGGAAACAATTTCGTTCCTCCTCCATCCTTGAACTCCCAAACCAACTCCCAGTTGCAGAGAATAAGAAATGGGCAAAATCACCATGTTGCTCGAAACGCCAACCCTTACGGCTGGACTACTGAACCTCAGAACGATTCAGCATGGTAAGCTAATCAGTGGCTCTCTTTTTTTTTATAAGACCATTGAACAATTTTTTTAAAAACATTTCTATGATCCATGTTTATACAGATCAGATTCCTGTTTCCCCCATTTTTTCGCTCATTTTACAGGCCGAAAAAATGCGTGGACTGATGAAACAAGAAGCTGCGTTCGCACTGTATTAATGCATCTGCATTTGTAATTTGTAAGTGTTATAAGTAAGTTATGATCCATGAGAAAAACATTTTGTGAAAATACAGTCTCATGGCTTTTATACAACAGTCCTTGTCTTATATAACATTACAAGATTCTTAATAGAAAGAATCGTGTTTCTATTTCTAGCTTAATGACAGAGTGGCGATCTGTTTTTTTATCTAAATTAAAAAGAAAAGAAAGGTCAAATCATATCATATCCAACATGCTTTTTCTAATTATTCCCCTGTCATTAAATTCCGACAACCTCGGCGATTTCCGTGGTAGATCGATCAAGCAACCACATTTTCTTTCTTTCTGAAAGACAAAAACAAAAAGAAACAGAGGAGAAAACGAGACGACGACAACCAAGTAGACAAAAGAAGGCGTCGTTCTTCCCTTTTTTTCTCCTCTCTCTCTCTCTCTAGTCTCTCCTTTACGGCGTACGTTTGGTCAAAATGGGTTCCAGTAAACTGAAACGCGCCATTGGAGCCGTGAAAGATCAAACAAGCGTAGGATTAGCCAAAGTTGGAGGTCGAAGCAGCTCTTTAACGGAACTCGAAATAGCCGTCGTGAAAGCCACGCGGCACGACGAGTATCCAGCAGAGGAGAAATACATCAGAGAGATCTTAAACCTAACGTCTTACTCACGCAATTACGTTAGCGCATGTGTGGCAACTCTCTCGAGACGTCTCAACAAGACCAAGAACTGGTCGGTTGCTCTCAAAACCTTGATTTTGATCCAACGGCTGTTAGCAGATGGCGATCGAGCCTACGAGCAAGAGATCTTCTTCGGAACAGGACGAGGAACCAGGTTGCTTAACATGTCTGATTTCAGAGATGCGAGTCAGTCTGATTCCTGGGATTACTCTGCTTTTGTTCGGACTTACGCTTTGTATTTGGACGAAAGGCTTGACTTCCGGATGCAAGGAAAGAGAGGGAAACACGGCGGTGATTGTGATTCCGGCGGCCAGGAAGATGATCATCAAGAAACCAAAACCGATATTCGGTCAAGAGCTCTTGTGGTGAAGTCTAAACCGGTCGCAGAGATGAAAACAGAGAAAATTTTCATTAGAGTACATCATTTACAACAGCTTCTTGATCGGTTCTTAGCTTGCCGTCCAACAGGTAATTAATTAATTTACTATTTCAAATTAGAGATGTGAATTAAGCCATCCAGGCCTCTCCATTACAATCTCTTTACTTGGAACCCACGTATTTTAAAAACTTTCTTGGTTAACAAGTTAGGTCTTTGCAACAGGTAATGCGAAGAACAACAGAGTGGTGATTGTGGCTTTGTATCCGATAGTAAAAGAGAGTTTTCAGATATACTATTACATAACAGAGATAATGGGAGTATTTATAGATCGATTCATGGAACTAGATATTCATGATTCGATCAAAGTCTATGAAATCTTCTGTCGAGTTTCTAAACAATTCGACGAGTTAGATCCGTTTTACGGATGGTGTAAGAACATGGGAGTTGCAAGATCTTCAGAGTATCCAGAATTGGAAAAGATCACACAGAAGAAACTTGATCTCATGGATGAGTTTATCAAAGATAAATCAGCTTTAGCTGCACAAACAACAAAATCATCATCAAAAAAGTCTGTGGAGGAGGAGGAGAATAAAACAGAGGAAACTAAAGAAATTCAAGAAGATTTAAACTCCATTAAAGCTTTACCAGAACCGGAACACGTCGAAGAAGAAGAAAAGATGGAAACAAAGGGAGATGTTGAGGAAGTGGCTTCAAGACATGACCAAGAGGGTGATTTGCTGGATTTAACGGATGAAGCAGGTGCAACAGCAGGAACTGTTGGTGACAGTTTGGCTTTAGCGTTGTTCGATGGAGCCGTTGGGACTGAAAGCGCCTCTGGACCAGGGTGGGAAGCGTTTAACGATGATTCGACAGATTGGGAGACGGCATTGGTGAAATCGGCAACGAGATTGTCGGGACAAAAGAGTGAGCTTGGAGGAGGATTTGATAGTTTGTTGCTTGATGGAATGTATCAGTACGGTGCAGTTAATGCTGGGGTCAAAACGTCTACTGCTTATGGAAGTAGTGGAAGTGCGAGTAGTGTGGCTTTTGGTTCTGCAGGAAGACCAGCAGGTAAAAAAATATTTATAATATTGTTATTATCATAGTTTAAAGAGTGAGAGGTCCTACAAATTATTTTGAGTTCAATTTGGTTTTGACTTTTGATTTTGATGTAAATGGTGATGCAGCCTCAATGTTGGCATTGCCAGCGCCGCCACCGACAACCAACAGAAGCACCAGTTCGGTAATGGTTGACCCATTCGCGGCATCGCTAGAGGTGGCTCCACCAGCGTACGTGCAAATGAATGATATGGAGAGAAAACAAAGATTGTTAATGGAAGAACAAATAATGTGGGATCAATACAACAGAAATGGAAGACAAGGTTACATGCATTTCGGACAAAACCAACAACAACAACAACAACATTATCAGCCTCCATACTCCATGGGACCTTATTCTTACACACCTCGCTATTGAAGTTATATAAACAAAAAAAAACAAAAAATCACCACTGAAGAGCTTGAAAGAAAGGTCCTTTTTTGTTGTCCCTCTAACATTGTAAACTCTTTTGGTCATTTTACTTTGTTAACTTGTAAGACGAATTAAAGACAGAAAAGAAACATATACATATATGATGTGTCTTTTCTACTTCTGTTAACTATATAATCTTCCGAATTTTAACACTCCAAAAAATCGTCTAAAACACATATTAATTATTAATAACAATATCTTGTAATATAGTTTTGAAATTGGTGAACAAAACCTCTATGAAGCTATATCATAAATCAAACGTATACGTACTAAGCGAAACTGATGAAACATTTGAAACCCCCAATTTTTAATGTTAACAAACATCTTAAACCCCCAATTTTAACATAGTAAACTGAAAGTTTTTTTTGTTTTTAATGCGGGACAAGTTTCAAATCTTCATGTCCACTATATATAAATGTCTAATTTTCACTTTGTATCTTCACAGAAACATCAAGATAAGCCAAAAGCAATGAAGACTTCCATGAGCATCGTGGTTGTCTTCTTCTTTGTGGCCTTCTACGCCATCTCTGCTGCTTCCTTAAACCCTGAGGAAACTTGCATACGAAGAAACATGGACAGGTCGCGACCGCCAAGCTCTTCATTAGAACCCAATAAGTCAATGTTCGACTCTCTTAGGGACACTTTGTGCAGAGACATGGGTCGTGCTGTCATGTTCTATGTGAGGATAAACGGGAAATTTCCATCTCACTATGTGAAGGCGATGTGTAATGTGTTTGGAAATGATGAGAAGAAAGTGAAGGAGTATGTTATGGAGAAGTGGTTGGGAGGTTCGAAGCTCGTGTCTAATATATCTTGTGCTATTCATTGATATGTTCTGTGATTGACACTAAAAACTTAAGACACTACTACTATGATTTTGTATTTTAGACTTTTAGAGTGGCTACCGGTTAAAGAATATGATACATTACCATTGATGTTGAAGCAATTAATTGTCCAAATTAAAAGTTCCTTAGCTAGTATAGTAACAATAAAAATGATTACATAATTTCATCTGATAAATATAGATGGGGCTCTAATACTAGATTTACCCAGTTTATTCTTTGCAGAATAGTCTGCTGTACACACAAATTACATGTTAGCTATATTTACACAAATTCTAAAGACAAGCCTGTTGGTTATTGTCAAATCGACGCGTTTTTGTCTCGCTTTGTTGTTTCTCCATTGGGCAACAACATCTAATCTGCAAATCAGATGGAGAAGAATCAGATGGCTTTGATCTACCTCCTAGGTGCTTCCGTCCTAGTTCTAGATGACACTTCTGACTCTAAACTATGAAGCTTTTTTGAGTGAAGCTTTCAATATATCATCTGGAACTGTCCATGAAAGCAAATGTCCAGCTGAATCACCGCTCAGTAATTGCTTCAGGTCGATCGTGAGATGCAGAGCTGTAACTGGTTTCTTATGAAATTTCAACTCCTTGTGTAGAAGCAACTTGTATTCTGGCACCTGATCCCCTAAATGTATCCCTACTGTTATGTTGCTAGCAGGTTTGTTCTCGGCACTCACCGGATCAGTACAATGTACCATCTGCCACACTCTAAGTGCCCCGCTTTGATGACCAGTCACGTACCAGGTTGTTTCCAGCCAGTCAGAAAACGTTGAGCCTATTACTGATACTATCAAATCTGATGGTAATTGCGATGTTTTAACCACAGCAAGGCAATCGCCATTGATGCTCCAAACTGCAAGTAAATTTCCAGCAGCAGTTATGATTTCTCCTGTAAGGTCATTTATGTAGATTGCTGAAATGGGAACCGGAAAATTAGGAAGCTGCCTCACAAAACTTAAAGAACTGAGATCCCATATGATAACTGTACAGTCATCTGAACCGCTTGCAATCATCATGTAAGGTTGGCTTACACGTAGACAAGTGACCTTGGCTGTGTGTGCACAAAGGGATTTCTCTAACCGTAAACGCCGTGAACCACGCAA
>NC_025692.1:21621303-21635184 GCF_000633955.1 Camelina sativa | reverse complement strand
GAAGTGGTTGGGAGGTTCGAAGCTCGTGTCTAATATATCTTGTGCTATTCATTGATATGTTCTGTGATTGACACTGAAAACTTAAGACACCACTACTATGATTTTGTATTTTAGACTTTTAGAGTGGCTACCGGTTAAAGAATATGATACATTACCATTGATGTTGAAGCAATTAATTGTCCAAATTAAAAGTTCCTTAGCTAGTATAGTAACAATAAAAATGATTACATAATTTCATCTGATAAATATAGATGGGGCTCTAATACTAGATTTACCCAGTTTATTCTTTGCAGAATAGTCTGCTGTACACACAAATTACATGTTAGCTATATTTACACAAATTCTAAAGACAAGCCTGTTGGTTATTGTCAAATCGACGCGTTTTTGTCTCGCTTTGTTGTTTCTCCATTGGGCAACAACATCTAATCTGCAAATCAGATGGAGAAGAATCAGATGGCTTTGATCTACCTCCTAGGTGCTTCCGTCCTAGTTCTAGATGACACTTCTGACTCTAAACTATGAAGCTTTTTTGAGTGAAGCTTTCAATATATCATCTGGAACTGTCCATGAAAGCAAATGTCCAGCTGAATCACCGCTCAGTAATTGCTTCAGGTCGATCGTGAGATGCAGAGCTGTGACCGGTTTCTTATGAAATTTCAACTCCTTGTGTAGAAGCAACTTGTATTCTGGCACCTGATCCCCCAAATGTATCCCTACTGTTCTGTTGCTAGCAGTTTTGTTCTCGGCACTCACCAGATCAGTACAATGTACCATCTGCCACACTTTAAGTGCCCCGCTTTGATGACCAGTCACGTACCAGGTTGTTTCCAGCCAGTCAGAAAACGTTGAGCCTGTTACTGATACTATCAAATCTGATGGTAATTGTGATGTGTTAACCACAGAAAGGCAATCGCCATTGATGCTCCAAACCGCAAGTAAACTTCCAGCAGTAGTTATGATTTCTCCTGTAAGGTCATTTATGTAGATTGCTGAAATGGGAACCGGAAAATTCGGAAGCTGCCTAACAAAACTTAAAGAACTGAGATCCCATATGATAACTGTACAGTCATCTGAACCGCTTGCAATCATCATGTAAGGTTGGCTTACACGTAGACAAGTGACCTTGGCTGTGTGTGCACAAAGGGATTTCTCTAACCGTAAACGCCGTGAACCACGCAAGCCATCTTTGTTGACTCTCCACACAGAGACCAGACCATCGTCTGCTCCAGTGATCACACTGCGCCCGTCATGACTAACACCAGCACACTGGATCTGGTTTCCTTCATGGAGATTTTCATGGGTAGATAAGAGCTTGTCCTGATCATAGCTCATAAATCTCAAACTCATGTCTGGGAAACCCCATCTTATGTATTTCTTATAGCCTCTGGGTTTCAGGAAACAGTTAGAACCGGCAACAAGCAACTTCTCATTGAAAGTGATGATTTGGTTTATAGATGATGAGAATTTGCGTATTTCGCGAGGAACAAGATGCATTGAGTGTTTCAGAGGATGCGGTGGGAATTTTCTGTCTGTCCTTCTTTTAACATGAGGTTTCTGGAATAGTTGTTTTGGCGTTTGTCCAAAATGATTAATCTGTGCTAGTATGGATGCCTTCAAGGTAGGATCTGTAACTGCATCCACATCCACATTCCCCTCATAGGTGTAATGATAGAAAACATTTACAGATTTTTCTGCAGCCTGAAGATAAACAACCTCATGATTCGGTAAATTAGGAAGCAACATCTCTACGATATTTCTCTGTTGACTACCAAAAGGAGAACAGGTAATGTACCTTTCCTCTCTGTTTGTGCCCAAATATGAGATCTATCCAATGATGCAGATTCTCTGAAACATAATCAGACTCCAGAGCGTCTCTGTGCTTGCAGATGAATTCACGAACACTTCCTCTAGCCCAAGGAGGTAAAGATACATTACTCACCTGTAATTATACAAAGAACTTGGCTTATGAAATGGAAACAGAGAAGTAAACGGTACATTCAAGCACCATTAGAGCAGCTAAATCTACCTTTTCCCCTGACTGTTTTTCACCCAAATCAAGGTAAAATCTATTTTCTAAGAACTCAGGCATGTAGAAAAATTCAGGAATTAGTTCTTTCACATCTGATGTATTTCCTTTTCCAGCTGCACTTAGCCAAGTTTCTTTAATACTATTAAAAAGTCGATCAGCATGATCAAATTGACCACCCTGCAGCTTCTGGTTTTCAGCACTGAATGGTGGTAGGCGAATAAGGTAAAACAAAACAATGCCAGCACTTGAATAGTGAGACCCGTAATGAAAATTTGGAACCTCTGGATCATCCCAGCTCTCATATCTGAAATGAAAAAGGGAAAAGGAAATCATGAGAAGCAATCATTGGAGATGATGCGACAAAACTTCATGGTAAAGAACACACTACATATTGTTCAAAATGCAAAACCATAAACCTTTTTCTAAATTCTTCTTCTCCTTCAGGTGTCTGGCAACCCATTGGTTTGTCAAGCTTGCGAAAAGTCTTTGGATCTGACAAGTCAAGACTCTCGCTATCATAATCAGCTAAAATCCACGGAAATACTGGATACTGTGTGAGATCACTGTATCCACGTCCTGCTAAGGTGTTGAGATGCATTAGGTATTGAAAATTGCTGATCTCCCCATTTTGCCATCTTTTCGTGAAAGACTTTGCCATCAATTTGAAAAGACGGCTACCCTCTTTACTTTCCTGTTTCGCAGATCCTGAAATGGTTGTATCGAGCCTGAAAAGAAAAAAGAAATAAACAGAATAAACAACAACTTCGTAGATTTAGGAAAGGCCTCATGGATACTAAGCTATATAGTGCTCAGCTCTTGAGCTTAACTTGACATTTTTATTCATGATTAGAGAAAAAATAAAAAGAGAAAATGCTGAGAGCGCCAAATTTTAAAGCGAAATAAAATGAGATGAAAAGCAACAAGATGCCATACATGCTGTTCCTTGGAAGATTCATGGCAAGGAGATTTCTGAAGACTTCTTCCCTCTCTTTCTTGTGGAACACAAGGAGATCATTACATCCATCCATGCTAAATATCTCAACAGCAACTGGACGCAGCTCGTAATCACGCTTTAAAATCTCATGAACACTATCTAGCTTCCACATACGCCGAGGATGTGGCAAGTTACCAGTCACACGCACTTTTTCCTTTCCCCAAGCCCCACCACCATATGCCCATGCTCTTCCCCCTACAGCGTCGGTTTTCATTTTTGTACTCCATAATGTGCTAGACTTGGACTGTGATTCCAAGCTTCCGGTGAATTGTTTCGTCACACCTAGAGCCTGATCAATAATGGATAGCTCATCTTCCCATTCCTTCTCACAGATACATCCATGATCATCAATGTAAAAATTCTCTATCACATATAGGCAGAGTTCCCCTATTAAGAAGATCCCATCATGTTTGTCCAAACCAACAACTCTCTCACAGTTATATTGGAATTTAACCTTTTCAAGATGTTCCAGATAAGGTCTGATCAAATAGTCACCATCATCATTCAGTTCCTTCTCTGATTCTTCCTCTACAGCTCTGATTTCATCCATACCAGAGGAGGAATTTCTTGGAGATCCATTCTCAGATTTTGCATCTGTGTAGACGTTTATTGGAACAGATGCTGTACTACAAGATTTGCCACCAAAAGAAAGAGCATTCTGAAGACTCGCCTCATTTGTACTACTAGCTCTATCATTATTCCATCCATTTCTAGCAGAGGAAAAATCCTTAAGGTCATCAGCTTCGTCGAAAAATGACTCACTGTAAAGTTCACTTAGCAGGAAAGCTTGCTCCGAATCCATATCAGAAATAACTAGGCCATCTTCATTTTTGGATTTGAGTAGCTCAATTTCTCCAAGTTCCAACTTCCCTTCTAGTAAATTATGGATGCTATCAATTTTCAGTTTACATCGTTCAAGCTTTTTCCGCATTCTGTAAGGACCTTCAATAGGACAGAGTTGCCATTTATCTTCAAATCCCTGGGAAAGACGCAACGGAAATATACCACGTTCGTGTACCAGCTGCTGGAGATGAGTTTGCCACACACTCTCGGCATAAAGTATCGAACCATATTTATTTTGCCGGACAACTCTAAGCTCAGCGGACATTGCATCACGCACTATTTCAAGTGCATATCTTCGCTCACTTACCTGCTCCCAGTGTTTCTCGTCTAACTTCGACGCATCTCGTGATTTTCTCCCCATCTCTCTAGTGCGGCGACCATCCATGCCTTTCATTCTAACATCAGGAAATTTTTCTGAGCCAGCTATGTACTGTTTCCACATAACTGCAGCACCCTGCTCGAGTACTTTATTTGTAATTTGTTCGGAGCTCTCAAGCCACTTACAGAATTCTGGAAGATTTTCAGTCAGTATTCTATCAAAACCCCTGTGTAATACATCAACTTTTTTTCCTCGGTGTGGTTTTTTGATAAGCAAATCTTGAAAAGCAGATTTCCGGTGAACCAGCAAATATCTGACAATATTAGATGCCATGTTTTGCACATTCTTTCTCTGGTCATGGAGTAGAGATATTAAATTCACACACAAACAGCAATTCACATCTCTATCAAGATTGCTTGGGCAAAATATAATATTCTTGTTTGCAACCAGCAGTTGAAGAACTGTTGAGATATCAACTTCAGATTCCTCGACGCTTAGATTTGAAGATTGACTCTTATTAGATTCAACAAGCAATCCCAGACGTGAAAGTAGGTCCTCCTCTCCAATGATTGTCAAGAACGATGGAAGAAAACAATACAGTATTGCTCGATTTGTATTCTTCAGGACTGAGTGCACATAAGCATCGAGTTGCCTGGTTGCTCTTCCTATCGATAACAGACCCTTCCCTGAAGAAGTGGCTTCTTCAACCCTACCATCTTTGTTAGCCAATTGCAGGATTGATAACAAGAACTCAAGGGTTTTAAGAACTCCAGTTGGTTGAGGAAAAGCTCCCATATATACACGATCTACAATCATCCAGCAAAATGCATCCAAGTTTGTAGACCATTTTCTTTTGTCCAATGTTTTGTTAGCCTCTTCATCATCACGCAATAGACGCCTTTCGAGATAGTTCATGACTCTGCTAAGGCATAAGCCTTGAAATACTAGAACACATTCAGGATCCACATATAAAGGAATCATTTCTAAAATGCTTTCCAAAGCCTGTACTGCTTTGATCTGCTCAGTCATTAAGTCAGCACATACCTCCGCCATAAAATCTAGCATGGCACTTGCACCAGCAGAACACGTCCCACCACCATACCCAGACTCATCAGTTTCGAGGAGAATTTTTGGGCTAATGGTAAACATTGTTTGGGCAGCAGATGAACCTTGTGAACCTGACATGTGATCTGAAGATGCAGCAAATTCACTAACTGAGATATGCGACGGCAGAGGAGAAGAACTTGTAGAACTTTTGAATTCATTATAGTTAGAGCTTAGCGAGGATACAGCCTGAGATGGTGATGGAGTGAATGGAACGTCAAGACTTGATTTTCTAGAGAAAAAGGGAGACTCTAAAATCGAGAAAGATTCAGACGTATGGGGCTCTGTTGGCTGAACTTCACTTGAACTACCTTTGCGATCTAAAGATTCCATTTCGCTGGAGGCTGATACAGGGCCAGCATGATCACCATCTTGTTTCTTAACATATTCACGACCTTGAAATGATTTCATTGAATCCCTTGGTGGTGTTGTAAGAATGTTTTCCATCTTATCAATAGCGACATAATCTGAAGGTAAAGGCAAGACTTCAGAGCTCACACTGGCCTGCTCTTGAGGAAAGCTTCCAGCACTGATGGAGATTTTTGTGGACTCGTCCCGGTGAGGAAATCTAGAGGAAGTGCTTTTTGCGCTGCTATCATCCCAACAACTTATATTCTGCTCTTCTCCTTTCACTGAGAGCTGTTTGGCTATCTTCACAGCATGAGAAGCCCTGCAACACGACCCAACTTTTGGTCAAAATTTGCAAAACATCTTGCAGATCTTATCTAGGACCTTTTGACATGCAGGAATAGAAGATTAGTAAAGAAAAATATTGTCTCTATGCCATGAGACTATAAAAGGGATGGAGAATAATAATTTGAATCCGAAATAGCAAATGCATGTACACATCTATGTTCAGTACGTGGTACTGAAAAACATATATTTATGCAAAAGGCATTGATGCAAACCTGACGCAAGAAAAGTAAAGATCAGCACAATTTTGGAGAAATTCTGCGCATCTACAAGCAGCTGAAAATTGAGGGCACATCTTCGCAAGATCAACCATGAAACGGATAACAGATGTCGCAGTAGCAGGAGCTGATGCTTCACCGCCCATCAACCGTGCCGCGTATGTTTTATGTATTAAAGCTTCCCCTTGAAGGTCTCCAGTCATACCTGCATTGCCCTCAACAAGCTCATCTACAAGTCTATCCCTCACCTGTGAAAGGTTTCCAGAGTGGTGAGCAAGCATTGATTGCATGCTCAATCTTTCAAAAGTGGATTTAGCCATAGCAACCACTGAATCCAACAGATCTACAAACTTCAACTCCACATGGCTTCCATCACCCGGCATTAGTTCATGAAAATCTAACATCCGTACCTCTGGTAGTCTTGGAAAAACAGGTTTTCCAAAAATCAAGCAGAACAAAATGTAATATATGTCTGGAGAATCATAGAAGCTTTGAAGTACCCGTGCCAGCCCCTGATAACCTCCACTTGAAAAAAAAATAAGAGAAAAGCTTAGGGAAGAAGTGAGACAAACACCGAGAAGGGTCATGATCCATCTCATACTACTAGGATGCACAACTTCATCAAGAAAGTACGTCAGTAATTTTGATGAGACTATCTTATGCCAACGCTCCAGCAGTTCTTCTGCTTTTATGGTTACCTGGAGATCAATAAGCATTTCCAGAAGCAAATTTCTCACAATTACATGCTTTCCCATTGACTCGCGCATGGATGAGTTCTGTGATTTTATTTCAGGTGGATTAAATGTCATAATCACAAACCTAACCACACTTTCAAGCTCAGAAGTAAGGAAACCATCTTGTAAGACGAATCCAAGAAAAATTACTAACTTTTCTAGGACAAGAACTTCCACATCCCCTCGTTGAAGTGTCACTAACAAATGTTCCACCAGATTGATTTGACGCAGAATTGTAAGATTGTGACTCCTGTACCAAAGCATTGAGACGAGGTTCTCCAAAAAATCAAGTAAGGCAATCTGGATGGAAACAGGGGCTGTCACCCAGAGGGTCCAATCCAGGAGGACATGTTCCACCATATCTGCATTGGATAAGACAATGCAGTTTGAAGTTTCAACAGGACTATCTCCTATTTCAAGCTCAGATAAATGACTAAAAGAATCTTTGGGCCCTGAAAAATCATCCAGATATCCATGAGATCCAACTGAAGAAGGTTCAGACTGAAAATTTGACAGACTAAGATCCTCATAGTTGTTTTCAGGTGTAATCTCCGTAGGTGACATGCAAATAGTACTTTGTCCACTCCCCAACTTCTTTGGCTCTGAAAAGAAAGCTTCACATGCAGAAATTTGGAACAATATCTCCAAACATTTCATGTCAAATAGCGCCATCTTGGGACGCAAAAACAGAGCTAGTAAATGGTAGCCCCTGTATGTTTCCATATCCTTTACATTCTGAGAATTCTGATGAAGCACACATGCAAGCAGTGAAAGAGACATATATATCATATCTCTAGATTCGGAAGCTTCAACAAGTGCAAGTACAACAGCCATTCCTCCCACAGAGCGTATAGTATCCCCGACCACATTTTGTCTGCAGATACTCGCATTTCCCACTAGGCGCCCGAAACGCGGAATTCCTATATCATTGAGAAACGTCCAATGAAACAAAATTGAAAATAAAATGGAAAATACGAAATTATATGGGATCATTGATTACCTCCAATAAGGGAAGCAGCAGCGGACAATGGGTCAACCAGGTTGAGGAGGGAAAAACTTCCAGTCGTGCGCAAGAACTCTGAGCATGTTCCATCAAATGCAAAAATAAGTTTCTTACCGGGTAACTGAATTGAAAGATTCTCTAACCTCTTGAGATCCATGTCATGTCAGTATCTAAAAAGTCAAGGATAGCCATGCTGCCTCCACCACAAGCCTGATTAGGGACGAAACATAAGAGATGTGCATCCTGAAATAGACCTTTATACCCTCTACCAAGAATGTACATGAAACCAATGCAGCCTGATGTGAGCACCTCCTCAAAAAGATAACATGAACGTATTTTCCATGCCAAATTGCTAACCCTGGCACAAGTAGCTGGAGTTCCAATTATTACTTGCAAAGACTTTCCAACAGGTGAAGGAGAATACCCCAGTTTACCCATGTGCCTAAGTTTTCCATCAATATAAACATAAGCAACGCTAGCCTGGAAGAGTCCAGCAAGAGCATTTGGCTTACTATGGACAACAACAAGGTGATGCCACTTGCCCTTCTCAGTTTCTAATCCAGAAAATGACAAAGAATTTGAATTGCTAGTGGCAAGTGTCAAAATACCATCCTCTTGAAAATATAGTTCTGCATAGGATTGACTTTCATCACTTATTTCACTAACAGAAAATATCCGGAAAACATTTCGTTCACTTTGCTGCCCACTCAAACTGTGTGTCTTTGATGCACCACCAGCTTTATAGACTTCTGACTCTTTTCCTTGGGTTGTCAAAAAATTACAATACTGGAACCAACAAACAAATGAATAACCAGCAGCAGGAGGCCAAGATCTTTCTCCCAGGGACACCTGAACAGAAGCACACCCAGTTTTGCTCATGTCCATTTCAACAAAAGGGGCCAGGGAAACATCTTCCAAACTTGTGTCTTCCATGAGAATTAGTTTTTCCATCATACCAACTAGTGAGTGACCCGAATGCATAGCCCTCATTTGCATAACATATCTACACAGCAGTTTGAGCTCGGATGGAGACAATCTGCACCAGAATAAGACTATACTATGAATAAGATCAGCCAGCCAATTAACCGTAGTCACCCTAAGACTATGTACTAGATTTTTTAGCTATGGTCAACTACCTGTACGCCCCAAGAACTTCAACAATCTTTAAAGCATGAGANCGTTCACTTTGCTGCCCACTCAAACTGTGTGTCTTTGATGCACCACCAGCTTTATAGACTTCTGACTCTTTTCCTTGGGTTGTCAAAAAATTACAATACTGGAACCAACAAACAAATGAATAACCAGCAGCAGGAGGCCAAGATCTTTCTCCCAGGGACACCTGAACAGAAGCACACCCAGTTTTGCTCATGTCCATTTCAACAAAAGGGGCCAGGGAAACATCTTCCAAACTTGTGTCTTCCATGAGAATTAGTTTTTCCATCATACCAACTAGTGAGTGACCCGAATGCATAGCCCTCATTTGCATAACATATCTACACAGCAGTTTGAGCTCGGATGGAGACAATCTGCACCAGAATAAGACTATACTATGAATAAGATCAGCCAGCCAATTAACCGTAGTCACCCTAAGACTATGTACTAGATTTTTTAGCTATGGTCAACTACCTGTACGCCCCAAGAACTTCAACAATCTTTAAAGCATGAGAAAGAAATGGAGATGAACCCGGAAGAAAGGGTTGGATAATCTCCAGCAGGAGCTCTACGCAACCTGTTCCATTATAATTCCATTAAGAGGAAGGCGCAGCCGACAAGAGTGAAGAAGAGAAAAAACAACAAAGATAAGATTTCAAAGTTAACTTTTCCAGTAATAATGACCCCAAGGGGAATCCTCGGACAGACAAAGTTCTTACCAGCTGACGTGAGGTTTTCCAGGTTGAATGGGCTGGCACGTGCAAGCCTTTCTAGAAGATTCAGAAATTCCAGCTGCATTTTTGGAGTAAAAAGCAACAGTGAACGGATCAGAACTCTGACAGCACCTGCATTATAGATCCTCTGCTTGTCAGGATTAAATTGGCCAGATGGAGTTTTTACAAGAAAGCTTGCTTTTACACTTTCTGCCGTCTCAGCTGAGGCCATAGATTCTGATGTCAAAAACGGTGGAAGCACAACTTCAAGTGCAAGTTCTAAAAACAGTTGTATCACCTGTGTTTCCAGATCAGCACACAGCAAACCAGACTCCACCACAAGATCATAAAATATCTGAGATGTAATGACACTGTGCAGTTTCATCCTATTGATAGAATTATCACAGGCTGCAGTTGTCATGAGGCGCAACAGATATCTGAACAATTTGATGAAAACCATCACAAGAGACTCATCCCTACACTCTTCTTCCCCTTGGAACGTATGAAGGGTGGTCAATAGAAGAGAAAAACCAGTGGCTTCACCAAATACTCTTTGAGCAGAGCCATTAACCCCAAGAATACGCCACAGAGCACCCATGGTATCACATCTGGCTTCATCGTAAAGCTTGTATTGATGCCCAGAGATTCCAGTGACCATTCCACTCTTCAACACATCGATAACAGCTTCTAACTCTTCATGATGGACCTGCTTGGATAATAAGATAAGAGTTACCCTTCACAAGAAAAAAAAAAGAAGGATTTCTGATACCTATGCAACAGAACCTCAATAGTGGCAGCATAATTTAAAGAATAAAAAGCCTTGTCAAGGTAATAGAATTTGATGTTTTTTATCAGAGAAACAAGAAGACACATTGTAATATATCAATAATGCATATTCTTTGAATGTAGAGTTACCTGTTCAATATCTTCTGTGATTAAACATGACAAAATCCTCAAAACACCAGTACGATGTTCATCAGAGATTAAGAATGGAAGAATGACAGTCACACCGTTGGCAGAACGAAAAGCTGCCTGATTAGCTTCAGATTTCTTTAGTAAAGAGATCATACAATCCCAGCCAACAGTTATAGTGCTGTCAACTTGAAAGATATGGAACTTTCCTGAACCAGATTCAATCCGCTTTGGTGATGAAATGATGGCATCCTTACTATCTAGGTGTTGTTTGAAGCTAGGTGAGCTAGGTACCCGATCCAAATAATTAGAAACTCCACTATGCTGATCTGGACCCATGAGAAGTTTGCACTGCTTCAGATCATCTTGTAAGACTTCCAAAACACCAACTTCACCTAGGACTTTCTTGTACTCTAGATCGAAAGATGTGAGCTTTACAAAGAAAGAAAGTATGGTATGCTTCAACTCGGAATTGATTGGCTGTTGCAGCAAGAAACAAAGTGACAATAGTTCTTGCTCTGGAACACAATTTACAACTGTGACAGCATATTCAAGAATTTTGAGGATTAACTCTTGCAGCGAGGCAGGAAAACCACCCATGTTCAGCACCAGAAGTGGAACAGTCCTTAATTCTTGGCACATTCTATAGTTTTCCATATGGCTCGTGAATATCTTGAACATTCGGTTTAACACTTCAGCCTGAAGATCCTTGTTCTCTGCTTTCAGAAAGATGTCTTGCAACATTTGGACAGCTTCAAGGTCTTTAACTTTACCATTACCATGATCCTCATCATACAGATTGTTAGCGGTGGGCTTTGTGTAAGAAAATAGTGAAGTACTTGCTCCAGGTGACTCAATGGGACCAGTCTGAGCCAAGGTGACAAGAACATCAAGCAATCTGGACAGTGAAGGGGAGAAATTTTGTGAAGCCCTGTCATCATTTTGACTACTATTCAATGAAAGAGGTGGCTGATTTTCAGAGTCATCGGAACCGCTATTTTTGTGTGGAGATGAATGATTGAATGCAAAAACCATATCTTTCCGCATAGAAGACAAAACCAGGGCAAACTGTACAAGAAAATGGTAACCATGTGCATTTCGTATGTCCTCTTTGAGCCTAACCCCACCAGTTTCTATACATTAGTCAAATTTGATAAAGATTAGCAACCATAATCAGAGTAGTTAACAAATCCAAAAGTAAGAAGATCACTGCCGAATATCTCTACTCTCCACTACATATTTTCATGGCAATTGACATATTTTGATTCCTTATGTATGTTTCTAAGCCAAATTACCAGGTCTGTATGATAGTTCCACACATTCAAGTAACAAATCCACAATTCCCATTGTATAAGATGAGTCCCCACAATCCGGATCAAAATCTTTGACAGCCACTAGGAGAACCTTTATCTGCAGAAGAACTCAGCAAAACATAGTTCAGAAGAAGTTGAAACAGAGCGAGCAGTCATACCTTGTGCCAGAAAAACTCAATTAAGAAACCTTTATATCTAGAAGTAACAAATTATAGGTTCATACTTCTTTCACACTATACAGAAACCAAATAGTTTTTCTTAAATACAAGATCTATCAGAGGCAGTTTTTTAGTGATCTAGCTTCTTAACAAAGATCTTAAGGTCACAAACCAAGGACAAGTACTCAAACAAACTCCTTCATTTAAGAAAACGAATATTGTCAAATGCTTTGAAGATTACTATAAGCATCATAAAGAAAACCTTTTAAACACCAGATTGCGGCTATTTAGCAGTGGTAAGGTTGTGAAAAGAAGAGTATATATGCACAAAACCAATAGTTATCATTAGCTTTTGGCTCATACTCTTCTAGTAAAATTAACCTAAGTCTCCTGATAACCAAATTCTTAATCACGGGAGACCTCGGATAGTGTGACAATAAGCATGAAATACACGAGAATTAATATTCCACAGTGAGGCTATCTACAAAATCTAATGGCATACCAGATGGTGTTTGCGTATGTAGCTTGCCGTGCTACCATTGTCATTGACAAGAAGTAGCCCAAGGATCTGACAGTGACAAGAAAGGGATTCACAAATGGAACTGTAAGCATCGCAACATACACATAAGTTTAAGTTTCAAAACACATTGCTCATTGCTCGATTTGTAGAAGAACAGGTGAGCAACAAATTACCTGCATTGCATGTCTGTGAAGCTGTATGTTATGTAATGAAACTAGGCCTTCTTTATATTGAGAAAGAGCCACGAGAGAACCATTGTAAACCATTTTGAAAAGCAGCTCAAAAGAGTCATCTTCAATCAAACTTTGTGCAGCAGAAGGATGGCTTGCCAATGCTTTCATGATATGGACAACATTCCCCACCACCTGTAAATAAATGGAGACGCATTAAAGTCTCAATCGATAAGGCATTGCAAAGTGTACACTTGGCCAGCATGAAACACATTTTAGAAAATTATGTTATACATGACTCTGACTAGAACCATTAAACAGAACCTCAAGTATCTAGCTTGGAGAGTACTACATCTGCCATCTTTACCTTTTCTTCAGCATTAACAGTTTTTTCACCTTCACTATATGTCAGAAGCGCATTGAGAATGTGTATTAGACAACATAATATCCCAGAATCCAATAGAGATTGTTTGTCGAAAGGCTGAAAGAAAACACATAAAAGGTTGAGTATATAAACCAACACAGTTTTTATTATATAAGCCATCAAAGAGCCAGCACCCTCAAAATTTTCTACTGCCTCGAAAGGTGAGCGTAACTACCAGTTAGCTATCAGATATTCAATCTCAATAACAAATTTTGGTATTATTTAAACGCATAGCTGAGTAAGGGAAAAACTAAAAGGCAAGTAAAAGTCAAAAGTACCCCAGATGCAAGGACTTCAACAGCAGTTAAAAGGTTTGCACCATGACTTGAACCCTCCTGCAGGAAAGAAACAAAACAAAATCATGGTTTACAGAGAAAGAATGTAACATGTCCTGATTCACTGTAATCAGAAGGAAAGGCAAACCTTGGTGACTTCAGAAAAAAACTTTAGTACTTTCTCAACATCCAATGATCTTGTCTTGCTGCTAATCTTTAACTTTTCAACATCTGTCACAAATGCTCTCCCAATGACGAAAGAGAATACATGTGTTTCTACTAAACTGCAATTGAAATAAAATTCCCA
>NC_025692.1:21617987-21619325 GCF_000633955.1 Camelina sativa | reverse complement strand
CATACTCTTCTAGTAAAATTAACCTAAGTCTCCTGATAACCAAATTCTTAATCACGGGAGACCTCGGATAGTGTGACAATAAGCATGAAATACACGAGAATTAATATTCCACAGTGAGGCTATCTACAAAATCTAATGGCATACCAGATGGTGTTTGCGTATGTAGCTTGCCGTGCTACCATTGTCATTGACAAGAAGTAGCCCAAGGATCTGACAGTGACAAGAAAGGGATTCACAAATGGAACTGTAAGCATCGCAACATACACATAAGTTTAAGTTTCAAAACACATTGCTCATTGCTCGATTTGTAGAAGAACAGGTGAGCAACAAATTACCTGCATTGCATGTCTGTGAAGCTGTATGTTATGTAATGAAACTAGGCCTTCTTTATATTGAGAAAGAGCCACGAGAGAACCATTGTAAACCATTTTGAAAAGCAGCTCAAAAGAGTCATCTTCAATCAAACTTTGTGCAGCAGAAGGATGGCTTGCCAATGCTTTCATGATATGGACAACATTCCCCACCACCTGTAAATAAATGGAGACGCATTAAAGTCTCAATCGATAAGGCATTGCAAAGTGTACACTTGGCCAGCATGAAACACATTTTAGAAAATTATGTTATACATGACTCTGACTAGAACCATTAAACAGAACCTCAAGTATCTAGCTTGGAGAGTACTACATCTGCCATCTTTACCTTTTCTTCAGCATTAACAGTTTTTTCACCTTCACTATATGTCAGAAGCGCATTGAGAATGTGTATTAGACAACATAATATCCCAGAATCCAATAGAGATTGTTTGTCGAAAGGCTGAAAGAAAACACATAAAAGGTTGAGTATATAAACCAACACAGTTTTTATTATATAAGCCATCAAAGAGCCAGCACCCTCAAAATTTTCTACTGCCTCGAAAGGTGAGCGTAACTACCAGTTAGCTATCAGATATTCAATCTCAATAACAAATTTTGGTATTATTTAAACGCATAGCTGAGTAAGGGAAAAACTAAAAGGCAAGTAAAAGTCAAAAGTACCCCAGATGCAAGGACTTCAACAGCAGTTAAAAGGTTTGCACCATGACTTGAACCCTCCTGCAGGAAAGAAACAAAACAAAATCATGGTTTACAGAGAAAGAATGTAACATGTCCTGATTCACTGTAATCAGAAGGAAAGGCAAACCTTGGTGACTTCAGAAAAAAACTTTAGTACTTTCTCAACATCCAATGATCTTGTCTTGCTGCTAATCTTTAACTTTTCAACATCTGTCACAAATGCTCTCCCAATGACGAAAGAGAATACATGTGTTTCTACTAAACTGCAATTGAAATAAAATTCCCA
>NC_025692.1:21616666-21617883 GCF_000633955.1 Camelina sativa | reverse complement strand
AGGGAAAGAGAGTACAGAAGACCCTCTAATGAAGAAAAATGTTCAAGGTAGGAAATGTATGATCCCTTTATACAAGCTTAAATCATGTGGAGACTCTGAGACATTTCCTAGTTGACATGCAAATTGTCTCTTGGAAAAGAATAAAAGTAGCTGAATATGATTTCATACAAATAGAAAAAGAGAGATTTAGAAATAGCTTACATGGTAACTAACTGATCTACATTAGCATGCTGCTTCACTAGTCTACAAAACGTATTCACACTCAGATTCAGGGCGGCTTCTTTCTCCTGCTGTGACATATATGAAGGATTAACAGTAGTGATTTTCCATGCCTTTTTCCTTTTTTTTTAAATGTGAACACAATAAGTGATTGACTGATAGTACATAACATCAAGGTCACATCTATGAACAAATGATAAAAGCACGCAATGAGTGTGAAGTTATCACACACGAACCTGTTCAGAGCTTGATGAACGGAACACTTCCCAGTATCTCGTGAAATCCAGTTCCAGCTTACGTTTGTCTCGGCTTTCCAAGGAGTAAAGAGGAGAACCATTGGTTACTTATGCCAACATATGATTAGTGAAAGTGCACAAAATAAATTGCCTTGAGAAACTAATAAATAAACTATCACTGTGAAATCAGAAAAATATACCATAAAGGTAGCAATCGTTGTACGGTGTCATCACTATTAATCAGTTGACAAAAGTCATCATTTAATAGTGTCACATTAAACTACCTACTTGGTTAGCTCGTCTGATTCAGACTTTCTACTTGACCATATCTCTTCTCTGCTACTGCTACACTAGAACCGAATCATAAACCTAGCAATTGCTATCCCCTACATACGACTACAAAATCTGCGGAGTACCTTGTAGGAGATAATGAATTGAAGTCATGCTGAGCGGAGACAGCGTTAATAGAGGACGGGGAAGCTGATGAAGACGGTGGAGTAGGGGGATCACTGACGACGTTTAACTCGGCGGTCGTTTCAGCTACTCCAACCTTATCCTTCAAGTCCTGAAGCAATGTTCTCCATTTCATAGTTCCACAGTTTCGATTCACGACACATTCATCCGATAACCAGTCCTCCTGACCCAGATCCGAGTCGGTTATCAGAAATCAACCAGTTTCTTCCGATTCCTCGATTAAACCAATAACGAAACGGAATCAATGAATACGAACAACCCAGACATCAAAAAAAAAAAAAAAAAAAA
>NC_025692.1:21603404-21616142 GCF_000633955.1 Camelina sativa | reverse complement strand
AAAAAAAAAAAAAAAAAAAAACTATGTTAGCTGGTGCAATGTGCAAGGAGGATTAGGGTTTGTTTGGTAGTAAGAACAAAGTCAGAGATCCAAATATGCGATTAGCGATTCAACACCCCCACAACAACAACACTTTTCAAATTTGGCTTCATCCTCTGAGGAAACAGATTCTGATACAGAGAACGCGACGATTCGAGATTAACGGAGAAAACAAAAACAAAAAAAAATCAATTGAAAGGTCGATTTAAGAAAAATAAAATATGAATATCTACGTTTTGTGATGTGGTCATCATCGTTGATCGTTCGTCGTTTCTCCGCGCCTTGTTTCTCGGCTTCAAACGAAAGTCTCAAGTCACCATCTCACTTTCTCTCCCTCACTCACGCTATTTTTCTTTATTTATTAATATCCTCTTAATATAGATTATTTACTTTAAACGCAACATTAATTAAGCTCCTGATTAATTGTTTATCTTATCGCCCCTGGAATGAATCTATTTCGCATTCTTACCCCGTTATTCTTTAAAAAAATCATTTAGGTCCATAAAGAAGATTACGGTTTTGACGATCATCCCCAAAAGGCCAAAATGTGATGCAGAGCCGCACGTGTGAGTTAACACGTGAGAATAACAAGTTGATTTACGAATAATCTCAGCCTTACACGTGGACAGCGGAAGTTAAGCGGCTAAGAAGGCAGTTGGAGAAGGCATAAACATGTGATGTTCGTCATTTTGCTTTTCATCATTGAATCATTTTATCAAAAAAAACTGTAAAAACTCTAAAAACAATTTGTTGGGTTTCTCTCACTTTGAGAGCTGGCGTATCGATCGATTTGGTGTTTTATGAATACTAAGTTGATTATTTGGTGATTTGGTTGTGTTGGATTCGATTGTGTGTTTTATTGTATCAAAGGTATCAGAGCGAAGTCGATCCTTGGAGTTAAGATGATGGGAACGAGATCGCAAGTCAGTAAGGCAACGAAGGAGGAGGTTGTTGGTTCCAGATCGGAAGGTTGACTCAGAGGAAACCGTGGAAGAGAGGATGTCACGTCTGGAAGCTCGGGTCGATGAGCAACATCAAGAGACTCTGCAACGCTTTTCAGATCTGTATGAGCTATTGAGGCGGATGACTACTCAACCGGCGTTGGATGCTTCTGCTAAGGGGAAATTGGTGCAGATCTCGCCGGATGTTTCACCAAAAACGAAACCGGAGGGATTGGCGTTTTCTCCAACCGCAGGGAAGGATCTGGACTACGAGAAGCAAGGAGGGATGATCGACCTGATGTGGTAAGACCTGAATCTCAGTACTATTATGGAGGTATTACTAGATTGGGAAAAATAGATTTTCCTCGCTTCGATGGTACTAGACTCAAGGAGTGGTTGTTTAAGGCTGAGAAATTTTTTAGTGTGGATTTCACTCCTAATAACATGAAGGTGAGGACTGCATCGATTCATTTTGATGGCCATGCTGTGTCTTGGCATCATGATTTCGTTCAGTCAGGGGTTGGTTTGGAAGTCTTATATGACTGGAATGGTTATGTGCGATTGCTGAAGGAAAGGTTTGAGGAAGTAGGAGATGATCCTATGGCGGAACTTAAGCAGTTGCAAGAAACTGAGGGAATCGTAGATTATCATCAGAAATTTACTCTGATCAAAATCAGATTGAATCTTTCGGAGGAGTATCTGGTGAGTATTTATTTGGCAGGGTTGAGGTTGGATACACAAATGCACGTGCGAATGTTCCAGCCGGTGACGGTGAGGCATTGTTTCTTGTTGGGAAGATTGTATGAGAAGGCACACCCCAGGAAAACCTCCAATACAACTTGGTCTTCTAAGCAAGGTGGTGCAGCGAAAGGTGGAAGTGAAGTAGAAGCTCGAACTGATCAGCATGTAGTGAAGACTGCTTTTAAGGCACCAAGTAATCTAACTAAAAAGTTATCTCAACAAGAAATGAGTGAGAGAAGAGCTAAAGGTCTTTGCTACTTCTGTGATGAGAAGTATACCCCGGAACATTATTTGGTTCATAAGAAGACTCAATTGTTTCGGATGGATGTGGAAGAAGAGTTCGAAGATGCAGTGGAAGAGTTAGTAGAGGAGGATGAGGCCAATATGCCAAGGATTTCAGTCAATGCTATATCAGGTATTTCGGACTATGAAACTATGAGAGTTCGGGGTACTTATGACAAGAAAATCCTTTTTATGTTGGTAGATTCAGGCTCCACTCATAATTTTGTGGATTCAAAAATGGCAGCTAAGTTAGGTTGTAAGATTGAGTCTGCAGGTCTTTCTCGTGTTGCTGTAGCAGATGGAAGGAAGTTAAGGATAGAGGGAAGGGTGAAGGACTTTAAATGGAAATTACACACTACTCAATTTCATTCAGACGTCCTGCTCATACCTCTACAAGGAGTAGATATGGTGTTGGGATTTCAGTGGTTGTCAACCTTAGGAGTCATCAGCTGGGATTTCTTGAATTTGGAGATGAGGTTCAAGTATAACAAACATCGAGTGATGCTTAATGGTATTAAACAAGGATCGGTTCGAGACATAAAAGCACAGAAGTTACAGAAGTTGCAAGGAGAGCAAGCTCAATTTGCTATGTTGTGCGTGCAAGAGACAAAAGAAGGAGAGGAGTTTAATTCTGGTACATTTAACACGATGGTATGTGATAGTAAGGAAGAGGCAATTATGGGGGACATTGTCGAGAGATTTCCTGATGTATTTGCAGAAGCGTCTGAACTGCCCCCGTTCAGAGAGAACCATGATCATTGCATTAAACTGTTGGAAGGCTCTAATCCGGTAAATCAAAGGCCATATCGTTATGCACTTCATCAAAAGAATGAAATTGACAAGATCGTTGAAGAGATGTTGACTGGTGGAACTATACAAATCAGCTCTAGCCCATACGCATCACTTGTTGTGTTAGTCAAGAAAAAGGATGGGACTTGGCGTTTGTGTGTGGATTATCGAGAGTTGAATGGTATGATTGTGAAGGATAGATTCCCAATTCCTCTCATTGAAGATCTTATGGATGAGTTGGGTGGTTCTAAGGTGTACTCTAAGATTGATCTAAGGGCTGGTTATCATCAAGTCAGGATGACACCTTCTGATATACATAAAACTGCTTTTAAAACTCACAGTGGACATTATGAGTATTTGGTAATGCCCTTTGGCCTCACAAATGCCCCTGCTACTTTCCAAAGCTTGATGAATGCGGTCTTCAAGGAATTCCTGAGGAAGTTTGTTCTTGTATTCTTTGATGATATTCTGATTTACAGTTCGTCTTTGGAAGAGCATAAGCAACATTTGCAGAGAGTTTTTTAAGTTATGAGGGCTAACAAGTTATTTGCAAAGATGAGTAAGTGTGCATTTGCAGTATCACGAGTAGAGTATTTGGGTCACTTTATCACTCAGGAAGGCATAGCCACGGATCCAGCAAAGATACAAGCAGTGCAGGAATGGCCTAAGCCTGACACTCTTAAGAAGTTGCGTGGTTTTTTGGGCTTAGCGGGTTATTATCGGAGGTTCATTAAGGGTTTTGGTATGATTGCGGCTCCATTACACACGATGACTAAGACTGAAGCTTTTAAATGGTCGGATAGGGCTCAACAGGCTTTTCAAGACTTGAAAGATGCTATGTGCGAAGCTCCAGTGCTGGCTCTGCCACTGTTCGATAGACCCTTTATAGTGGAGACTGATGTTTGTGGCCAAAGTATAGGAGCAGTGCTCATGCAGGATGGCCACCCTCTCGCTTTTATTAGCAGGCAGTTGAAGGGGAAGCAGCTTCATTTGTCAATCTATGAGAAGGAACTACTTGCTGTTATCTTTGCAGTTCGAAAGTGGAGGCATTATTTGTTGTCTAAACATTTCATTATTAAGACAGATCAAAGGAGTCTCAAGTACTTGTTGGAGCAGCGACTTAATACTCCTATACAACAACAAAGGCTTCCAAAATTGCTGGAATTTGATTATGAAATCCAATATAAGCAAGGTAAAGAGAATGTGGTGGCAGACGCTTTATCGAGGGTAGACGGTTCGGAAGTGTTGCATATGGCGTTGTCTATGGTTGAGTGTGATTTATTGAAGGATATTCAGGATGGTTACGCTACGGATGGAGGCGTACAGGACATAATCTCTTTATTGAAGCAGGACCCTAAAGCAAAAAAACACTACACTTGAGCCAAAACATTCTTCGGCGCAAGAATAAGATTGTTGTGTCGGCTGTGGTTCCTTTGCGTGATACCATACTGGAGTGGTTACATTGCTCGGGTGTGGGGGGTCATTCGGGTCGTGAAGTGACGTACCAACGAGTCAAAGGGTTGTTTTATTGGAAGGGTATGGTGAAGGATATACAGACTTATATCAGAGGATGTAGTGTTTGCCAACAGTGTAAAAGTGATAATGCAGCATCGCCAGGCTGAGTATTGGTACAATCATCCTCACATGTGGTGTAAGTGGTTGGCAATGGCTGAGTATTGGTACAACACCAACTTTCATACATCTACCAATATGACTCCATTTGAAGCGATGTATGGACAGTCACCACCGATCCATCTTCCCTATTTACCTGGAGAGTCTAAAGTAGCAGTGGTGGCTCGCTCGTTGCAAGACCGGGAAAATATGTTGCAGTTTCTCAAATTTCATTTGCTTCGTGCACAGCACATGATGAAGCAGTTGGCGGATCAACATCGCTCGGAACGTGAATTTGAGATTGGTGATTACGTCTTTGTGAAGTTACAACCTTATCGCCAGAAATCAGTGGTCACGAGGATGAATCAGAAGTTGTCTCCTAAGTATTTTGGCTCTTATAAGATCATTGATAAGTGTGGAGAAGTTGCTTATAAGTTGAAGCTTCCGGAGTCATCTCAAATTCATCCAGTGTTTCATGTTTCACAATTAAGGGTCATGGTTGGCAATGTCACTACAACTACTCAACTCCCTTCGGTGATGCCAGAGGTCTTTGTTAAAGAACCGGAGTTAGTGGTGGAACGGAAGATGGTCAATCGCCAGGGCCGCGCAGCTACAAAGGTCTTGGTCAAGTGGGTTGGTGAGCCATTAGAGGAAGCGACTTGGGAGTTCCTCTTTGATCTTCAGAAGAAATTCCTTGGTTTTGATGTTTGAAACCTTAAGGTCAAGGTTCTGCAAATGGAGGGAGTTGTGATGCAGAACCACATGTGTGAGTTAACACGTGAGAATAACAAGTTGATTTACGAATAATCTCAGCCTTACACGTGGACGGCGGAAGTTAAGCGGCTAAAAAAGCCGTTGGAGAATTCATAAACATGTGATGTTCATCATTTTGCTTTTCATCATTGAATCATTTTATCAAAAAAATCTGTAAAAACTCTAAAAACAATTTGTTGGGTTTCTCTCACTTTGAGAGTTGGTGTATCGATCGATTTGGTGTTTTATGAATACTAAGTTGATTATTTGGTGATTTGGTTGTGTTGGATTCGATTATGGGTTTTATTGTATCAAAATCTTTATCCGCGAGAGAGCTCACCTTGTTGGGATACAATTCAATTCCCAAATCTGAAGTTTGAAAAGATTATCGCTAATATATAAAGGGTTAGAGTCAATCCACTAATTGCCAATTGATTTTTAGTTGGAAATCCAAGATAAACCTAAATTTAACATGATATCAGAGCCCAAACTTTAAGTTCTGGTGGACTTAGAAAAGTGGATACAGACATGCCTATTCTTAACCAAGAAGTGGTTTATTATCGGTCTAAGTGGGATCGGTTCGATATGGAGTTATCATCTCGAGAAGGCGTGTTAATAGTCCACATGTGATTTTTGGTTTGAAGGAGAGATTGTTGGGATACAATCTGACAAAGTTCAAAAAAAATTATCACTAGTATATAAAGGTTCACACCGACCAAAAAATAAACGTCAACTCTAGCACAACAAGCAGTGAAGAATTAATTCAGGTGTCGCTGCGACAGTTATTGTTGCCGGTGTTAGTTAGTGTCGTCAGGAAATTCAACGATGATTATAATAGTCGCGCAACTACTTTAATTTCACGAGAAAAATGGTGTTAGTCTCCACATACTTGAATATCAAGTAAACTAGAATTTCAGTCGCCCGTCGCTAAAGTAGCGATAAGAAAAAGAACGGGCCTGACTTGTATATTCATGCAAGATTATTGAATGTAGATGCGAATATGTCGTCAAGTCTTATTAATAAATTAACATCATGATGCCATATCGAATATGTCGTCAAGTAAATGGAACGTGTTACAAAAGAACCTCCGACGACGATATAATAAAAATATTTTCATCCTATCACCTAAACGAGTTAATGATAGAGGCTATGATTTCCTGATCAAATAGATGTCAATACAAAATTATCATATTATAGTATTTCAAATTATTTGCAAAGTCACTCTATATATATCAGTCAACCCAAAGAATACTATAGAGACTAGAGAGTATATTATATGTGTCTGGAATCTGAATCTAAGCCCAAAGCAAAGAAAAGGGAATAGTATGCATTTATATCTTTATATCAACCTACAGTATTTAGACCTTCTTCATCGGTAGCCTGTTAGAGGAGTTGATATTATTTTGGAGGAAAAAATAATTCAGAACAAAAGAAAAAAGCTAAGGGAGGTTGTTATATAGTATACTCATCTTTGTTCTAAGAGGCGCTACGTGTGGTTTTTGTGTTGGCCAGAAAACAAATACAAAAGAGAAAAAAAAATTTGGGAAACTCGATTTTTATTTACTTTCGTCTCTCTGGCGATCACAGTCCCGAAACGAGAAAAGATGGAATTTGAAAGTGTTTGGAATCGAAAGAGAAGGTTCACTTCCTTTGTTTCGAAATTATAAGGGTTACTTCGATTCGCACTCTTCTTCTTCGTCTCCGTCTCCAGGTATGAAAAAACTGGGTTCCGATGTGTTTTGATTTGATCTGTACTTTGGGATTTGAATTGGTTTCGTGCTTCCTTTCCTCTTTAGATTTCTTCAATAGGTTTCTTCGGCGTAATCTGATTAGGGATTTACTATTATTTCCTCTGGAATTGTTTTTCTTGTATCGCTTCTGAATATGTTAATCTTTCGGGATTCATTGTTTTTATGATTTGTGTTAATATGTATATGCGTCTGATATAATTATGGTGGAAAATTTTGCAGCTTGACAATGCCTCGCTATGATGACCGCTATGGAAACACTCGTCTCTATGTTGGCCGTTTTTATTATTCATATTTTTGGTAGAAGTTGTCTTTTTAATGTTCAATTAGGAGGAAGCATAAAATATTTGGGTGTGTGTGTGTTATGTCGCTTGGTAGTGTCACAATTCTTGTCAAAGTTTAAAGCTTTGGTATCGATTTAGGAAAATATCTCAACCAGTGTATCAAAATTGCTAGTTGTTTGATCCTTTGATTATGAATGCGGGGAATTTGGTTTGACAGAGAGTAACAGTATTTTTACTTGTCATTAGTATTATGTTCATCTATTGGAGGGTTTGAAGAGAAGAAAAAACATTGTTGAAGTGAATGGTTTGCGTATAATTTCTCCTGTGTCTTATTGTGTTTCTTTTAGATTCTCTTGATGTATTCATATTCAGATGATCATTCGATGACTTTGCTATTACTTCGTTTTGTTTCATGATTTCTGAATGTGATTTGTGTTTGCGTCTTCCTGGTCGTTTCATATATGTTTGTAATACTTTGCAGGAGAAACTTTCGGTGATGGACTTTGTGGATAAAAATCTTATAGAGAAGAAACCTGTTAATCTTCTCCCATTGGAAGAGACTTCTTTTAAGATTGTTGAAAAAGTCAAAGATCTCAAGGAATTAGCTGCCACATTGCAAAGTGTTGAAGAGTTTGCTGTAATTTTTCCTTTCTTTGATTTCCTTTTTAGTCTAATATGCAATGCGTTTTTGGAATGTGACAATATGCTTGGTGGAGGCTGTAATGAGTAGGCCTGGGCAAAATACCCGGATCCGAAGATCCGATCCGAACTCGATCCGAAAAACCCAATCCGAACCGTATCCGAAATTGTAAAATACCCAAACGGGTTCTAAATCTCTAAATCCGAAAATCCGAACCCGATCCGAACTGAAATCCGAACGGGTATCCGAATATACCCATATTATTAATATACAATAGTAATATATTAGTAATATTTATAATTTTAATAATATAAGTATCCAAAATATTCATATTTTTATATATTTTCGATAATTTGAAGAATTTAAACTGTTTATTAGTAAACTTGGGTAAAAAATACTCTAAATTTTTAGATATATTGCGTATTATTGAATAATTTAGACTAAATTAGATACTAAAATTTAGAATTTTGTGAACTTTGGGTAATCCAAATCCGAACCCGAAATACCCGAACCGAATCCGATCTGAACCCGAAGTCTAGAAATATCCGAACGGGTCCTATACCTCTAAATCCGAAAACCCGAAAACCCGAAATACTCGAACTGAACCCGAACGGGTACCCGAATGCCCAGGCCTAGTAATGAGAATGAGAATTTTCTGATTATACTAAGCTCTCCTTAATGTCTCTGCCCCATAGATATTGAGTAGACAAATAGAACGAGTTAGTGATGGTGGTTCCATATCAGTTGGTATATCTTTCTCACTAAGTTTATTGTCTTTTATTCCTTTTTTGTAGGTTGATCTGGAGCATAATCAGTATAGATCTTTTCAAGGATTAACATGTTTGATGCAAATCTCCACCAGAACCGAGGATTATATTGTTGATACATTCAAGCTTTGGGATCACATTGGTCCTTATCTAAGGGAACTCTTCAAAGACCCTAAAAAGAAAAAGGTTTTCTCTAAAACCTCGCATAATTCTTTTCTACAGAATTCCTGTAATATGATTAATGCAATATGAAAGCATTTAATTTAACTAGGTTATGCATGGAGCAGATCGTGATATTATTTGGCTTCAACGGGACTTCGGCATTTATGTCTGCAATCTTTTTGACACAGGACAGGTTTGATTTCTGGTTATTCTATTTTCGCAAAGCCGTATGTCTTGTAAAGAAGAATGAAACTTAATAATTCTTTCTTTGTTTTTGTGTATGCTAGACATGGTAGAAATGGTGAAAAAGTTAACTTTTCTGTCCATGTATTTCTTTACTGATGTTCATGACATTCTTGTGGCTATGAAACGATAGTTTTAGTTTGATGGTTCTCATGGTTTAAAGTATCCGTAAAATCGTAAGAAGTACTTTTTGTTTTATGTCAGGCCTCAAGGGTGCTAAAGCTGGAGAGAAAGAGTCTCGAATTTCTTCTGAAGCATTATTGTGGAGTTGCTGCAAACAAAGAGTGCATAACAATCCAATCTCATTAACTTTTAATCTTGCATTGTCATCCTCTCACTCTTTGTTCAATTTCTATTTTGCTACTTGGTTGCAGATACCAAAATGCAGACTGGAGAATACGACCCCTTCCGGATGTAATGACAAGGTTTGTATATTCTCTGTCTAGTCTCTTTCATTATTGTTTTGCATTGGTTGTGTTGAGCTCACACATTTTGCATATAATGGCAGATATGCTACATCTTCAGGTAGTCTTCTTCCTCTTAATTGATTTTGTTTTTTTTCTTTCTGTATAAGTGACATTACATATCTTTGTTTCTTTGATGCAGACCATCGAGATTAATGTGTGTGAGGGTTGGAAGNGTCTGCAATCTTTTTGACACATGACAGGTTTGATTTCTGGTTATTCTGTTTTCGCAAAGCCGTGTGTCTTGTAAAGAAGAATGAAACTTAATTTCTTTCTTTGTTTTTGTGTATGCTAGACATGGTAGAAATGGTGAAAAAGTTAACTTTTCTGTCCATGTATTTCTTTACTGATGTTCATGACATTCTTGTGGCTATGAAACGATAGTTTTAGTTTGATGGTTCTCATGGTTTAAAGTATCCGTAAAATCGTAAGAAGTACTTTTTGTTTTATGTCAGGCCTCAAGGGTGCTAAAGCTGGAGAGAAAGAGTCTCGAATTTCTTCTGAAGCATTATTGTGGAGTTGCTGCAAACAAAGAGTGCATAACAATCCAATCTCATTAACTTTTAATCTTGCATTGTCATCCTCTCACTCTTTGTTCAATTTCTATTTTGCTACTTGGCTGCAGATACCAAAATGCAGACTGGAGAATACGACCCCTTCCGGATGTAATGACAAGGTTTGTATATTCTCTGTCTAGTCTCTTTCATTATTGTTTTGCATTGGTTGTGTTGAGCTCACACATTTTGCATATAATGGCAGATATGCTACATCTTCAGGTAGTCTTCTTCCTCTTAATTGATTTTGTTTTTTTTCTTTCTGTATAAGTGACATTACATATCTTTGTTTCTTTGATGCAGACCATCGAGATTAATGTGTGTGAGGGTTGGAAGAGAAGAAAGAAACATTGTGAAAGTGAATGGTTTGCGTATGAAGCTAGAACCATAAAAGGAGATTGTGTCTGCTGCTTTGTTTGACATTATAGCTCAGGTTACAATTTCAAACACTTGTCTTACCAGTTTAGTTCTGTAATTGTAGATTTACTCAGATTTTTGTATTTTTTTTCTTCATGATGCAAGCTTTTTGTAATTACAGTTTACACATTTATACTATTTCTATTCTATTTAAAAAATTTAAATTTCAAAAAACAACATTTTCAAAAATAAGAGACCCAAAATTAAAACCTACCTTTAGAGGAAAACATATTAACTAAGAGATCATGGGTTCTTATATTCAAAACATTACACAATTAATTTATAAAATAATCAAACAGTGTTTAACAACCCATTTATAAGAGACAGAGCCGTGCATACGTTATGAGATAAGAAACTCTCGCTTACGGCATCATATTTTGTGGAAACTTTAGGAGGCTATATATGTTGATAATGGTTATCACATATATGTATTATATTATTATATTGAATTAGCTAGTTAAATTAGAGAGAGACTAATACAAAATAAATAGTATAACGTGTAATATAGAAAATTTCTAAGTATGTACAAGAAAATCTGAAACCATTATATACTAATCCCTCTTTTTTTCTTCATCTTCATCCAACTTTCTTAATTTTTTTTATATATTAAATAAAACATTTTGTATATCACTATAACTATATTAAATGATATATCAACCTAATATTTATATTTCATTTGTTTTCATACTTTTTTCTTATTCGTTGATAATTGCTTTTGTTTATGGAACTGTAAACTTCTACCTAAAATTTTATATATTTATTATAATATTTAAACACTAATATATATATATATATAATAGTAATATTTGTTATATATATTATTGATATNATTAACTTTTAATCTTGCATTGTCATCCTCTCACTCTTTGTTCAATTTCTATTTTGCTACTTGGTTGCAGATACCAAAATGCAGACTGGAGAATACGACCCCTTCCGGATGTAATGACAAGGTTTGTATATTCTCTGTCTAGTCTCTTTCATTATTGTTTTGCATTGGTTGTGTTGAGCTCACACATTTTGCATATAATGGCAGATATGCTACATCTTCAGGTAGTCTTCTTCCTCTTAATTGATTTTGTTTTTTTTCTTTCTGTATAAGTGACATTACATATCTTTGTTTCTTTGATGCAGACCATCGAGATTAATGTGTGTGAGGGTTGGAAGAGAAGAAAGAAACATTGTGAAAGTGAATGGTTTGCGTATGAAGCTAGAACCATAAAAGGAGATTGTGTCTGCTGCTTTGTTTGACATTATAGCTCAGGTTACAATTTCAAACACTTGTCTTACCAGTTTAGTTCTGTAATTGTAGATTTACTCAGATTTTTGTATTTTTTTTCTTCATGATGCAAGCTTTTTGTAATTACAGTTTACACATTTATACTATTTCTATTCTATTTAAAAAATTTAAATTTCAAAAAACAACATTTTCAAAAATAAGAGACCCAAAATTAAAACCTACCTTTAGAGGAAAACATATTAACTAAGAGATCATGGGTTCTTATATTCAAAACATTACACAATTAATTTATAAAATAATCAAACAGTGTTTAACAACCCATTTATAAGAGACAGAGCCGTGCATACGTTATGAGATAAGAAACTCTCGCTTACGGCATCATATTTTGTGGAAACTTTAGGAGGCTATATATGTTGATAATGGTTATCACATATATGTATTATATTATTATATTGAATTAGCTAGTTAAATTAGAGAGAGACTAATACAAAATAAATAGTATAACGTGTAATATAGAAAATTTCTAAGTATGTACAAGAAAATCTGAAACCATTATATACTAATCCCTCTTTTTTTCTTCATCTTCATCCAACTTTCTTAATTTTTTTTATATATTAAATAAAACATTTTGTATATCACTATAACTATATTAAATGATATATCAACCTAATATTTATATTTCATTTGTTTTCATACTTTTTTCTTATTCGTTGATAATTGCTTTTGTTTATGGAACTGTAAACTTCTACCTAAAATTTTATATATTTATTATAATATTTAAACACTAATATATATATATATATAATAGTAATATTTGTTATATATATTATTGATATATTAAACTATTTGTTTTTGCCTACGGCATCAAAATACCTTGGCACGGCTGTGATAAGAGACCACCGATAATCTTGTCCTTAATGCCAATAACAAAAAAAAAAGTAAGAAGAAGTTGTATAGGACGTGCCAGGACTAAAAACATAAAAGGAAACCATATTGATCCCATGAACAATGTTCTTTCGATTTTATCTTTTTAGTGGTCGCATGTTCTTTGTTTTTGTTTGGGTTT
>NC_025692.1:21597869-21602046 GCF_000633955.1 Camelina sativa | reverse complement strand
ATATATATTATTGATATATTAAACTATTTGTTTTTGCCTACGGCATCAAAATACCTTGGCACGGCTGTGATAAGAGACCACCGATAATCTTGTCCTTAATGCCAATAACAAAAAAAAAAGTAAGAAGAAGTTGTATAGGACGTGCCAGGACTAAAAACATAAAAGGAAACCATATTGATCCCATGAACAATGTTCTTTCGATTTTATCTTTTTAGTGGTCGCATGTTCTTTGTTTTTGTTTGGGTTTAAAGTGTTGGCATGTTCGTTCATGCGTGTCCTCATCAACAAGCTCTTTGACCTTACGTTTCTTTAATCTTTTACTACTTTATATTATTCCTCGTAGTTTTCTATATCTTTCTTTATTTGATTCCTCCTCACCCTCCTTTTTAATGTGCATGTTTCTACCTAGTGGCATTCCTTTTGATTTGATTATGTCCTTAATATATAATCAATCAAACTAATCATTTCAGCTGGTAATCTCTCGTTGTTTTAAACATGCATCCAGTAAACTTTCTAGTGATTTGTTACTATATTCTGATGAGCTGAGTATACAGTATATTAGTATCAATCAGCGACTGTTCATCATACGCGTTGTTGCATGAAAATGCTAATACACAGTTTGTTATTCGTTGCTAGTGGCAACATAAATTACCATCAATAATATAAGATCCTTGTCACTCTGATTACTGATTACGATAGCAACTAGTTAACAGCAATAAGAACAACAATAAATAATTCTTGTCTACACCGTACCTATTGCCAAAAATTCGAGTTAAATATGAATTTAGACCCATATCAATAAATACACGCTTCTATATGATTATAAAGATTGACACATTTATTATTTAATTACTCCAAATATTTCAATAAGGGCATATTATATACATGTACGTGGATATGAAGTTGTGTAGTATCTCTATCACAATCAAAGAAGCTGGCTTTGAGAGGACACATTCGTCAATCCCAAGAGGTTGCATTTTTCTCGTGGGGCCTTTGTCAATCCAATTATTTTGTGATATTGGACAACAATAATATTTACTTTTGTTTAAAGAAAATACCATAATGTTCATGTAAAAAAAAATTAAAAACCTTTTCAAACTCGGACGTAATATTCAAAAAGAATCATCAATGTTAATCTCGTTGTATATATCATATACTATACGAATATCGAACGTAAACTAGAGAAAATTCAAAAGGTGTAACAATTGGAAAATTGATAATAATCCCTAGAAAGTAACCAAAAAGAAATGCTTTAATTTAGCTCTTTGTCTTTTCTTTGTTCCCGATGGCAATACAAAGTAATTCAAGAGCAACAAAATAAAGGAAGTAATAAGATTCCAGTTTTGCCCTTTTATATAGTGTGATGGTGGGCTCCTGAGAATCCCAGATCGTAAGATTTCTGCAACGACGACGACGAGTCGTGATCATGATGAGATTCGGTATCGTACGCCGACACAGGAAACGCCACGCCACCAGCGTACCCCAGCATATCACCGGGTCTCACGCTAACGTGCACCCCGTGACCCGTGAGTCCAAGAAAGTCTCTGGTCAAACGGTCAGCTTTCTGCCACGTGGACGCTAGCTGGTCGTACTCAGACGACGTCATCATGACCTGGTCAACACCAACACCAAGAAGCTCGTTGACGTTCGTCAGATGTCGGTGATGATGACCGACCAACCGAGTCTGCCCTACTCCGCCGATAGCTGAGGAGCTGAGAGCCGTTGCTTTTTGGAGGAGAGCCGTCGCGGAGAGAGCTGCCGTTGAGGAAAGAGCGGCGGTGGAGTGTGATGGTTCAACGCAAAGAGGTGACGTGAAGAGCAAGGGAGAAGATTTATTGACCATAAAGTGATGATGGTCTTGGAGGTTTGGGCTAGGGTTTGTGAGATTGGAGGAAGACGTTGAGATGATTCTTGCACTTTCTTCTGCTAATGCATCACAAAACGCTCTATGCGTTATAAAACTGTCTTTCCTGCTTATCATATCACATACAACAACAACAAATGATTAGATATGTTTATCAAAAAAAGATTAAAAACCAAAAAAAATTATCAAAAAAAAAAAAGAATTCACGTATGTAAATGTACGTACGATCTTTGATAATGCAAGAAGCAAAGTAATTTTAAACTGGACCACGGCACACAGGGAGAAGAAATTTCAAAATTCTAAGAAAAGCCTTTGAAGTGTAATAATTAATTATGGACCAATCTAAATTACACATATCAAATCAAATCATAGATTACAAAATATTTTTTTCAAAACACAAATAATCATTGAAAAAATCAAGATTCTTTTTCAGCATTGTGATGATGAATGAGAAGATTCACCTGCAGGCTTCTTTAATTTATCTCTTTCAGATTTCAATAATGCAACACAAATTTTACATACAAATATATACAATAATAAGAAACAAAAAAAAAGTCATTTTTTTAGTTGGAATAGCTAGGATTCATTTACTTATACTATCTCAGAAATACATAAACATTAGCTCTAAAATACATATACTCGCATTAATTGGCCAACATGTATACACTTCATCTCTTACTTAATCCATGAATTTTGCCACTGCATTTAATTGCACTCAAACTATATAGTCCATGGACAGACACTAGCAGATTTGTCAAAGAACATAACCAAAAGAAGACAACTGAAATCAGTCACACGAAAGCATTAAATTCATCTAAATTTATACAAACCGCGAAAATTTATCGATTCACATGTGTCACATGGACTCCTATCTCTATATAGATAGACAATAATCTAGATTTGTCACAGAAACATCAGTAAAATATATCAAGAAAACAGTAACAAGGAACAAAAAAAGATCTTCACATAAGAGAACAAAAAAAGATCTTCACATAAGAGAACAAAAATAAATAAATCAAAATATTTACCAAGGATAAAAAAGAAAATGAAAAAAGCTTACCTCGAGAAAAGAGTGCCGCAGTCACATCTATACTCTCTTGTACCACAGATCTTAGTGTGAGCTTTCCAATCAGATTGAACGGCATAGAACTTTGAACACTTTTCACATTTCCATTTCTTTTCTCCATGTTTCCTGCAAAAGTGCTTCTTGATCCCTGTGAGATCACCAAGAGCCCTAGATGGATGATGATGAGCACATTTTGTCTCTGGGCACACATAGACTTTCTTCTTTTGTTGTTCTTTGCTGCTCTTCTGCTTCAGCTTCCATGGAAGATTGTGGCCTCTCCTGTGAAGCTGTAGATTCTGATCTCTTTGAAACCCTTTGTTGCATATCTCACAAACGAATCTGTTTGTTGCAAGAAGTGTCTTTGGTGACAGTGCGATTACCTCTGCATCTGGATCTGCCAAAAGAAACAAGTCAAACACATTCATGGTCAAAAAAAAAGAAAAGATGATTTTGTTACAAACCCTAGCTAATTATATAAAAAAGGAAGACTTTTTACAAAACCCATTTGAAAAGGAAGTTCCCAGATTCTGCTAGCTAGTACTCAAAAATCCATATGAAAAAGTTAAGGTTCCAAGATTCTACCAGGAATAGTTTCCGGATTCAAATGGTTTTCAAGAATCCAAATGAAATAAAGTAAAAAGATTGTATTTTAATAATTACCAGGATTTCCAGGAAGGCCTCTTCTTTTCTTATTCTTGTGAGTCTCTGTGTGTGTACAAAGACTGGAAGTTACATTGTTGAAGCCACTGAAACCTTGGATAGTACTGAGAGTGTTACCAGAAGAAGCACTTGCTTCAGTAGACAAAGAGGTTAGTTTATAGGACAAGGAATGAGATGAAAACATGTCCATGGTTGGAAGAAGAAAACTCCAACCAAAGAAAAAACAAAAGTTGGAAGAAAACTATAAAAAGATCCAAACTTTGGTTTATTCTGATCTCTCAAAATAAGATGCAAGTACCTAGAGAGTAAGATGTGTCTATACAGAAAGACATCATTCTTTGGCTATATATGCAAGAAAACATAAAAATGCAATATTTTTAGTTTTCTTGAGTGTGTATGCACATGTATATTGTATGGTCTCAAAAGCAAAGAGGACGACCATGATGGATTATTCTCCAATGTCACTATCGTATACATATATGTGTGCGCTCACAATAAATGCAAAGACTGTTTGATTCCCATTTTTGTATTAGTTTTTCTATCTATGTGCAGATAAATACTACAGAGGAGAGAGTGTATGTTTGAAA
>NC_025692.1:21595878-21597665 GCF_000633955.1 Camelina sativa | reverse complement strand
CCAGGAAGGCCTCTTCTTTTCTTATTCTTGTGAGTCTCTGTGTGTGTACAAAGACTGGAAGTTACATTGTTGAAGCCACTGAAACCTTGGATAGTACTGAGAGTGTTACCAGAAGAAGCACTTGCTTCAGTAGACAAAGAGGTTAGTTTATAGGACAAGGAATGAGATGAAAACATGTCCATGGTTGGAAGAAGAAAACTCCAACCAAAGAAAAAACAAAAGTTGGAAGAAAACTATAAAAAGATCCAAACTTTGGTTTATTCTGATCTCTCAAAATAAGATGCAAGTACCTAGAGAGTAAGATGTGTCTACACAGAAAGACATCATTCTTTGGCTATATATGCAAGAAAACATAAAAATGCAATATTTTTAGTTTTCTTGAGTATATGCACATGTATATTGTTTGGTCTCAAAAGCAAAGAGGAAGACCATGATGGATTGATTATTCTCCAATGTCACTATCGTATACATATATGTGTGTGCTCACAATAAATGCAAAGACTGTTTGATTCCCATTTTTGTATTAGTTTTTCTATCTATGTGCAGATAAATACTACAGAGGAGAGAGTGTATGTTTGAAAGCGAGACTTTGACTTTATATTTTTAACTATTTTTGTTTATTTTTTCTTATTTTTTATTATGTTGTTTTGGAGACGTTTCAAGTTCAAGTGTTCTGCATTACTGAGAAGAGTGATGATTACAGGACCAGACTATAAGCAATTACTTAAAATTGTCTACTGAAAAAAGAGAGGAGTAGACCCCAGAAAGAAAAGAAAAAGCTAGCTATCAAATTGTGCAGTTAATGGAAAATATTGTGAGATGAGACTTAACAGGCCTAATTTCCTTAAATGGAAGTAATAATTACTTTTACTATATTAAAAAAAAAAACTGCCTCTTTTCAATTTATTGGGTTTTGTATAAAGGAAATTGCTGTTGTTTTGTTTTAGTTTGTAAGAGAATCTAAAACACAATTACTTAGGCAAACGTTGTTCTTATAAGAGAAGGATCATATTTAGTAATAGAGCCATTGGATAATATTAGTACTGGAACAATCAAGTTCAGCGTGAGTCGTACTGAGAGACATTGCGATACATCTTGTATTAATTGTAATGGTGAAAAAAAAACTCAAGATTTGAATATGATGACAGTTGAACTATAATATTATGCAATTGTGGTAATACTAATTATTTAATGGAGTTAAGTATCGAAGATGATATTGTTTGACTTATTGCCAAGAACATAAGTATACTTGTTCAATTGTGCTATTGAATTATTATGAATTGAGTGATGCTGTACTTTCTAGTTCTAAGGCTGCTACAGCTTTATCTCCCTTTTTGATCCTCATAGTTTTTCTCATAAGATACCCAAAATTCTTAAAAAGGCACACGAATCTGAATGGAACTTATCATAAGCGATGAAACGAAACAATACAACCTTAAGGAGATATAAGGAAAAATTGAACATGTGAATGTGATTCTGTGCAAAAAGATAACATCTCTTCTCTATATATACATTTGGCTTTATTACTAATTACTAGGACTAGGATGAATAATTTTTTTTTTTTTGAAAACAATATTCAGCATCTTCCATATGCCTCCTAGCCGAACTTAAGGTTAAAATCATTCAAAAAAGAAAAAGGTTAAATCATTCACAAATATTTATATTAAAACAAATTGTAGGGGGGAAAAATACACACACACAAAGGATATACAAATGATTAATATGCCCTAAAAGCATTTTGGCTTTGAATATCAGAATGGAATATATTACTTTGTTGAATTTTAGTT
>NC_025692.1:21578401-21595477 GCF_000633955.1 Camelina sativa | reverse complement strand
TTCCTTTTTTTTTTTTTTTTGACCTTTTTAAGTTTTGATTAATATTGTCACCTTTGAAAAGTGTTCATGCCCAAAAGAAAAGTACTTACCCCACCAACTAGAATTTTTCGCACTCTTTCATCCGTTCTTTAACTTTTTTTATCTCTTTAAATTTTATATAAAAATGTATATATATTCCAATCAAACACAAAAAGAACATTATGTTAAGTCCATTTAGTCCCTAGACGGCTAAACGTGTCTTGAACGTCTATTACGTTGGATATAGGTTTCGCCCCCAACATTCTAGAAGGCTCAAATAGAAAATTCTCCAGAAATTTAGGACTTAAAGTCATGGATTTAGCCCATCTAACTGTAGGGGCAAAATCGTTATTTCGCAGAGTAAACAAAAGGAATCTTAGTTCACTGGCCCACTATAAATACCAGATGTTTTTGTCAGAGCTGAGAATGTTTTTGGGGGCAATTAGAGAGAGAAAAGCAATAAATTTCATATTAACTCCGCTTAGCTCTTTGATTGTCATTTCCTGTAAACCCTTCACTTCAATTATACGTTAATAAAAGGATTAGTTCTGATGTATCCCAAAGAATATTCATATTATTTATATTGTCGATTTCATACATCAACAATTTGGCGCCCACCGTGGGGCTAGACGGAATCCTTTCATTTGACGAATAGAATTTGAAGATAGGTGTTTTCAGAAAACCAGAAGCATGTCTCACACCGATCTCTCCAGCGACGAAGGCGTCGACTCTTCCGCGGCCCGCGTCAAGTCTCCCAGGCGCACCATATGGGGGCACACCCGCGCGAGGACGAACCAGCTCCAAGGCGTCGACAGGACCGAAGAAGTTACGGTCGAGGACGCAACACTCACTGACCACACAGCCGTAGGCGCTACGCGTGTCGCTCCAACCAATGGCGTAGCCGTAGGCGCTACGCCCCCCGTTCGTGTAGCCGCTGGCAACAATCCAACCGACCGCGAAGCCGTAGGCGCTACGCGCGTCGCTCCAACCAATCACACCCAAATTATCCTCGCACCCCGGACGACACAAATAACATCTAATCATGCGTACCACGTCCATACGCAAGCACTTGTTACTCGCAACGAACAATCATCGATATTCTCTACGTCCAAATACGATCTCGATCTCGCACGCATATCCCATAACAGCGACATCGCAACGACCCTTTGGGCTCACCGAAAGTTCAATCAAGCCACGATATCGACCTCATCAGCCCTCAAACACGCCAAGTATCAAATGCAACACCTTTGACAGCATCTCGCGATCACAATATCTCGTGAACCCTTAAGCAGGTCACTTTGCAGCTCGCTAACTTCTCAATCTCGCCGACAATCAGCCTGTCCGCGAATGACGCAAGTCACACCATCTCGCCAATGATTCCATACGGAGAAGTGTTGAGCTCGCCAATGATTTCATACGGAGAAGTATTGTGCTCGTCAACGATTCCATACGGAGAAGTGTTGAGCTCACCAACGATTCCATACGGAGAAGTATTGAGCTCGTCATACGGAGAAGTGTTGAGCTCGCCATACGGAGAAGTGTTGAGCTCGCCAACGATTCTATACGGAGAAGTGTTGAGCTTGCCATACGGAGAAGTGTTGCCTCCGCGTCAACTACCATACCATCACGCTGACATCGTACGCGCACCCACCAGACAGCGCCGCCGGAAAACCACCGCACATTCACCAAAACACATCAAGGAACAATACTTGTCATATTTGGCGCAACGAGAACCTCTCAAAAAAAAATCTCATGGGATAAGCCTGACGCAAAAGCCGCACCCAATGAGTTTTCGGGCAATACTGCCTTGCTAACGATTAGCTTCCACATCGTCGCCCTGGCCAGGTGTACGATTTTAAACGCGCTCCGCATGGGTGCAGTGGTGAAATAATCCACAAACTTTACTTTTGTAAAGATTGAAAGCCGAATCCATACTCGCAAGCGCTCCGCATGGGTGCAGTGGTGAAATAATCCACATCCTTACTTTGGTAAGGATTTATAAGCCGAGGCCAGACTCGCAAAAAGCTAGCAGAGAGCAGAGTGAATAAGCCGAAGACCCCGACTCGCAAACTCTTGCAACTCTTGCAGCACCTACAAGATAAGCCGGTCACGACTGAACACACCTAACTAGTACGACAAGTCTGTCTTGTCTACTCTCAGCGTTACGGGGAATAACATATCCAGGGTAAGCCAGAAGACGTCCTGCACTGCAAAATATGCCCCGCAACGACAAAAGCATAAAAAAAAATCAAAAGGAATTTCATCATAGTTAAGATAACAAAAATCGGCAATAATCAACTTTTGCGCGAAAATCCTCAATAAAAGTACGAATGACCAAGTTCATAAAGCAACGATGTTCGCAATACAAAAAAAAAGGAAAGCAATACGAAGACGCATCATTCTCGAGCAGTCTCGTCGGCACCTCTGGTAACAAACTACGGGAAGGGCTCGAGATCATCTTCACACCATGGCTTCGCATCTAGGCGCAACTGCGGAGATCATCTTCACGACATGACTTCACTTCTAGGCGCTATCACAAAAATCATCTAACCGTTTTTGTATGCGCGCTTAGACACCACGACTTCCCGTATGCTCTTAGCCACGTCGAGCCAAATCATCGCGTCGTTTTGTATGCACTCCACGATAACGCACATGCCACAACCGCTCAAATCGTGGACTCCCACGACAAGTGTGAAACCTCCAACCTCTTACGCGCCACCGTATCAAACAGCTCTACGCCTCATATCAAGCTCCACGCCTCGTATCAATTCGCTTCACGCTTCATATCAAGCCGCTAAGGCTCCTACGAGAACAGACAACGAGACGAGGCGCCAAGGCCGACATGCCTTTGGATTCCACGCGTCAATGCTCATCGCGCCGAGACCGGCACGCCTTCGGACTATGTGCACCACCTCTCTATCGCGCCAAAGCCTTGAATGTTTCACAAGTCTCCAATTCAACAAGCCATCGCGCAACGACCATAATCACGGCGAGACCTCGGTTCTTTAACCATCTTCACACCGTGTGACCGTGGCGCCACGGGATCCGATCGACGGATACGGCTACGCATAGAACCCTCAAAACTCTCGTTCAAATCCACCACATCTAGGAAAACGTGCGTAACGCACTATTCATCCTGGAACCTTCGGAAAGGTCTTTGAGCTCTTAGAATCTTACGTTCCTTCAACACGGCAAACCTAGAGACGCAGAATTGTATCCGACGAGCTAAAGCAAGCCATCGCTCATCGGACTAGGGGGACCATTGTTGGATATGGGCTTCGCCCCCAACATTCTAGGAGGCCCAAACAAAAGATTCTCAAGAAGTTTAGGGCCTAAAGTCATGGATCTGGCCCATCTGGCCGCAGGGGTAAAATGGTCATTTCGCAGAGCAGACAGAAGGAACCCTAGTTCACTGGCCCACTATAAATACCAGATGTTTTTGTCAGAGCTGAGGACGTTTTTGGAGGCAATTAGAGAGAGAAGAGCAATAATTTTCGTATTAACTCTGCTTAGCTCTTTGATTGTCATTTCCTGTAAACCCTTCACTTCAATTATACGTTAATAAAAGGATCTGTTCCGATTTATCCTAAAAATATTCGTATTATTTATATTGTCGATTTCATACATCAACACATTACATTCATTGGTAAGGCGTGTATATTTTAGTAAGTTTACGCTGTAGGCCAAAAAAAACATATGACCATGAGACACGAGCGTAAACTACTAACCCATGCAACCACGAATATTCTTCTTTTATTTTTCTTTTCTTTTCCAAAAAGGTTTTTTTGAATTGTGAAATATTCTGAAATATATACGCTATACGAAGGAAATAAATATACATGAAATAATTCAAGTAACAAATAAAGTGGGAAAATGTGTATTTTTTTAGTTAAAAACAAAGAAAAGGAAGAAATTAGCTCATTTGAGGACAAAACTAGTCATCAGCTTGGGTTATCCTTTTTTACATATATGGATCGTCGCTTCTACGGTTTTGAATGATTTGGTAAAGTTCAGTTCCCATTTTAGGCCCAGAGGAATTTTGAAGTTTACGTTGAATATAAAATCGATCTTAGGAAAACAACAACAAAAGAATAAAAGAGTGACAAGAGATTACAAGATTTTCCAATTATGATTCTTTTTAGTTTTACAAATTTTCACACTTTACTTCTCATCTCGAAGCTCTGTTGTGTATGGTTGCGTTTCAAGGTTCATGGCTATTAACACGGCTATGGAGTTCCAGCATCTCCTGATGGTTAGGGTCGACCGAGAGCGCTGCACGACAGTCCCGCAAAGCATTTCCAACTTCCCCAATGTGCTCGTGGAAAGCCGCTCGTAGGTGCAGAAGATGAAGATCCGCTTTAAAGGCGATAGCTCGTGATAACTCCGCTATTGCCTCTCTCTCCTTCCGACTATCCATCAACACTATAAGAACCCGCAAAAAGTATATTTTCATGAGATGATGGACAAAAAGAAGAAGAGCAAAAGAGTTATATAAGAAAAGAACAAACCTGCTGCACGATATCGATAAGGATAAACCCGGAGAGGGTCTAACCGGGTGACCATTTCAAGATCAGATTTGGCAAGTTCACGATCACAATACTCGGATCTTTTCTCGTAGGCAGATGCATTGTTTTGAGCCTTTTCGATTAGTCTAGTCATTTCTTCGTAAGCTGCAGCTTTGTCGTTTCTAAGGAAATGGACGCGAGCTAGGCCTTGGTGTGCACGCGTGTGTCTCACCTTGAGAGCATTTATATAGCAATCCGCAGCTAAGTCTAGCTTCTCACAATCGACATAGACGCTCCCGAGATTGTTTAGAGCCTAAAACAAAACAACAAATGGCATTGCCATAGACTTAATCAGCTGCATCTAATCGCCTGACCTTTTCGCAACCTATCAGATGTAGTGATGGAGAACGACCGTACCTGACCTTTGCGCAACCTATCAGAGGGGCATTTAAGAGCATCTTCAAGGAGTGAAACAACAGTCGAAGAACTTGATAGATCGAGGCTAGATTCCGCTAAGGCATAAGCTTGGAGGAAATAAGCTTCGAATGATCTCTTTATTCTAATGGATTCCTTAGCCTTTTGAAGCCCTTCTTCGCAGTGACCTGTATCATACAAGATCCATCCTTCGTAAACCAAACGCTCGTGATCACTCGAGGCATGCTCGCGGGCTAACTGTAAACTACGCATCGCTGCTTCCGGACAATTCAACCTGTTAAAATCAAAGGTATAACAATGAGATGCTTGATTAACGATATTATTAGGACAAAACAGAGAATTCAAAACAATTTACCTCAGGAGAAGCAAAGATTGTCTGAAGTAAAGAACACCTTTGCAAGCATCGGATTCGAGCATTTGATAGATCACGGAAAGAGAACCTATATCATCAACATTAGACCATTTCTCATATAGCTGCATCCAACAGTCCGCTGTTGTCCAATTCTCGACATGCTCATACACAAGCGTCCTGAGCTGCCTCCCAGCTACTTTCCCATCGAACATTCGATAGTCCGGACACAGGGTAAGAGCAGCCTGAATATCTCGAAGAGCTGCTTCATAGTCATCCATACCAAGATAAAGACAAAACCGGATTTCCAAACATTCTAATGCAAGTTTAAATCCCAAGATCCGATTGATTTCTTCAAGTGCAGCCTTAGCATTTTGTTTCGACATTAGAGCCACAGCTCTATACATGTAAGGATATGTCAAAGTCGGGTCTAATTCGGTTGCCTTGTCAAGATCTTTCAATTTCTTATCACCCTCACAGTAGAAAGACCTTTCTTGATACATCCACCCAAGAGGTGGTGAAACAGAGGAGATAACAGAGCTTAGCTTCTCGTAAGCCCAAAGCCGATGCCCTTGGATGGATCCTAGTCTTGCTAAACCAGTAGCTGAATACACATGACCTAAATTAAAAGCTGTTTCAAAAGCTTCTTCAGCCTCACGGTATTCTTTCCTCAACAACCTCATGCACCCTAACCGATGAAACCCCAATACTTGCTGCCGGTCATTTTCTGCAAAGTCAACTAATTTCTCCAAGAAACCCAATGTTCTGTCAGACCGAGGATCTATACACATCGAGACTTCACTTAAAAAAGAATACAAGGAGAATGAAGCTTTTCCTGCCATGGTTGAGACTTGAGATCTATTAACCCGAGTCAAAACCTCGACAACACGCTCATCGGTCAAACTATTTGGCATCTCATAAAGAAAAACTTGCAGACACGATGCAGCAAGGATTGGGGAGTTCTCTTCAAGTGCAAAGTCCATAAGCTCAATGGCACATTCAATAGAAGAAATCAGAGATGCCAATTCTCTATCGCATGCATCTCTGAGTTGCTCGCAGCAAAACTTGTTTGCGAATACTAAGACTTCCAAAAGAAGGTTCTTGGTAACTCCGAGTAATACACCAACAACGCTGAAATCTCTAACAACCCGCATAGCTGATGAGGATACATGATTTTCTGACATATCTATCTCATCAAGAAGTGATTCCGTGAAGCTACCATAAAGCATTGCGTTAAATGGAGCCGAAAGACTCGCAATTTTTCGCCTTAGGCAAGGTATTTTCTCTTCTCCAATCTTAAACACAACATTTTTAGATACACTGCGGTTCGTCTTCACAGACGCTGTCTCAGGGGAAGAAGAAGCAGTAATAGGTGGGAAATAGGATGCAATATCCAGCGGCAGAAACTCTTCAGAATATTTACCACAAGAGGAAAGCAAATCGGTGATAACCTCTTCTCCTTGTTTCTCATACCTCAACCAAGACCCAAACACAACTTTCTCATGGACTGTTGTAGCTTCTTGCCAAGCTGATTGAAGACTTCTCCGTCTAAGTTTGGTCTCTCCAAGACCTCTAAACACTTGATACTGCAATAAATACAGAACCGATCTCTCCTGCAACGGGCAAGTCTCGAGCTCTTCGTGAATCTGAGCTAGAACTTCTACGTAGTTGAGAGGTTTATAATGCGGCAGTATCTGCGGCTCAGGAACTTTGATAAATGATTCTCTGCACAGTGGACTACAAAAAGAACANTTAGTCTTCACAGATGCTGTCTCAGGGGAAGAAGAAGCAGTGATAGCTGGGAAATAGGATGCAATATCTAGCGGCAGAAACTCTTCAGAATATTTACCACAAGAGGAAAGCAAATCAGTGATAACCTCTTCTCCTTGTTTCTCATACCTCAACCAAGACCCAAACACAACTTTCTCATGGACAGTTGTAGCTTCTTGCCAAGCTGATTGAAGGCTTCTCCGTCTAAGTTTGGTCTCTCCAAGACCTCTAAACACATTATACTGCAATAAATACAGAATCGATCTCTCCTGCAAAGGGCAAGTCTCGAGCTCTTCGTGAATCTGAGCTAGAACTTCTACGTAGTTGAGAGGCTTATAATGCGGCAGTATCTGCGGCTCAGGAACTTTGATAAATGATTCTCTGCACAGTGGACTACAAAAAGAACAAAGATTTACTCTATATCCAAAGCGTCTCAAGCTCAATATAACAAATTAGAACAAGCAGAAAAGAGAAAAGGAAAAAAAAAACTTACGCAGATGAAGAAGCAGAGGAAGATAGTTTCCCTCTCTCAACTTGAAGCCATGACTGTGGATTCAAGGAATCGAGCTGTGATTCTTTACAAGAATCAGATGGGTAAAAAGTCCTCATCTGACATAACAGATGAAACAAATCCCAGATCTCCAGGATAGCCAGAGAGGGTAGTCAACACGCTATTTTTTTTTTTCTTGTCAATTTCACACTGCACTACCCAGCCCAGAAACCTAAGTAAAGATGGGTTACTTAATGGGAATCCTATACAACAACAATAAAAATCTAAACTTTTTGTATTTATGAGATCTTCCAAACACCTAAAGCTAAAGCATTTCTATATGAAACCACTTACTTATGTGCAGTCAGATAGAAGAACAAAACCTAAATACATGAATGAGAACCATAAAGCTCACTCGAAATCGCCATAGAACTCATACCCATTAAAGTAATCAATCAAGAGACTAATAAATCACCAAAATCAGAGCTTTCCCGAGAAAACCTAGCAGTGGCAGCATAATCTAGTGGCTCAATGAAAATCAAGCTAAACCCAGAAAAAAAAACCAAAGAGAATCTAACAAATCTAGGATGCCATAGACATCAAAAAAGTACGAATCTTTTTAACAAACGAGATGAGAAAATAGTAAGATAAGAGTACAAATCTAGAGGATGCCTTAAACACCACCAGTGTTATTGCGAGAGCTTCTCTGCAATTTGAAGAGAAGAACCCTAGACAGAGAGATAATTGGGGACAAGTTCAAGTTTGAACAAAAGTGAATCGAAGTGAGAGAGAGAGAGAGAGAGAGATGGAGAGAGTGGGAAATGTTTTCCAAATTGACACTTTTGTATGTAATTCTCTGAGCTCTACTTTTATGTTTCATTGGTAAAAGGGAAAGTTTTCTCTTCTTTTCAATTGTTTTTTTCTCATCCTCTCTCTCTTTTTTTTTAAGATCTCCACGCAAACAGTAACCACCACTATCGATTTCTTCGGCCACTCTTAAGAGATGGTGAATTGTATAATTAATTATTATTTATACATTTTTAAGCTAATTTATAATGTTTTTTTATCAACAAAAAATCAGCTCAAATGAACCAATTTGAAAAAAAATTGTTTATAAACAAAATAAGATAAGCGAGTTTAGCGTGTCAAAGAATCCACTTTAATATTTGCATTATGAGAAATATGAAATAAAGAGAAAGAAGAAAACTTCTCTCGATCCGTCTTGATTCCATCCAAATAAATTGTAAAAATTGGTCAGTCATGAGAGGAAAACACCATTTTCACCATATCCAAGCTAATGTATAATAATCGAGCATATGTTTGGAGTTTGGACAGCCTTTTTTTTTATGTCTTAACTACATTTAATAAAAAGTCTAATCCTATGATTAGTTTATCTAATTTGAAAATCTTTTAAAAAACAACGTAAGTTATTTTTTATTAAATGAGTTATCAACTAGTATAACAAAAAAGAGAAAAAATAATAATTTATTTCCTGTATTTCAACTTAAAAACTTCTTTTGGATGTTTTAAAAAAAAAGTTTTGTTTCATTTTATTTGATGTTTTCAACTTTTAATGCAAAATTAATTTTATTTATTTATTTATAAATGCTAGTTTTTATTTTCATATTGGTGGAATAATTTTTAGTTATATAAAAACATAATGTTTTAAATTAGTAAAAATACAAAATAATGAATTATTAATCTATGTGCCAAAACTTTAAACTTCAGATAAATTGAAACAGAGAGTATGTATATAACATACAAAAACTCTTGTGAAAATTGAGAAATGTGAAAATTGACACACTCAAAAGTTTGACAAGAACACTAATAAACACTTTCGCATTGGACATCAAAAAGAAGAAAAACAGAACCATCCTTTCCTTGTCATCATGGTAAATGCGTAATCTCTCCGGTGGTCACGTGTCATCTCCACCTTAGCCCCAAGAGCCTTCATGAACTTTCTTCTTCTTCCTCTCCTGCCCACACAACCGCTTTTTCTCAGGAAAAAAAAAATCCAAACTTTCTCGTTTTGCTCATAATATAACACAACAGAGACTCGCAAACAAAGTGCACCGATTCAACTTCCGTATCTCTTGATCGTGATACAGTTATCAAAAGGGTTCAAACTTACCTAATTGACTCGGAATCGTGATGTATCAGTGGAACTTACCGTACCGGAAAGATGACGTGGAAGCAGGCGGCAGCTCAAGGGCTTTATACCCAACGATGCTTGAGAACCCTGATCTCCGGTGGGGTTTTATACGCAAGGTTTACTCTATCATCGCCTTTCAGCTTCTCGCCACCGTCGCCGTCGCAGCTACTGTTGTCACCGTCCGTCCAATTGCTCTGTTCTTCGCAACCACTGGCCTTGGATTAGCTCTCTACATAGTCCTCATCATCACTCCCTTCATAGGTACAAAAACTTCATCACAAAGCTAATTTTAGGAATCAAAGTTTCAATTTTTTTTGTCTAATTTTGATTGTTATCTAATTTGTGTTTCTCTCTCTGGTTTTACAGTGTTGTGTCCGTTGTACTATTACCACCAGAAGCATCCGGTGAATTACTTGCTCTTGGGGGTTTTCACTTTGGCTCTGGCTTTTGTAGTTGGATTGTCATGTGCTTTCACCAATGGTAAGACTCCATCAAACCACTTTGGTAGTATATTTTGAGCTAGGGATTGGGATTTTGATTCTTGATTTGATTCTGGTTTTGACATCTCTTGATGCTTTTGTGGTTTCCATTGTGTGTGTGTGTATGCTTATGACTTAACTCTGTGTTGGAACAGGGAAAGTGATTCTTGAGTCAGCGATATTGACAACGGTTGTGGTACTTTCTCTCACATTATACACCTTTTGGGCAGCTAGGAAAGGATATGACTTTAATTTCCTCGGACCATTCTTGTTCGGCGCTCTCATCGTGCTTATTGTCTTCGCCATTATACAAGTAACACACCGTTTATTCCAAATTCACAACATGCGATAGAGAGAGCAAGAGTTTTAGGCTTCTCCTATTGAATTTGGTAGGATTGTTTTTAGGCTATGAAATTAGAAACTTGATTTCACATTAGACATTATCAGAGGATTAGAGTTCTAATTTTTAAGCCCATTTAATGGAAGTTAGATACTTGATTTCACTATAGGCATTGCAGAGTATGAGAGCTTTACTTTTAACTTGTGCTATGTGGTAGTCTTCGTAGCATTTTTTACACTAAGAAGTTAGAAACTTGATTCTCACTCTAGGCATTAATTACAGAGAATGAGAGCTTTAAACATATTGAAATGTGGTACTTTTGGTATCATTCTTTTGGCTAGAAGTTAGAAACTTGATATATCACTATATTCTATAAGCATTCCGTAGAATGAGTGATTTTATCTATGATTTGTGATTCTAGGTTTGCCTAATGAAATGAGAAATATAATTAGCCTATTGGATATGGTAGTTTTTGGTAGCATTCTTTTTAGATTTGGAAGCTAGAAACTTGATTTCACTATAGACATTACAGATCAATAGATGAGAGTATAGATTGCATAACCAGGTTTCATATTTTGATCTGTGATGTTGTGCAGGTCTTGTTCCCATTAGGGCGGATTTCGGTGATGATCTACGGTTGTTTGGCATCGATAATATTCTGCGGATACATAGTCTATGATACTGACAATCTGATCAAACGATACACATATGATGAGTACATTTGGGCAGCGGTTTCACTCTACCTAGACATCATCAACCTCTTCTTGTCTCTTCTTACTGTATTTAGAGTCTTACAGAGATGATGATTATGACTTATGAGGATGTGTTAATTAGCTTCTTTGTCTCTAAAAAATGTTTATAATAAGATAATAAATTTGTATAAATTCGTTGTTACAGTTCACATGTTCATGTGATTTAATTGATTATAGAGGGAACACAAAAACTGTGGATACATGATTATAGCGAAAGTGCCAAAGTATGTTTAGTCACGAGGCAAGAAGAAGTGTAAACCTTGGTTTTTCTCATAAGAAAAAAAATGGGATAATTGAACTTTTTATTTGAAAATATCTTTAAATTAGAGATAGGCTGACTTTTTAAAATATACTAGAATTGAATCCGTACTAGACCATGGGTTAACATTTATTTTATTTATTTTGTAATTTTTATTTAAAGTGTTATATATATGATTGTTTAATTTGTTTTAATTTTTTTTTGCTCAAACACTATGCTATGAAATCATATGTTAAATATAACTTATGAAAATAACATCTATTTTGTAAGATCTATTCTAGTAAATCTAGATTTTGACCCGCGGTATACTGCAGTTTAAGTTATTTGATAAAAATATTAATTTTTGTTTGTTAATTTTATTTGATTTGTTTAGTTTTTTAAATTATATATTGTATTTTGATTGTTAATTATATGACTTAACCTACACTATACCGCATATTAATTATTTTGTTACAATATTAATTAATCGATTTAATTAGATAGGTCTATTAATCTAATATTCATATTGTTAACAAAATAATGAGATGATATTTTATCCATGTAGCACAGAATTAATGACATTTTAAGTTTTTGTTAATATCTACTCAAAGATGTCTACTCATATAATATGTCGTGTGATATTTTAATCCATTGTACACCGCAGAAAAAACTTCATAAAAATCTAAATATATTTTTAAAATTTAAAATGTTTTAATAAAGTTTCTTTTTTTATAAAAATTGAACTTCTTATAATATTTGAACTTCTTATAAAGTTTAAATATTATTAATATCTTAAACAGTTATAAAAAGGACATGTTTTAATAATTGAAATATTAATAATCTTTAAAGTTTTTGAAAAGTTCACAAAATAATGAGATGATATTTTACTTGTGTAGCACCGAATTAATGATATTTTAATTTTCTATTAATATCAACTCAAACATGTCCTGCCATATAACTCGTTATGTGATATTTTAATTCGTATATATTATTAAAATTTAAAATGTTTGAATAAATTTTATTATTTTAGAAATTGAAATACTTATAATATTTGAACTTCTTATAAAATTTAAATATTATTCATATCTTAAACATTTTATCAAAAGATAAATGTTTTAATAGTTGAAATATTAATAATCTTTAAAATTTTTAAAAAGTTATGCATTTGAATTTTTAAAGTTATTAAAAGTTGAAATTCTTTAAAATAAAGAATCATAATAAAATGTATAAATTTTTAATTTCAATGGCTGATAAATCAAAGTTTCTGCTCATTCGTATTCAGAATCATTTTGAGATCTTTTTTATTAATATGACTTTGAATCTTTGCCTAGTTTTCTTAGGTGATGTAGAGCATTTTGTATTTTTTTTTATTCATCAGTTGAGCAATATATGTCTGTTTTAAAAAAATTTAATTACATCATATGCAGAAAAAATCATAAATTTTATTAACTAAATATATTAGATAAAAAATAAAATTATTTAAATATAAAATAAAATAAATGTGAAAGAAGAATTACATATTTTTGTTTTAATTAGGTTGAGAGATTTTCTTATTTTTTAAATGTTACCTATAATTGATTTATATGTTACTATAATTAACTAAATTCATACTATCCTTACTTACCAAAAATCAGACAAACCCGTATATTATGATACACCTATGTCACAAATTTATAACCAAAACATCATAAATATATCTATTATATAGTCTACAAAAAAAATGTCGTGTACTTCCGTTTTATTATATAGGGGATAAGGGAATAATGGACTATTATGTTTAGATTATTTAGGGTTATAAAATAAGTAAGAATTAAGTCAGTTAGATGGTTGAGGTTTAGAATTTATGATTTAATTTTTAGAGTTAAGTTAGGATTTAGGTTAAAACTTGAGGTTTAGATTTAGACTACTTTGTTAATTTTGATAACTAAAAGTATTTTTGATTAAAAAAAAAAAGAAGGCAAAACATGGGAAGCCTCGAGGTGTGTGTTGAAGAAATCGAATGTGTATAATTGTGAAATGCTCCAAATGCAAATCGACAAAACAATAATGGTAACGAGAGTGATCGATCCAAATTGGGAAGTCTTGTAATAAGTTGTAACAGCTCACATTGCTGTTTCATTGTAATAATTCATGCCTCTTGATTGTTTAGTTTTCGCATAAGTGTCTCTTTAGATGCTTCCTTTGTTGAAATTTTAGTGGATTTCGTAGAATTTGTGGTCGCAAGCAAAAGTAACCATGATACATTTACGGTCAAATGTTTGTGTAACCAATAAGCCGAGAGCATGATGGGCAAAGTGATCTCTAGCGTGGGTTCGACCCATATTATTTACTATGATGAAGTCTAAAATGAAAAAGGGCTTATAGGCCAAAACTAAAAGGAAAAAGAACATACAGATAATGGTCCATATTTTTACGATCAAGATAACAAAACTAATGAATTAAAATGTTAGTTGGATTTGTTGAGTTTGTGGCCACAATGTAAATATGATGGTACATTACGATGAAACGTATGTATATAACCAATACATAATTGTGTGAACAACAACAACAATAAAAACTCCAAAAAGTCCCTTGCCGCGCAATGCATATATGATGATGATACATGACGGTGAAATATTTGTGGAATTTGTTGCCACACAGAATGCAAATATGATGATATATTACGGCGAAATGTATGAGCCACCAATACATAACAATGGTCCAAAGTTGCTCGATCAAAATTATAACAAAACCAATGAAATTACAAGCATTTTGTTTTTCATACATGCAATAGTTTCTTAATTAATTATTGACCAATTTCAAAATAAAGTTACCATATGGTTTTGTTCTCTAGATATTAACAAAATGAAAACCAATAATTTTTGTGGGTCCCAATGAAAAATGCAATCATGAATCATCTGTGTATAAACTATATTTCTATCCTATAAAAAAACCTCATCTTTCTTCTCCCTTCCTCATCACTTCCAAATCCTAATGAGACTTAGCTTTTTTGATCACTCTCATTCTTTAAAGCAAAAGCAAATTACAAAAATTATTTCTAATTTGCATTCTCTAAATTAAATAGTTAAACTAGAAGATGTGCAGCAAAAGGGCATCACAATATCACAAAGTAGAAATACCTCCACCACAACCTTTCTTGAAATCACTAAAGAACACTCTCAATGAGATCCTTTTCGCCGACGATCCGTTTCGCAAAATCAGAAACGAATCGAAAACGTCAAAAAAGATCGAGTTAGGGTTGAGACACGTGTTCCCAATCTTGGAATGGGCTCGTGGTTACAGTTTGGGGTATTTGAAATCAGACGTTATCTCAGGGATCACAATTGCTAGTCTTGCTATTCCTCAAGGGATTAGCTATGCTCAGCTAGCTAATCTCCCTCCTATTCTTGGTCTTTGTAAGCTCTCCTCCCCCTCCTCTATATATTAGTCTCTATTACATGAAGAAGTAGTTTACATTAAATTTAACCTTTAACCAAAAAAAAAAAGTAGTTTACATCACTTATTTATTCTAAAACTCCAAAAAATGTTAACTAGGTTTACCAATAAATTCTAATACTATATGTCTTTTCATATAAATATGTATACTATATATAGTAACATAATAATTATGTGTATTTGGGGAAAAAAATGTAGACTCAAGCTTGGTGCCGCCGTTGGTATACGCGATAATGGGAAGTTCAAGAGATTTAGCGGTGGGAACAGTGGCGGTGGCCTCGCTGTTGACGGGAGCGATGTTAGGGAAAGAGGTAAACGCGGTGCAGAATCCAAAGCTTTACCTTCACTTAGCTTTCACTGCCACTTTTTTCGCCGGACTCATGCAAACGTGCCTTGGCCTCTTACGGTACGTAACACTCCAAAATCACATTACTTCATTTATTTATTTAAATAGTTTTATTATTTTTTTGTAAAATAAATAGTTTTATTAATGTTTACTTGTTTTATATACGATNTCTTGGTCTTTGTAAGCTCTCCTCCCCCTCCTCTATATATTAGTCTCTATTACATGAAGAAGTAGTTTACATTAAATTTAACCTTTAACCAAAAAAAAAAAGTAGTTTACATCACTTATTTATTCTAAAACTCCAAAAAATGTTAACTAGGTTTACCAATAAATTCTAATACTATATGTCTTTTCATATAAATATGTATACTATATATAGTAACATAATAATTATGTGTATTTGGGGAAAAAAATGTAGACTCAAGCTTGGTGCCGCCGTTGGTATACGCGATAATGGGAAGTTCAAGAGATTTAGCGGTGGGAACAGTGGCGGTGGCCTCGCTGTTGACGGGAGCGATGTTAGGGAAAGAGGTAAACGCGGTGCAGAATCCAAAGCTTTACCTTCACTTAGCTTTCACTGCCACTTTTTTCGCCGGACTCATGCAAACGTGCCTTGGCCTCTTACGGTACGTAACACTCCAAAATCACATTACTTCATTTATTTATTTAAATAGTTTTATTATTTTTTTGTAAAATAAATAGTTTTATTAATGTTTACTTGTTTTATATACGATGGAATTATCATTACTTAAATTTTGAAACAGTCATGGTAGAATTCTCGAATGTGCATGTGACAGCCCCGTTTGAACAATTTTTTGGTCCCTTGGCATATAAATTTTTTAGACCCTTTTCAACATAAATTTTTTTTTTTCCATTTTCTTGGACCCCATTTGCTTAAGGTTTTTGAAAAAAAAAATTTGTCCCATGGCCACCGCCCCTCTCGTCGTAGGTATGAGCCGGGCCTAGATAACAATCTCCTATATAATAAAATGGAAGTATACAACATTGTTTTGTAGACTATATAATTTTAATAAGTTAGTTACAAATAGGTTATAGATTAAGTTTTATATTATTTGTATAATCTGGATTTATTGTTTCCAAAAATCTTAAAGATAATATTCTAAATAATCATTTGATATCATCTAACTTACCATATTAATTTTCTTTATTAAATTATTTATCAAATAAAATCTTTTGATATCTACTTAACATATTAATTTGTTAATTATTATTATACTTCACCTCTCTCATTTTTATATATGAGTCTATTTTGTGAAACAAATAAATTCTCATATTATTTATTATAATTAAAAAATAGTTTTATTTCCGGATATACCATAAGTTGAATTTTAAAAAAACAAATATAAATGATTCAATCTATAAAATATTAAATTTTTATTACTATTATTCTTTAAAAATAATATATATTGAATCAAAATTTTTACTAAGTAACGGGTCAAAATTTGAATATTTAAATTCAATTCCATACTTTTTTGTTCAATTTTATAATTTTATATAATATAATAAACTTTAAATAATTTATTTTGAAATATTTTTAAAAAAATTGAAACTTGATATTAAAGTTAGAAACTATTAACACTCTAAACTGGTTTGTTATAGCAATGTTAATAATATGTCACTATAATATGAAAGAATTTAAAAAAACCAAGTATATTAAAACAAAAGATATATCAATATATTAAATTACTCATAATATAAGAACTCGCTTTTTAAAAACCAAATTCACAAAATTATGTCTTATAATGA
>NC_025692.1:21576089-21578301 GCF_000633955.1 Camelina sativa | reverse complement strand
AATAAGTGTCTTTTTCAAGTCATCATATTTAGCATATGATTTTATTATATAATATTTTATCAGAAAAAACTTTTGAAAATAATCACATAAATTATATTTTATAAAAAAATTATAATATAAATAAAATGAATTTCAGAGCACGGGTCTTAATCTAGTAGTTTTATATTTTGGTAGAATTCTTGGTGTAAAAGTTGTTTTCTAGTGGTCTATTATAATTATAAAAAAAAAGTGAGAAGGGGACATTTTTGTTCGGCTGAAGGTCTTTGCCTCGTGCATGCTGCTTTGTTTTCCTTAGCAATAGTAAAAACTGTGATACTCTATATAAAATAAGAAATAAGAAGAAAACAAAAACATAGAGTTGAAATATGATCCATGTTCGATTCTGAGACAAAATATGTCAGAGGATGATAAAAATAAATATTATAAAATTTTAGTCTAACATTTACAAACAAATTTCACGTGAACAAAACTAGAAAACTAATAAAGAGCATTAAATAGATCAAAAATACATACAAACACATAGTTATTCATTAGTTATGACCTAGTAGTAATTATGACTAAAATTGATGGGGTTTAGTGAATGTAAAATATCAGGTTAGGGTTCGTGGTGGAGATATTGTCGCATGCGGCGATTGTAGGGTTCATGGGTGGTGCCGCGACGGTGGTGTGTCTGCAGCAACTGAAAGGCTTACTTGGCCTCATTCACTTCACTCATTCCACTGATATAGTCTCTGTTCTCTGCTCCATTTTCTCTCAATCTCATATGGTTCGTTTACTACTTATAGTGTACCACACACAATATATATATAGCCCATTTAGATCTCTCTACATATATCGAAATCTACATTTTCAATGTTAAAATCATAGTATGATTTCCCTATTTTAATATTATATTTTGGCTGAGAAATAACACTTTAAAATAAAATATGGCTACGTAATTGTTACGAATTTAAAATAAAAATAAAAGTTTAACTGAGAAGCTATATTAGTTGTTTTGAATCTTTTGATGTATAGACAGAGTTATATAATCCTGATCTACAGCTGACCATTTTTGGTTAATGTTTAAGATCTGTAATATTCTCAATTGTTTCTCTAAATCAATGGGTTTGCAAGTGGGCAGTAGGCACAGCACTTGTTGTTATTATTCACGGGGTTTCTTGCCAATATTGTACCCGACCGATTCAGACCATTTTGTTTTGCTTAAGTCTATCAGTGTAGACAAATATATAAAAGACACATAAATAATAAGTTTATACTTTCATTAAGCAGCAAAAAGTGTTTGGTATGTAACGTATATATATAATTTCTTTAAAATATGCAGTGGAAATGGGAGAGTGGATTGCTAGGGTGTTGCTTCCTCATCTTCCTCCTTACAACCAAACACATTGTAAGTTTAACATGCTTAATTTAATCTATATATGTATTACGTACTGGTTAATACGGTTTTAGATTCAAATTCTAACAAAAGTAATTAATGTAAGAGAAGAGCAAGAAGAGACCAAAGCTATTCTGGATATCTGCAATGTCTCCACTTGTTTCTGTCATTTTTGGAAGCCTTTTCATGTACTTCCTCCATGACCATTTCCATGGCATTCCATATGTACGTTTCTTCTCTCCTTTTCTTTTGTGTCTAATGGCTAAAATACTCACAATCAGACTTGTATATTTTTACTTTTGCACTAACTAACGGTTAATATATCACTTTCTATGTTTAAAAATAAATCACAACTTTGAATGTTTTTGTTAATTATAACCTTAAACGTACGCCAAACGAAAAAAAAAAGCTTTCTTTGTTGAAACTGCTAATGCACTAATTAATTTATGTATTGTTGTGGCCTTGTGGGAATAGATTGGAGAATTAAAGAAAGGGATAAATCCACCGTCAATCACACATTTGGTATTCACGTCACCTTATGTCACGTTGGCTCTCAAAATCGGCATTATCACTGGAGTCATAGCTCTCGCTGTACGTACTCACTCATATCATATTTTAAAAAATAATTTACACCAAATTGCATCCTTAATTTAAATATATATATTTTTTAAAAAATTAAATAGGAAGGGATTGCAGTGGGGAGAAGCTTTGCAATGTACAAGAATTACAACATAGATGGGAACAAAGAGATGATAGCCTTTGGGGTGATGAACATTCTTGGTTCCTTCTCCTCTTGCTATCTCACTACCGGTAATCTACCATTTTGATGATTTTTTT
>NC_025692.1:21540323-21572053 GCF_000633955.1 Camelina sativa | reverse complement strand
AAAAAAAAGCTTTCTTTGTTGAAACTGCTAATGCACTAATTAATTTATGTATTGTTGTGGCCTTGTGGGAATAGATTGGAGAATTAAAGAAAGGGATAAATCCACCGTCAATCACACATTTGGTATTCACGTCACCTTATGTCACGTTGGCTCTCAAAATCGGCATTATCACTGGAGTCATAGCTCTCGCTGTACGTACTCACTCATATCATATTTTAAAAAATAATTTACACCAAATTGCATCCTTAATTTAAATATATATATTTTTTAAAAAATTAAATAGGAAGGGATTGCAGTGGGGAGAAGCTTTGCAATGTACAAGAATTACAACATAGATGGGAACAAAGAGATGATAGCCTTTGGGGTGATGAACATTCTTGGTTCCTTCTCCTCTTGCTATCTCACTACCGGTAATCTACCATTTTGATGATTTTTTTTTACTTATAAAATATCTTCGTAAAGAGTATTTAATTTGCATATGTTTTCCGACTAATTATTAATCAAAGTTAATACAACATTATAATATACAATATAAACAAAATATCTTATAGTTGAATATGGGATATATTGTTCATGATATAGCATATGGTATTTATGGTAGTGAAATAATCGATGTTATCCGAATTTACGTCCACAAATTGCATGTTATTGACAAAATGCAAAAACTTCTCAGTTCTCACATATCGACACTGATTTAGTGAATACACATCTAGTAGTATACATGTATTTATAAGTTTTGAGTGCATTTTTTGGTATAAAAGGATTACAAAATTAATGATGACTATATTTTCTTATAACAAAATGAGAATACTTTGTGATTTAACCCCAAAAGAAAACATAAATGGAAAATATTATGATATGAAGGGCCGTTTTCGCGTTCGGCTGTGAACTACAACGCGGGTTGCAAAACGGCGTTATCAAACGTGGTGATGGCCGTTGCAGTGGCGGTGACGCTACTGTTCTTGACGCCGTTGTTCTTCTACACGCCACTAGTGGTCCTGTCGTCGATCATAATCACCGCCATGCTAGGCCTCGTAGACTACGAAGCAGCCATTCATCTTTGGAGACTAGACAAGTTCGATTTCTTCGTCTGTCTCTCTGCTTACTTTGGCGTTGTTTTCGGTACCATCGAGATTGGTCTCATCCTCTCCGTACGTACTTATCTCTTCCTACTTCTCTTATCTTTACCCTTTTGTCATGCACTCCCAACAAAACTCAAAAGATAGAATCATGCAATAATAATATCTATTAATTAATTAATATGTGCAGGTGGGAATATCAGTGATGAGGTTAGTGTTGTTCGTGGGAAGACCAAAGATTTATGTAATGGGAAACATTCAGAACACAGAAATATATAGGAACATTGAACATTACCCTCAAGCCACCACTCTCTCTTGTCTCCTCATTCTCCACATCGATGGTCCTATCTACTTCGCCAACTCTAGCTACTTGCGAGACAGGTTATTTATTTATGATTTTTATATACATATATATATATATATATATATATATATCTTAGTTTATTTATATAACCGTTTTTCAAGAAAAATATAAAAATAGATATCTTAGTTTATGTATACATGACTTATAAATTCTTGTTTACGTATTGATATTGGTAGAATTGGAAGGTGGATCGATGACGAGGAAGAAAAATTGAGAACGAGTGGAGAAACCAGTCTACAATACATTGTACTTGATATGAGTGGTAAGAAACTTCATTTTTTTTTTTTCCTTTTTTTTTTTTCTGGGGAAATATCTTAATTCTAAAATGATGTTTTTCTTATCGAAGCTATCGTGTGCTAGCTTGTTAGCTCGAGAACAAAATTAGCTATATCCTTTGTTCACATAAAAATTTATACAACTATCCGTTACTGTATCAACAATGCAAAAAGATGTATAGAAACATACAGTATTCTGGTCACACAATATAAAATTTGCTATCTATGATTTTGGTAACGTTAGTTGTAGTAATATTTCTCCGACCGTAATTTCTTATAATTTTTGAAATTATTAAAAACGTTAAAGACCCTTTCTGAATCAGTTAATCTGTTTTTTTTTTGTTTGGATCCAAAATATGAAACAATATCTAATTTTGGTAACATGTAGCTGTGGGAAACATAGACACGAGCGGTATAAGCATGCTTGAGGAACTCAACAAAATCCTAGGACGAAGAGAGCTCAAGGTATATATAATAAAGCCTTTATTTTCTTTTTACCAAGACATGCCAAGTCCCCAAAGTTTTTAGTCATTCTGCGATTTGGTTTTCTAATTTTCTCAGCTAGTGGTAGCAAACCCAGGAGTAGAGGTGATGAAGAAGCTAAGCAAGTCCAACTTCATAGAGAGCATTGGTAAAGAACGGATTTATCTCACGGTGGCAGAAGCTGTTGCAGCTTGCAATTTCATGCTCCATACCGCTAAAAGCGACTCCCCCGTACCAGAATTTAACAACGTTTAAGATTTTATATTGAATCTCATCATCTCACATTGCTAAAAGCTTTTTACTGTCATCAAGAGATTAAGGAGTCTTTTCTTAACAAAAAAAAAAGTTAAAAAAAATAAGTCCGTTATTTGAACGCACCTACTCCTAGCGCGTCTGCGTTCAAAAACATAATCGCAAACGCAGTTAAACAATTGACATTAATATATTTGCTACTTGCGACTGAAGTAACAACACAGTTTCAATAACTTCAAGGAGACTGTGGCTGCTGAACACAACCACAAAACGCAGACCGCTTCTTCGTCCTTTTCTTCATGGTTACGCTTCTAGATCCACCATAGATATAGTCACGAAGAAGAACTTTGGATTTGGTATCAGAAACCTTCGTCCTAGCTCGATGCTCTCTCTCGCCTTCAAGCTTCATCAACATAAACTGAATCCTCTGTATCTCCTGCTGTAACCTCACAATCTTCTCTGATCCTCTTCTTGCTTGTTCGGATATTCTCTGTCTTCTATCAATATCCTTCTCTGATTCGGCTTTTGTGGTCAGCTTTCGATTGACGTTAAACAGCTTCTCTATTGCTTCGTCTGCTTCTTCGAGCTGTCCTTTGATCGTTTCATACTCGTTTTCTCCAACTTTCATCTTTTCCTTCTCCACTGCATCGACTTTGCTTTTCAAAACTTCTACAGTGATTTGAAGATTCTCCAGGTTCTGTAAATCCGAATCAAGTCTTTCTACAACTTTCCTCTTGTTTACNGTATAAGCATGCTTGAGGAACTCAACAAAATCCTAGGACGAAGAGAGCTCAAGGTATATATAATAAAGCCTTTATTTTCTTTTTACCAAGACATGCCAAGTCCCCAAAGTTTTTAGTCATTCTGCGATTTGGTTTTCTAATTTTCTCAGCTAGTGGTAGCAAACCCAGGAGTAGAGGTGATGAAGAAGCTAAGCAAGTCCAACTTCATAGAGAGCATTGGTAAAGAACGGATTTATCTCACGGTGGCAGAAGCTGTTGCAGCTTGCAATTTCATGCTCCATACCGCTAAAAGCGACTCCCCCGTACCAGAATTTAACAACGTTTAAGATTTTATATTGAATCTCATCATCTCACATTGCTAAAAGCTTTTTACTGTCATCAAGAGATTAAGGAGTCTTTTCTTAACAAAAAAAAAAGTTAAAAAAAATAAGTCCGTTATTTGAACGCACCTACTCCTAGCGCGTCTGCGTTCAAAAACATAATCGCAAACGCAGTTAAACAATTGACATTAATATATTTGCTACTTGCGACTGAAGTAACAACACAGTTTCAATAACTTCAAGGAGACTGTGGCTGCTGAACACAACCACAAAACGCAGACCGCTTCTTCGTCCTTTTCTTCATGGTTACGCTTCTAGATCCACCATAGATATAGTCACGAAGAAGAACTTTGGATTTGGTATCAGAAACCTTCGTCCTAGCTCGATGCTCTCTCTCGCCTTCAAGCTTCATCAACATAAACTGAATCCTCTGTATCTCCTGCTGTAACCTCACAATCTTCTCTGATCCTCTTCTTGCTTGTTCGGATATTCTCTGTCTTCTATCAATATCCTTCTCTGATTCGGCTTTTGTGGTCAGCTTTCGATTGACGTTAAACAGCTTCTCTATTGCTTCGTCTGCTTCTTCGAGCTGTCCTTTGATCGTTTCATACTCGTTTTCTCCAACTTTCATCTTTTCCTTCTCCACTGCATCGACTTTGCTTTTCAAAACTTCTACAGTGATTTGAAGATTCTCCAGGTTCTGTAAATCCGAATCAAGTCTTTCTACAACTTTCCTCTTGTTTACTTCTCTGTTCGGATCCATGAACCCGTCGAAAATCTCTACTTTATCGACAACCAGTGACTCTTCAGACAAGGATTTACCTTTTGCAGTTCTAGCCGCAGTTTCGTTCTTGTGAGTCTTCACTGGCTTTAGCTCAACAAAACCGTAATGATCTAATTCCAAAGTGCCTTTCTTACTAACAATCTCGTACGAAGATCCATCAGACGTTTGATCAAGCACAATATCTTTCATTTCCATCTCGATTTCGTGACTCTGCTTCCGCATTTTGCCATTTCCTCCTTCTTGCTTCCTCATGCTTCTCCCGGCGACGCCTGTTTTTAATTCTTTGATTTGTTTCAACNAACCACAAAACGCAGACCGCTTCTTCGTCCTTTTCTTCATGGTTACGCTTCTAGATCCACCATAGATATAGTCACGAAGAAGAACTTTGGATTTGGTATCAGAAACCTTCGTCCTAGCTCGATGCTCTCTCTCGCCTTCAAGCTTCATCAACATAAACTGAATCCTCTGTATCTCCTGCTGTAACCTCACAATCTTCTCTGATCCTCTTCTTGCTTGTTCGGATATTCTCTGTCTTCTATCAATATCCTTCTCTGATTCGGCTTTTGTGGTCAGCTTTCGATTGACGTTAAACAGCTTCTCTATTGCTTCGTCTGCTTCTTCGAGCTGTCCTTTGATCGTTTCATACTCGTTTTCTCCAACTTTCATCTTTTCCTTCTCCACTGCATCGACTTTGCTTTTCAAAACTTCTACAGTGATTTGAAGATTCTCCAGGTTCTGTAAATCCGAATCAAGTCTTTCTACAACTTTCCTCTTGTTTACTTCTCTGTTCGGATCCATGAACCCGTCGAAAATCTCTACTTTATCGACAACCAGTGACTCTTCAGACAAGGATTTACCTTTTGCAGTTCTAGCCGCAGTTTCGTTCTTGTGAGTCTTCACTGGCTTTAGCTCAACAAAACCGTAATGATCTAATTCCAAAGTGCCTTTCTTACTAACAATCTCGTACGAAGATCCATCAGACGTTTGATCAAGCACAATATCTTTCATTTCCATCTCGATTTCGTGACTCTGCTTCCGCATTTTGCCATTTCCTCCTTCTTGCTTCCTCATGCTTCTCCCGGCGACGCCTGTTTTTAATTCTTTGATTTGTTTCAACGATGCCTCAAGCATAGAGTAGGCATTCGTGTTCTCAAGAATCAGAAGCTTCTCCTTCTCCATTATTGCCTCTGCAACTGCTTTGATTCTCAAACACATATCTTCCAGCTTGGGGAGTTCATCCACTGAATCAGTACCCTGGTAAAAACATGAGAACATCAATTCAAAAATGGTTCTAAAAATAATCAACTTTATAAGTCGAGATTGAGGAGATAAATGGTTAAGATCAATTACCTTTGAAATTTCATCCTCAGATTCACGGCGCACGAAAACATAATCCTCCAAAGATTTAATGCTTTTATTCAACAAGACAATAGCTTGGCTTCTTTTAAGCATTTCAATAACCGCATCTTTCGATGCGCTTTTGCTTTCAAGATTCTTGCAGGCTTCAGCTAGCTCACGTGTCGTCGCTTCGATCAATGTTTCATGTACAGCTGCGATCTCCTTATCGCAAAAGAATGTAGCAGCTTGAGACTCCCAATATTCAGCCTTTCTCCTCTCTTTGAAAACCTCTTGATTCAGCTTTTCTTTCTCCCCTTTGATTTCTTCAAGTTCCTTCTCCTTCTCATGTAACTGATCCTTCACATTAGCAATTTCATCTTCTAAGTGATCTTTGTCTGATCTGATAAAAAGCAGGTTTCTCTTCAGCTGCATATTCTCAGTTTCTGCATCTATTAACTTATCACCAATCTTGTTTGCCTTACCCTCAAGGTTCTTCTTCTCTGTTTCAATACCAACTGCTTCTAACTTAAGCTGCTGAAGCCATTCAATAAGGATAATGTTCTCAATGGCAGTTTGTTGGTTCTCAGATACAAGGCATGATTTCTCTTCTGAGAGTGACTGACAAGCTTCCTCCAACGTCTTCAGCTTCCTTCTGATTGATTTCAACTCAAAATTCAAATCTGATATAGATTTTTCTAGCATATGGTTTTTCTGAACAAGCTTATCCATACTTGCCAATTTCTCTGAAAGAGTCATCTTTTCGCTTTTCACTCTCTCATTGCATTCTTTTAAGGTTGAGGTCTCCTCCTGCAACTCTTTGACTGATGACCCAACTAACTCCACCTGTTCTACCATGGACTGGTTTTTCTTCCCTACCTGACTTAATTCCTCTTTAAGATAATAGATTTCTTGCTGTAAAGCATTTCTCTGGTCAACTCTTAGCTCAACATCTGCTTCAAGTTTGCGTATTATTTCCTTTAGGCTTGAGACATCCTCTTGTAAGCTTTTAATTGATGCAAACGAAGAGAGATTGAGCTCATTGAGACCTTTGTTCTCGACCTTTGCTTGCTCAATTTCCTCATGCAACTCACTGTTTCGGATCTCCATGTCTTTCATGATCTGAGAACTGGTTTGAAGTTCCACAGCCAAATTATTTAGCTCCTCCTGAGACTGAGAGTGCAACTGCTGTAGGGTTTGAAACGCCGTCTCAACTTCTTGGAAACGCAAATGCTCTTCTTGTACACAACTCCACAGTTTGACCAGCTCTGTTTGCTTCTCGGTGAACTTCAGACTTTGATTCACCAGTTTCTCCAAGAGACCATCCAGCTCAGAGTGAAGATTCTGATTTGATCTCTCAAGCACAAGACATTTCTCCTCAGAAAACTTTAACTTAGCGACTCCATCCTCTATTTCATGGCTAAGACTTTGTGTTTCTTCTTGAGCATGGTGTAGTTTGACTTTTAGATCCGCAATTATATTCAGGCACTGTTGGAACTGAAGTTCAGAAGCTTCCTTGTCCTTGATCAAATTCAAGATTGTTTCCTTCAAGTTTTCAACTTCTACCCCAGCCTTTTCAGCCCTCTCATTGATAATCCTTGTACCTTCCTCAGCCTTCCTCGGTCTCTCTTCTAGGTTAGATATCGTATCCAAGCATTGCCTGTATTGAACAAGAGCAGCTTCCTTTTCAGTTTCGGCTTTAGCAAGGCTTTGCTTCAAAGCGAGAATTTCAGCTTCAGCTTTGCTTGCTCGCTCATTCATTCCTCCAGCTTCCTTATGGGCTACAGAGAGTCCATCTTCCAAATCAGCGATCTTTTGCAGGCATTTTTCATACCGAAGAAGGCTGGATTCCTTTTCAGACTCCAGTTTGTAAAGAGTTTCTCTGAGCGTTTGGATCTCAGCTTCGGCACTAGCGGCTGTGTCACGAAGTCCCCTTGAGTCTTCTTGTGCACGAGATACTTCAGATTCTAGATTGGACAGTCTCTCCAAATTCTTCTCAAACAGTGCTAAGCTAGCTTCTTTTTCCGCCTGCATTTTAGAAAGGGAGTCTCTTAAAGCAACAAGTTCAGCATCAGCTTTGCTAGCTCGTTCAGATTGTGAAGCCTTGAGATTATTAAAATTCAGTCCCTTTCTTGCTCTCCCACTACTCACAAACGGAGCTTCTTCACTAAAATCTATATTCCTCTTTATATCTTTTAGCAACCCATCCGGGCCAACCCGAGCTCGGAAAGGAGGAAGCATCTCCGGTGTCTGTGGATCAACATCATTTGTCAAAGCACCACCATGTGACGACTCATCGCCAAATATCAAAGGAACTTGGCTAGGGAACGCTTCTGATATAGTCTGATGAGCCTTGTGTATAACCCCAGTTGCATGATTATACCTTTCAGCTAATGCACGATATGCACGGTAGAACTCTTCAACCAATTTCATAAGCTCAGGACGTTTACGGTAATACATCTCTGCTCGTCTAGCAAAAGAATCTGCATCTTCTTCAAGAACCTTGATCATTTGTTTCACATTGTTATCCATACCTTTCAAAAAAGAAGAAACAACACAATAGTTCACAGATAGTCATTAGACCAAAAGAAAAGAGAATCTAAAGCAGAGAAATCACATTAACAAAGATAACATACCAGCAAGATTCTCCAGAAGCCATTTAGAATTCTTAGGGGTATAGTGACTATCCCACCACCATGAATACATAGGTTTCGAATTACTCTTTGCCGCAATCTCCATTTTTTTAATTTTATTTTCTTCCAGCAAACACAAAACAGAACACAAAGGATTGTTACACCAAGCGTCGTCTCTGTCTCAAGCTATTAAAACCCAGAAAACAAAACAAAATCCGAGTCAGAATAAAAAAAAAAAAAAAAAAAAAAAAAAAAAAAAAAAAAAAAATCAGAGGATCACACTGTAGATTACGTGTTGATTACAGTGCATAATAAATATAAGCTAAAATTATGATCTGAGAGCTAAAAAAAAATCAAAATCCCACAATTATCAAACGAATCGGAGAACACCGAAGTCGAGTTCTTCTTACCACACCCAAAAAAAACAAATTAAGAATCGCACGTCGATAATTGAAGAATCCTTAGAAGAATCAAGCGCTTAGAAGTTTCTTACGCGCTTAAAAGTCATCTTCCTCGCGTATCTCATCCCATCATCTTCTTCTAGATCTCTCTCTCTCTCTCCCTCTCTTGGTGTGTAGAAAAAAAGAAGCTCTGTTTCTGCTTTTTACGTTGTGAAGAAGAGAGTTTTGCTTAGGTTATGGTGTGGTGGTGGGGGCTGAAAGAGAGAAAGAAAAAGAGCGATTGTAGCCAGTAAATGACGATACTACCCTTGAAAACGAGTTTCTTTCTAAAATGTTTTTCTCGGGATTGCTTGTGGTGGGATATTTGACTTCCTAAAACAAAAAAAGTGTACTAATTAACAAACTTGTACACAGAAAATAAAAAAAAAACAAATTTAATGTAAATTACGCCATAAATTAAGCAAAGTGTGTTATTACAATCAATGACAGCAATAAGATAGGCCATAAATACAAGGTTTTATGAAAACTTATATTCTTTTTTTTTTTTTTTGAAAAAGGTGAAAACTTATCTTACATGATACCCCTGTTTTAAAAATCGCTAGGTGCTAGTCGGGCGGTCGGGGTGGACCTAGCGCCTAAAGAGAAAATGGAAGATTAAACGGGGATTAATCGAAGATTAGTTTTAAGGTTATTTTATTAAATTAATAATAATAATAATATATATAATTATGTTTATGTTAAAATAAAAATATCAAATAAAATATAAAATAATAGTATTGTCTTTAAAATTATGGTAAACACATAAAAACGCAATTTAAAAAAAAAAATATGATTTTCATTATAAATTTGTACATTAGTTATTGTAAAATATTATAAAATCTTAATTTAAATGTCTACATAACCAATAAAGTACATATTTGGTTTATATTTGGCTCTAAAAATAATCATTATAAACAAAATTAAGCGGAAAATAGTCAGATTAGACGGATTATAATCAAATTAGATAGATATGATTAGATAATCGATGCTAGGCGAAGATTAGTCATTAATCGAGGCGGAGAGGGTGAGCTTACCGATTTTGCGGAGCGTAATCAGTGCTAGGAGGGGATTTTTAAAACAGCGCATGATACTAGTATTCAAACTCCATTTTATACTCTTAACACACCATGTTAAAAACTATAATACTTGGTTCAAATTTTAGTAATTCAAACTCTATTAATTTAATTAATTTGAAGTTTAATCTTTTGCAAATATATTACAATCAATGATACATTGTTTCAATACTATTATTTCAACTTGTTTATTGAATATAACGAAGAGTAAAATGTTTTAACTCCTAAGTACTATTTGATACATGAATATAAGACAACTACACCTCATACACATTTTATTCTTTTTTTAAAATGTTTTTCTTATCTATTCATCACCAATTCACCATCATCAAATAAGTCATGATCTCGTGAAGCGGTTTATTGATTAAGATGGGGGAATGGGAATCGTTGATGGCAAAAAGCCAAAAACCATTGTCACATTCTTCTAGGGTTGATTTAGTTCTATGGGTACCAATTTACTTAGCAATCTATTTAAATTGCTAACATATAAGTTATATCTTTGGAGTGATAGCTAAATTATCATTCCAACTAAATATATAAATATATGAGTTACCAGTAATCATTATTAGTGTAGATAAACATATTAATATGTAGGTTAGCTTATGCAAATCGTATAATACATGATTTGATACGATAGATATTAGCATATATTGTATAAGTTACATACTTACATGATAATATCAATAATATCCATTTATTGAATATATTAATTACCATATTTATACAATATTATTTAGATATATAATAAAACGGAAGTATACGATATTTTTTTGTAGACTATATAATAGATATATTTATGATTTTTTGATTATAAACTTGTGACATAGGTGTATCATAATATACGGGTTAGTCTGATTTTTGGTAAGTAAGGATAATATATATTTAGTTAATTATAGTAACATATAAATCAATTATAGGTAACATTTAAAAGATAAGGAAATCTCTCAACCTAATTAAAACAAAAATATGTGATTCTTCTTTCGAATTTATTTTATTTGATATTTAAATTATTTTAATTTTTTATCTAATATATTTGGTTAATAAAATTTATGATTTTTTCTGCATATGATGTAATTAAATTTTTTTAAAACAGACGTATATTGCTCAACTGATGAATAAAAAAAATATACAAAATGCCCTACATCACCTAAGAAAACTAGACAAAGATTCAAAGTTATATTAATAAAAAAGAGACCAAAATGATTCTGAATACGAATAAACAGAAACCTTGATTTATCAGACACTAAAATTAAAAAATTTATGCAGTTTATTGTGATTTTTTATTTTAAAGAATTTCAACTTTTAATAACTTTAAAAATTCAAATGTGTAACTTTTTAAATTTTTTAATGATTATTAATATTTCAATTATTAAAACATTTATCTTTTTATAAAATGTTTAAGATATGAATAATATTTAAACTTTATAAAAATTTTAAATATTATAAGTATTTCAATTTCTAAACTAATAAAATTTATTCAAACATTTTAAAATTTTAATAATATATACGAATTAAAATATCACATGACGGGTTATATGGCAGGACATGTTTGAGATGATATTAATAGAAAATTAAAATGTCATTAATTCAGTGCTATAAGGGTAAAATTTCATCTCATTATTTTGTGAACTTTTTAAAAACTTTAAAGATTATTAATATTTCAATTATTAAAACATTTCATTTTTATAAATTTTTAAGATATTAATAATATTTAAACTTTATAAGAAGTTCAAATATTATAAGTAGTTCAATTTCTAAAAAAAAGAAACTTTATTAAAATATTTTGAATTTTAAAAATATATTTAGATTTTTATGAAGTTTTTTATGCGGTGTACAACGAATTAAAATATCACACGACGAGTTATATGGCTAGGCGTGTTTGAGTAGATATTAATAGAAATTTAAAATGTCATTAATTCGGTGCTACATGGATAAACTATCATCTCATTATTTTGTTAACAATATAAATATTATTAATAGACGTATCTAATTAAATCGATTAATTAATATTGTAACAAAATAATATAATTAACAATCAAAATACAATATATAATTTTAAAAACTAAACAAATTAAATAAAATTAACAAACAGAAATTAATATTTTTATCAAATAACTTAAACTGCAGTGTACCGCGGGTCAAAATGTAGATCTACTAGAATAGATCTTACAAAATAGATGTTATTTTCATAAGTTATATTCAACATATGATCTCATAACATAGTGTTTAAGCAAAAAAAATTTAAACACAAATAAAACAATCATATATATAACACTTTAAATAAAAATTACAAAATAAATAAAGAAATGTTAATCGGTGCTCTAGCACGGTCCAATTCTAGTTTAGATATATAATATGTTAGCATGTTATCATTCTATATAACATGTTATTATAATTGTTATCACGTTAATTATGTAAGGAAAAGACTAATCCGTTTCATTGAACTGCTATATACATTAATAATAAAAACAATAATTCACATTGTTATAAAAAAACATGCATCTAACATATAAGATGTAAAGTTTTCGGATATAATATTATTTATATCATTCTGTGAACAGTGTTGTTGATCTTGAATGAACAGTGTTTCTATTGTTGAAATAAAGAAGGTCATCGACATACTCAAATAACAAAAAAATTGATATTTTTGTAATTAATTAAACGAAAAAAAAAAGATTTTTGGTTTGAGTTTTTCTTCTCTTTTCGAAATACTTAAATTTTAAATTATCAAGGGTACATATTTAATTAATCTGTTATTGAAGGCTACAGATTAATATTCATAAATTAATTATTACTACATGTTTGGTTTCCTCTTCTTTTTTTTTCTTCTTTATAGTATAAAAAGGGAGAGAATCAGAAAAAGGAACAGAGAGGCGTATTTTTCATAGCTGAACTTTGGGTCCCAGGTACTTCACCCAATAATATTCATCCACGTAGTCACATCTCACCCATGCGCATTAAGATACATACAGGAAATATACATCAATCTTTGTTTGAGTTAAGTAATTTGATTGATGAATAAAGATAATCAAGTTTTCTGTACCATTACTAATTTCTAAGCTTATTAAGATTAATTTTATGGAATAATTTGTAAGAAGACAATTTAAAACTGTTTATATGGGAAAAAAGATAAACAAAGATTATACTTAGTACTTTACCAAGAACATAATGATAACAAGGGTCAACTTGTTTTTTTTTTCTTTCACCTAGGGATATAGTAATAGAATCGCTTGTATATTTTTTAATTGGTGTCAAACATGTCTAAACGATATTAATTGTGAAACATAAAAAACAATACTAGCAATATCTATAAACCTTTAATCTTTTGCACTTGCACATGTTATCAACTAAGCCTTGATTCATTTACCAAAAGAAAAAAGAGGAAAGAAAAGTCACATAAGGTGTGGATTATTATATTATAAAGATTTAAGTATTAGCTTTAAAAAAACTCTTAGATTATTAAATCATGATTGCGAAAGTTTCCTTTGTATATTTTTTGAGTAAATTAATTATCCACCAAAAAATAAAGAAAAAGAACTAGTTCTTGATTAATAATAATACTATAGGTTTAAGCTAATTCGGAATTAAGTATGAAACAAAAGAAAAATGTGCCCTTTTAACATATCAAAATCAAACTGTCGGTATCCAGACGTTGTACTTTTAAATACGAACAAGAAAATGCCAACAAAGTTTTTCTTTTCTTCTTGTTGTTGTTGTTGGGCCCAATCGTAATAATGAACCATCATGAAAACTCAATTAACTACCAAACCATTTACAACTCTCACTAAATAATTCATCTTCTTCAGCAACCTCTCTCTCTAGTCTCTCTATACTTGGTGGTCCCAACTAGAGCTGGGCATTCGGGTAACCCATTCGGGTTCGGGTATTATCCATTCGGGTTCGGGTAAACGGGTTTAAAAAATAGAACCCATTGAGTATTTTTAGATATATGGGTTCGGTTCGGTTTGGGTACTATCGGGTTCGGGTCGGTTTGGGTTACAAATTTTAAAACCCGATTAGTACCCGAACTACCGGATACCCAAAAAAATATAATTAAATTTAAATAAATTTAGTTAAATTTTGACTTACTTAACAAAATATTTTAGATATTTTGATTATTTTTGATATTTAGGTATAAAACTAAATGAAATATTCAAAATTATAATCATAATTTTGGGGTAATTGCATTATATTAATAATAAATATTATAAATATGTTTATATGTTCGGGTTTAATGGATACCCAAACGGCTATCGGGTATTATCCGACCCTAACCCGAACCCACGAATATTAGAAAATAGAACCCAATAGAGTTTTATAGGCAAATCCATACCCAACCCGAACCTAGTTTTTCGGGTCGGGTTACGGGTTGGGTATTCGGATACAATTTTTATGCCCAGGCTTACTCCCAACCAAACGTCTATTTTTAATCTTTCTTGACATTGTCTCAAATAGTAACCATAGCTGCCTGCCTACCTCCATAATTAAAGTGTTGAAATTTTGTCTTTTTTAACGTTTAGGGGAAATAAATAAATAGAAAGATCATTTTCACGAGATGATGACATGATGTGTGGTAGTAGTAATACGATGTCCAGCAAATCCTACTAAAAAAGTAAAGGTAGTCCAATGGGCCCATAACGGGCCATTTTAGCTAAAAACTTCCAGCTATTTGAGTTTCAGATATACGCTAGTTAGTTATTCCTTCACCAAATGTCATTATGCAATAAAGAAACCATAGAGGCATAGAAGAGAATGATAGTAGTAGAGTAAGTAAGGGAACCAGGGATACATATCCTTCAACATTAAAACTCCAAAGCAAGATAGCAAGACGTCTCTACAACTCTTGACACAAACTACAAAAGATAAGAAGAAACATACGTTTGTGGAAACCTTCACACAACAGTTCCACACACAGAGACTATACTTGTCTCCTTATCTAACAAAACAACCCAAAGATAGTAGAGTGACAAAGCAACCAAGAAGCAGAATCAAAAGCAGAGCAGCAGCTTCTCCAGGTCCCTGTTACAATTGTCAAAAACTTGTATAAATTACACATTCAGATTTTCTTAATTAGAAGAGCTAAAGAGAGCTTCAGATTTTACCTGGTGAGCAGATTAGGCAGGATCACGAAACTTCAACTAGACAGAGGTGTTCTAGGTAAGAACATAAGGAATATATTTTCTTCACGAGAAGTGGATTAAAAGTGAGACTGAAATGGCTTGAATCTGGATGAATCTTTACCAGCAGAGATAGTCTAAGAGGGTCAGTAAAACTTGCTCTTCCCTTTTTCCTTTTCAAAAAAACAGGAAATGAGGCGAAGAGGAAGATCACTTAGCAGGAGAGTAGTTAGATTTACATCTTGTAAGGCTGGATCGAAGTGAATTAGAAGGAAGAGAAGTGGACTTAAAAAGAGAGCTAAAAAGAAAAAGATATGGACAGAGAGGGAGATACAGGACAAAGGTCACAAACTAAGAACCTGAAAAGACGAAACTTGGAAGAATGAAACAGAAACCCAGTATGATCAAAGGCTCTACTGCATATACAGGCTAGCTAGATGCTATCTAACCCACTTAAGAAAAGAAGCCAAAGGGAAAAAAAAAGACGACTCTAAGAAGAAACTATACAAAGGGCAAAGAGGAAACACTAATGTTCAAGCATCACCACATGAACTTAGCATTCACCCAGTATATATGTTAGAGACTGGTAAATTTTTGGCCATCCTATATGCTACACCAAGAATCAAGTCTTCTCTTTTACGTGATATCAATCTGCTTCCTGAATGTTTTCTACCCACTATAACCAGCTATTCCACCATTAATAACACCCCATCTGCATAGGAGATCCAGTAGTAACTGCTGACCAACTCTGAGTCAGGACTGCTTACGTGTTCCTTTACCATTGCTATTGAAATCTAAGAAACAAACTCAAACCAGCTTGGTGACTAACACCTTATTTCGATGTGCATAAAACTAAAACTAACCCCGTTCCCCTAAAAAGGCTCCTTATCTTCATTCATCAGCAGCATCAAGCTCAAGATTGAGCATGCGACGCAGTGTCATAGTGGCAGAGACAGTACTACGAAAAGGATTGTCACCAGATGAGGTTGGAGAAACCGGCGCAGACTTAGCAACTTCACGGATATCAACAGCAGAGTCAGGAGCAGGAAAGGTCAAAGATACCGTCCTCTTTTGTTGGAGAGAAAACTTAGGAATGGGCACAGAAGCAGGCGGGGGAGAGTTGGAGTAAGTAGGTCCAGCCCAAAGCTCAGAGTAAGAAAGGCTTCTCCTTTTGTCAACAAATTCACTAGCACACCTACGGATCTGAGGACCTCTGCAGTTAGCAGCAATTGGAATGGGACTAGTTCTTCTACCGCTGTCAACCAAAGGATGATTAAAAACCGGCAAAACAGACTTGGGAGAACGAGGAGAGTGAACTTGAGGAAGAGCAGCTCCTTTAGCTAAAGGTGTAGAAGAAGAAGTTCTCTTTGGCCTTGGAAGCAAACCAACACCAGAATGAAAAGTTCTGCAATTGATTTGCCTGAAAGTTTTGGAAGGAGCTGATCTAAAACGATCATGATGAACAAGAGATCTCTTCCCATAATACTGATCCCTATGTTCCACTGCTACAATAAGCGTTTCCATTTCGAGATTAAAATCACACACTGTCAAAAGTAAGAAGCTTTCACTACCACAACAACTAGTCGCAAGAACACACTCGTTTCTCAACCGAATCTCGATAAAAGCGTATCTGAAAGAACACAAAATCCGAAACCCCAGCTCGTTTCGAAAAGCTGAAGAAAAAAATAAAAAAACAGTTTCATTTCAAGCCACAAAAATGGGGGAAACAAAAGTAAATCATCACCACATACGAAGAAGGAAAGCGAAATCAAAAGATCAGATCCTGAAAAAAAAAAAAGATAGCTTCCATTGAGAAATTCACCTTGAAAAAGAGGTCCTTTTGATGAAGACGAATCGCGAAGATTGGTTTGTTCTTCACTTTGCGAATCAAAGATGTGTTAAAAGAGAGTATCTTCTTTCTACTAGGGTTTTTAAGCCTCCATGGAAACGAAGATCCTACGGATCTGAGAAATGAGGTTTGATGATAGAGAAGAAGAAAGAGAGAGAGAGAGACGGAGGAGAGAGCAGTTGTCTTTTTAAGTGAGTAGGCAGGTACAGTTACTTCATGATTCTGTTTACTTGAAATGACCAAATTACCCTTGATAGTATCGATTGAGCATGTTGTCCTTTTCGTCTTTTACTCGATCAAAGTAATTAATTAATTATTATAAACAAAAGTAAATTCGGGTATTAAAGGCATTGGGTCGTCAAACTTAACTTAAGCGTCTTCCTCATTAATTTAATTTCATTATTCATGCATGAGAAGAGGACCCTCTTACGTCACTTTAAAAAAAAAATAAAAAAAAATTCATAACCGTTGTGTAATGTAATTTATAAAGTTTATGATTAAAAATAAATACAATTTATTCACTATATTTGAAACAATGGATGTCGTTTTCTTTCTCATTTACTTCTAAATCCAAGCACGATCATCAATGATCAATTTGCTTCTTTAAATATAAATGAGTTTTATTAATTTAGAAAAACGAATAATTAGAGATTATGTATGGACCAGGTACTTTGGTAGGGTCTTCTAATGAAGATATGTACCACCAATGTATGGCACTTAATGAAGAAAAAGATTCAGACATTGTATAGTTCCACAAATGTGGAATCATATAAACAATAATTGAAATGATTGAATAGAGGTTATTTTCTCAACTATATATAAATATATATGATCTGCCTGCAAATTCAGAAATTATTGCAGTACTTCACAATTATAGAGATCCCCCAATAATATATATACATACAGACACAGCACTTGTTTGTTTCACAGTTCCAAAAATAGAATAATGATGACAGTGGTGACGATAATATATATATATATATATAATCGGTGATATTTCATTTATGATGCTACTGCTTTTATTCTTCAGACTTTTTTTTAGAAGGTGATTACGGAGGGAGTATTAATTACGAAAACGTTTAAATCCCTCTTGGAAAAAGTGTTTCAGTGTTTATTCAACTTCAACCTCAAGAAGCTACGACGCTTTGGAATTCCCCACACTTCTAGATCTTCTAAATGCGCATAACATTCATGTTTGGGGTTTGTAAAGCTCTTGAAAGTTAAAGATTTAAAAGGTAGATTGGCTCATAAATTATACTCCCTCCATATTGATTTAATTGTTGTTCTAAGTTTATTTTGTATTTTACAATACTTGTCGTTTACACTTATCAATGCAAGTTTTGTAAAAAAATCTCAATTTTAACCTCACGTTTAATAATATCTCATCAGTCACTTTTAAATTAATATTGTTTGTGAGACCATCTCCAATGATTTTCTCTACTTTTTGAATTTTGCTCCAATAGTTTTCTCTATAAAAGAATATTCCCAATAGATTCTATTTTTATTTTACAATTAATACTTTTTATTTTTAAAAATTGCAAACTAATCGATTTTACTTTAAATTTTGTAACACTTTCGTAAAATTCTCTTTTGCAAATAGTAGTCTCAATATTTTAGAATAAATTTTTATACTTAAATTTATATTATTAGTTCTTAAAAATACTTATTTTATTTATTTTGGTCATAAATAAAAGAAGTTAAAGATTAAGATGACTACTTTGCAAATAAAATAGTTCACCTCTATTTATAGAGGAAAAAATAGAGTTCCTCTATAAATAGAGAAAAAAATAGCAATCCCTATTATGATGGTGAAAATATAGTACCATTGGAGTAAAAATTACTCTATAATAGAGTATAGAGGCAAAAATAGAGTACCATTAGAGATGCTCTAAGATCAAAATAGTCAACTTATTCAATTTTTTAATTTACTCAAAAAAAACCTAGAACATCAATTCCTTAAAATCGCTCTCCTTTAGATGACTCACCGAAAATTTGTGCTCTTCTCTTGTGAAACCATCTAGAGCATTAAAGACAATATCTGTAACTTTCACATCTTGGTAAACACAATAGGCACAAAGGTCTTTTTTGTAAGGAAGTTCTTTATTGTCGCGAAGTTCAAGATAAATGAACTGAAGTACTCCAAAGGTTTCCAATAACTCCCGAAGATGTGCGTTGGTAATGTATCTTGGAAGGTTCCCAACAAAAATACAGTCATTACCCTTAAGCATACTTGAAGATGTTGGAGTCCGACCAACAACATCTAATTTTAGATATGGACCAGGCTGGCTCGGACCAAGGGTTGCAGCTAGACATTGGTTATAGTCACTAGGTCTCCTCACATGCACTGGGTTTCCTTGGAAAAGAAAGATTATATTACTTAATTCTTAATCAGCCTTGTTTATGGGATAAAGAAAACATACAAAGCCAAAATCTCTGAGTGTACCCTTTTCATACATGTAGGTCCACCACTGGTCGATAACCCATTGTAAGGGTGAAAGAGAAGGTTGAAGCAAAAAACGCTCCAATAATATACTTTTTTGTTTCATTTATGATTTAACATGATATATATATGTTAAACCTTGTAATATTTCATTTATGATCAAAATTATAATTGGTTTTGCTACTCCTTCATTCATCTATTGTTGCTACCAAAATCAAATGCAACCTAAACCAAACTGAATAAACATATATATACTGACCAAAATATTGAAATAATAAAAACAGCAAATATGTATTTTTGATTTTTAACTTGATAACCTTAAGTGAAACTAGACAAACTAATTTTAGTCCACCATATTGCATATCTCACAGAATCGATAAAACCAAATGGAATAACTAAATGCCAATGTACTACAATAATATAAGAGAAACTAAAGATATACACAAACCTTACAAGAGGTACAAAAAAATAAAGTATATACTTTTCTAAAAATTACGTTTTACCAAGACCATCTTACCTTAACAGCTCTTTGACATGTACTTTTTATTTTTTTCCATATTACTATATACAGATTTTGTACACTTTCCGTTGTTAATATAAAATTAACAATTAGTCGGATGTATTTGAAGCTCCTGGCAATTAATGAATTCATAAAATGTCATTTTGTTCTAACTTCTAAGTGTAGTTTATTCCTTTTCTTTGTGACCAATTAAGTATATAGTAAAACTCCTATAAATTAATAATATTGAGACATAAATTTTGTATTAATTTATAAAGTAATATATATTATTTCATAGTATAAATGAATATTTTTTTATTCATATAGAGATATTTTCAAATTTTCAAAAATCTTGAAAAATATAAATTGGGATAATTTTACAAAAATAAGACTAGGCTTTTGGATATTATAAATTTAGAAGATTTGGAATTCAAATTTTAATATTTAGAAAAGAAAAATCTGACCAAAAATTATAAAGACTATAGATGAATTCACCTATACACATGATATATTAATTAAAATTTATAATTGATGGCTTTAGGAAAACCCACAACTTAAATCGATCTAACAACACAGATGAATACAACAAGAAATCTAACAATCACTTCATACCCATGTATTCCGAAGTCTAACAAATTTGGTATTCAAAATCAATTCAAGTGTGTTTGGTTTGGTTTTAGTCAATATAAAACTCATTTTAATCCAATCTATTTCAACCTAATCCATTAGGCCCATAAACGAATTTGACTCCTGAACCCATTAATACTCAAATTATCAACTCAATAAATTTTTGGATTGGTTTGGTTTGAGTTGATCAATTAATTTGGATCCATTTTGACACCCCTAGTTGTAATATAATAGCAACTACCAAAACAAAATGATACATATTTAGAAACTGAGAATTAAAAAAAAAACAAATTGTCATTTTCATGAAATTCTACATAGTAGACACAACATTATAGTTTGAAAATACAACAAACAATTATTTCATAGAGGTAAAGTGTTGGAGAAAATTCATTAAAAAAAAAGAATACATTAATGTATCAACTTCTAGATATATATATATATATATATATATATAATTTTTATATATGTAAAATTTATATGATTATTAATTTATGATATGAATGAGACGATATATATATACACATTCCAAAATAATCATCTTATTATCTTATCGACAACTGTTAAATTTTATATTGGCCTAACTTGTGACCAACTAAATTTATTATTTTATAGTGTTTATTAATTTATGGAGATGTGGATGTTGGAATTACACACCCTAGTATTTGTTTATTTGTATATCGTGGGATAAATTTTCAAGAACAAAAGTACAAAACAAAAATACATATAGAAATAGTGTAGAAATGCAAGCTAAATGTAGAGAGAAAAATGTGTATGATATTCATATTGCTTAGGGTTTTGATCCCCATTTTAGGTGTACAAGGTCATGCATTTATACTCAAATATTTACATTTAATTGCCTAACTAATGTAATAATTCCCTCCTTCATGCGACTGTTTTAATCTAGCTATTAATGATGTAACGTCCTTGTTTGAATTCTTTTGGATCTTCCTTGGGCTTCGCTAATGGTGAACTCAACACATCCTAGTTGTGAACTCCTCATAACCTTCAGTCTCTTCAATTAAGTCTTTCACTTCGGATAAATCTTCAGGTTATTCTCCCCAAGCTCGAACTATTCAGCACTCATGGACAGTTGAACTCTCTTGTTATGTTCGAGATCCTCAGCGGTGGGCCCACTGGTTGGTGACATGGTAGGCTCCCTCTTGTATCCGAACTGGGAATTCGGGAATATAACATTCATAACATAGTACAATATACAAAGATAAAAATACCAATACATATCTTAAAGGGAATTTCAATAATTGGCTTCAATCTTTCTTCAAAATGAAGGATAAATTGAAGCAAAAAATGTTTCAATGGGTTGCTTTAGCTTTTACTTCAAAACAAATATTTTAGTATATTATATCTCTAATTTATTATTAATTGTTAACTATTTATCTAAGTTTTCAAATTTATAATTTTGACCCATTTGTTTCATTTTAAGCAATATTTTAGTACCATCATAATTTATCTAACTAAAGATTATTAATAAATTATATTTATTATATATCTTATTATATTACAAATGATTAATTAACACATTTCAAAGTGAAAATTAGCATTTTTGTATTGAGTCACAAACTTTTGGAACCATGTATTTTAACCATAAATAAAGGTTGTTAAAATTTGAAGGATTTTTTGTGTAACTAAAAATTTTATCTTCTTATTTTGAAGATGTGAATAATTTTCTTTCAAATATGATGGAACAACCAAAAAGGTGGTGACTTAGTGGTAGTTAGGCCTCGGCAAAAAAACCGGAACCAAAAATCCAAACCGAAACCGACCCGAAAATATGGACCTGAATCCAAACCCGGAATCGGCAAAATACCCTACTGGGTCCTAATCTCCAAAACCCGAAAACCCGGAACTGAACCCGGGACCGAACCGAGAACTGAATGGGTACCCGAAATACTCGAAATAAAATAATATACATAATATATTAGTTATAATTTGTTCCTTTATAGCATAGTTATTCAAAACTATAGGTTAAAATTTAAAAATATTTTTTTTCTAGATTAAAATACTCAAAATAACCAAAATCATATTGACATGTTTAACTATATATTCAAAAATTTAACCAAAACTTTTAAAACTTAAATTTTTAAAGTTTTTTTTCTTAATATTAAGTTTTAAAATTTTCGGGTAATCGGGTAAAAAACCGGGTATTTCGGGTAATCGGGTAAAATTTTGGGTAATCGGGTACAAAATACCCGAACCCGATTGATATCCGATTTTTTCGGGTATTTATAGGTTCTGAAATTTTAGACCCGAACCGATCCAAACCCGGTAAGACCTGAACCGAACCCGAACCGATATTTTCTATTTACCCTATTAGATCCTAAATTCCTCTACTCGAAAAACCCGAACCTGATCGGGTCCTACCCGAACCCGACCCGAGTACCCGAATGCCCAGGGCTAGTGGTAGTAAAAAGAGGTTAACTCTCTTGTACCACTGGTTAATCATCTTTTGGGACGAAGAGACATTTCTTAAACCGAAATGGAGTAAAGGTTTGCTTCAGGTACTAAGAGTGATTATGCGCAAAAGGTGTGGAATTTATATGGTTTGTAAAAAAGAAATTATGAAAAGATATATATTGTTCAATTTTTATTTTAAAGATGGAAATTCATGTGAATAATTCTTTTTTTTTTTCATCTTCAAAATGAATAAAAAGATAAAATTTGAAACATTATTTAAAATTCAAATGGTCTTAACAAGTACGTCATTTAGTTGAAAACTTGTGAGTGTTAGAGAAGCTGATTATATGATAAGGAGAAGTGAAGAGGTTCGCAATTTCTTTTGCACATGCGTTTTGCAGCTATCTCGGTTTGGTTCAACTCGGATTTAACTAATGTCGGTTATTCAAGGATTTGGTCTGTTGAAAATTAAGAAAACGACCATCTGATGCTACTACTACTAAACAAACACTAACTTCAACTGAGTTCACGTTATTTTTTTCTTTTGCATTTTGTGTTGCATTTAAGTTTGTTAGTGTTAGCGTTTGGTACACAAAAGTTACGTTTACGTTTACATTCAGTGTCTGTTTGTTCGTGAAACGTGTGTGTTTTTGTATCAGCGTGTGAGACTGGGTACACAATTTTCGTTTGTGTTTTATGGTTACATTTCGTGTATGTGGGTGTTCGTGTCATCTGATTTTATGTTTATATCAGTGTTAGCATTAGAGATGTGGGAGCAGCTTAGTTGATTTAATCCTAAAGCAAACAATCCACCTGAGAAAACAAAAAAAACTTATAGTCAAACTTTAAACGAACTCATATATGCTACCTATCACAAAGTTAAACAAATGCAAATGCAAATGCAAATCAATACTAATAAAATTGGAAGCTAAAAGAGAACTAAACCAAAGCTTTGCTTTTCCAAAACCAAAAATACTAAAGACAACTTAGGAATCGAATTAGTGCATACATGTACTTACTTGGAAAGAGGGGTGTTGAAGACGACGTGCACCACAGAAGCTCCAATCATGCCCATGATAAAAACAAAATATAGTATAGTTAATATCTAAACTGTAGTATAGGTAAGTAGAGACCTCAAAATGTTGTTGTATAAAGTCAAGTTTTAGGTGACAAAGTCAGTATTTTTCAATGTTGTTGTTGATATAAAACATTCAGTCAGTATAGTAAAGACAAAGACGAAACCGTAGGATGTTGAAAAACTCATGAGATCTCACCTTCTCTACAGCATAAACAACATATGAATTTAGAGCTTTGATTAAGGGGTAAAAAATTACCTGATCAAAAGCTGCCGGTTCAGACACAGTCTCTACTACAACAATCAAAACAGAAGCAACACCATAATGTTGAAAAGAGAAAACTAACATCACCACTAAAGATGCCTTATTCGAAAAACATATCAGATGAACGATTACGAGTCTTTGAAATAAATAAAACTTGGAAGTATAATTGGATTCAAAGATTCAGATACTTACATGCTTGAAAAGGGGTTGAATTTCCAATTTATATTATGTTTTCTGCAAATAAAGTCATAAATTTGTTAGGCCAAAGACATATACAATGTGAAGAAAGACATACAAAATTTCAAAATTTGATTCTACAGATGATACTACAGACATATGTGAAGAAAAATTTCAGGGGATTGCAAGTTGTAAGTGCCCCTAAATGAGCTTTTTGTTTTATGTCTTACTCTTACAAGTTTGGTACCGCTAATTAATGATATTGAGTATCAAAAAGCAATATACAACGGGTGTACCTGAGAAACAAAAGTCTTCTTCTTTTTTCTTGGGATTCTGAAGCTAAAAGTACAGATTAGTAATAACTCATAACAGTTATAAAAGATTATATGATCAAACTAAAGATCAAATCAAGGGAATATATTATACCGTATTATAAAAGAGGGAAGGGAAGAGACACTTACCTGATCAAAAGAGAATATTGAATGTGAATCATGTTGTCCCTAGCCCCAGCAAAACCAGCCTTAAAATTCATGTTATCTGATTATGTTGTCTCCACCAGTTAGCAGAACATTGAATATGATATTTTATCTCCATCAGTTAGCAGAACACTGAATTTTATAGTTTAAGCAGATAATGGAATTTCTCCAGACAACACTGTACAAGTCTGAACTTAGCAGAAACTGAAGTTTTTTTTATAGCAGATTGTATTGAATTTTAAAGATGCTGCCAGCTTCAGCACAATATCTTTGATCGGACAGAGCTCTCCAATCTTACAAAGGCATTAAAACAAGCCTTAAAAGGACTTTACTCTCCATCAACTTTGCAGAATATTGAATTGTACTCCATACAATTTAAGCAGAGAATTGAATTTCTCAGGACATCATTGTCCAAAGCCTTAATAAGCTGATCTTAGCAGAGATTGAAGCTAATGTCTCCAATCTTGGGATATTGTATTGAAAGGCTTTTACTTACAGACGCAATATCTCTGCCCCAAGAACATCTAGCTTCTGTTATTAAGCTGCCCCAGCCCCAGCAACCACAACTCCTATGAAAGAACTTTTTTTTTTTTTTTTCTCTCCATAATTAGTTAGCAGAACATTGAATTTTCTGTTTAAGCAGAACATTGAATTTCTCCAGACATCACTGTACAAGTCTGAACTTAGCAGAGACTGAAGTTTTTCTATAGCAGAGATATTGAATGATATAATAGTTTCAGCAGATAATTGAATTTCTCAGGACATCATTGTCCAAGCCGTAATAATAAAGAGCAGAGATTGAAGTATCCTCCATAGCAGAGATATTGAATGTTACAACTGAGCATGCATCTGAGGTCAAGCCATTACTTGCAGACTGTATCTTTTCCTCTCCATAAAATTTTGCAGAACATTGAATCATTGTATAAGCAGAGAATTGAATTTTCTTAGATATCATCATTGTCCAAAGGACTTTTACTCTCCATCAAAATTAGCAGAAATATTGAATTTATAACTCCATATAAATTTATAGCAGAGATATTGAATTTTTCTCAGGACAAGTCATAGTCCAAGCCTTATCAAAGACTGATCTTTTTTGCAGAGATTGAAGTTTCTGTCAAGCTTTCCCAGCCACAGCAAGACAGTAGAGATAGTAATTGACAAGCCTTTTTTTTGTTCTTACGGACGCGGACAATGTACCCAAGTTAGAAACCAGACAAACACAATCATATGTAATGTGTAGTCCCTTTCCTTTGGGATTTTTGAAGAAAACATCAAAACTTTAAAACAAAACAAACTAACACCGAGAACAAGAAGAAAGAAACAATCTTCTTAAGAAATACAAGTTTTGAAATTCAAAACCCTAAGATTGAAATCAAGAGTTTAAAAGAGGTTTTTTTTTATTTATTTATTTACGAACCTTTTATAAAACAAAAATCATTCGAAAATCTGAATCTCTGTAACAATAAGGTTTCAAATTCAAAAGAGGGATTTTTGATTTGCAGAAACAATATAATCAGAAGCCCTAAGACGAACAACATAACGAAAAAAAGAGGGCTTTTGGATTTTGCTTAACGAAAAACCAAATCAAAGTTTTAATTTTTTAAAAGGGCTCGATCGAAATCTAAGCAAAAAAATACAATTACAAAACTACCAAACCCCAAAACTGAAGAAAAAAACACAAAAGAGAGGTTTCGTTATGCAAAATCAAGAAGAACCCTAAATCAAATTCATCTGAAGCTGAAAAAAAACAAAAAAAAAAACAAAACCTTGTAGAGACGACGAAGATCTTCCCGAATCACTCTAGAGAAGAGATCGACGAAAGAGAATCGCAATTGCGAAAATCGCTAGCGAAAGATAGATTTGAATCGCAACCTTTTTTTTTTTTTTTAACACCACATCGCAACCTCTGTCTTTACATGCTCTTAATTTGACCGTTACAAAATTAAAACGAAACTGGGCTTAGTTTTTATGGGCTTATAAAATATCGGATGGGCTTGTAAAGTATTGGCCCATATCTTGGTCTTACGCTCTACATAAGGGAATTTTTCAAGTTTGTGTTAGGGTGAAAAGTGAAAACTAGGGGTGTCAATCGGACTGGCCCGGCCCGAAACCCGTAAAGCCCGTATATGTTTGAACTCGGCCCGACCCGAAATATTTCCAAACCTATATTTCAAAGCCCGAATCCGGCCATAACAGAGTTACAGGGCTTTTCGAACTTTTTCGGGCTTATCATACCGATCTTTCAAACTTATAAGCCTTAAAAAGTAGTGTTTGAAGGTGTACTATAAAACAAATCAATCAAAAATTTAATAACTCATCTATATTCACTACAACCAACTTAATTTAATAGAAAAATTTAAAACTAAATAAAATTTCAATACTTTAACCAAATAAACCAATATATAATTCATATAAAACATCATAGTTAAAAATTATAAAAGTATTAAGTATGGTAATTAAGTAAATATAAAAACTAGGATTAGAGTTTATAATTTTATTTACAATAAATATTAATCAAATATTGCAATCAAACAAAATTTTAAGAAAAAAGTACAAATAGATTTGGACTTATAGCCCAAACCCGAAAAACCCTATTGCCCAAATGGGCTGAACTCGAAAAACCCGTTTTTTAGGACCAGGCCAGCCCGCGGGCTTTAGCCCTAATTGATATGCCTAGTGAAAACTAGTGTATCTTCGAGTTTAATTCATAGATTAGTCTATGACTATGAGTATGAGAGTTTAGAAGTAGAAAAAGGTGGTCACCGAGATCTAGTGATTAGGATTTTTTCTCTTTTTTTTATATATATAATTGCAATGGCGTGTAAAATATATACTTTTTAAAAAATGAATTATACTGCTAACGAAAAATATAAAAGATCTCTCTCTGTGTTGGGCGGCTCCTGAAGTATTTATCTTCTGTAAGTAAATTCAGTAGGCTGATGATCCCATGCTGACTACAATCAACAAGCCCATCAAAGAAGACTTGTTTGATACAGGGACAAACGCATAATCTGTGAATCATATTAAGTGATATCCTAAATAATTGATTGTTTCTACAGTCTTAGAACTTAGTGAATGCCCTTTAAATACAATCATCGGACCTAAGAACAGTTGCATATCCCTAAAGTCAGAATCTTTAACCTTTTAACACAAAACGCAATACATAGCAGATTAAAGCATAAACTATGAAGCACATTACCGGGCAAGTAGCAAACAACAGTATGTATGGATGCAAATAAGGAACAGTCTACAATATAAAAGCATAAGATGAGTGATTACCCACACAAGTAGCAGCATGAAGCAAAGCAAAATCATCAATCATCAGCTCCATCAGTCTTTGTAGCACCAAAAGGGTCATGATTAGGTCCCAACTCTTCTCCCATATGGCGCTGCACAAGCCGCTGCAGATCAGACATAACCTTAGCCTCGCGCTTCGCCTTCTCCTCGTAGTTAAACATGGCCAATGCCCGTTTGTCTTCGGCACTGTAAACCTGGTTTTCCTTTCTAATACGGATAGCATTCATCCTTTGATGCCTACTTCCACTCATCACATAACCAAGATCCTCAAACTTCTGAATCTCTTCAGCGTTAAGACCCACTTCTCCTCTACGTGGGATACGTTTACCTTGCTGAACATATTGTGCTATGGCATCTCCTTCACCAGGTCTTAAAGCACCACCATAACTGATGTGACCTTCAGCTTTAGGTAATGGCATAGGACCAACATCAGCGTCTTCCTCTTCTTCATCAGGAGCTGAAGATTTCTTCTTCAATTCAATCATCTCTTTGAACTTCTTCAACTCCTCTTCATCAAGTTCAACTTCAGTATTCTTCACCGTTTCTTCTACTTGCATCTTTGTATCATCCTCAGTACCATCGCTTTCAGTCTCTGACTTTGTTACCTTTTCCTTGCTTCGTTTAGAGCTAGAACCCGAAGATTTCTTCCTCCTCTTGCTCTTTGACTTGGACTCTTCCTCCCCAGAAGACGAAGCACTAATATCAGATTCCTCCGCTTTACTATCTTCATCACTGCTCTCATCAGAGTCACTGTATCTCCTCTTCTTCCTATGACTTCGCTTTTTCCTACTACTACGACTGCTTCTACTTTTCTTCTTCTTAGAGCTCTTCCTCCGTCTTCTCCTCCTATCTTCCTCTTCCGAATCACTCTCACTCCCTTCAGATTCACTATCACTATCATAAGATCTCCTACGCCTACTACGCTTAGACCTAGAGCTCTTCCCCTTCCTCTTCCTAGATCTCAAACCATCAGATTCAGATTCCGAATCCGACTTCCCAGATTCAGATTCAGATTTACCTTTCCTATCTTTCCCTTTCTCTTTATCGTCCTTCTCGCCGCCGTTCCTGTCCAAAACCTCGTCGGCGTTATCATCGGAATCCTCGTTCGGATCTCTAGGTGGACTCGGTGTGTTCTCCCAAAAGCAGAACTTGGCTGATTTCCTCATCTTGAGCCGCTTATGCCTCCTATATTCCTCGTGACTCAATCCTTTCATCTCTTCATCGGATTCTGAATCAGATCTCCTTCCGTTTCGATAGTCTCGATCCAAATAGCCTTGATTCTTCCCAAATCTCCTCGGTAGCGAGTTCATCGTCATTCTCTCTAATCCCTAATTCACTCCGTCGCTCCGACGACGACGATGAAAACAAAAATCTTATCAGATTGTGTTGAAAAAATTTAGGGCTTCGAGTCCACATGGCACATTATATACAAGCCTTTTTTTACTTATTGGGCCATTAACAAATAAGCCCAATATAAATGATTCACCACTGAAAAGAACATATACAGTTATTTGTTTAGTTATTATACAAAGCACCCACACATTTTAATTAGAGTCAATTGAGTCCTTTATCCTTATCCGTCGTCTTCAGATGGCAAGTCTCTCCATCACCGCCGTGGGTCTGCCACCGTTTCGGCCTCAGACTCAGACTCGTCTTACAAAACTCAGCTACCGAACGAAACTTCATTCATTCAATCTCAAACCAATAAGGATTAGCACGAAAATTAGAAGTTTGGGTGGGAATCGGAGAGAGCCCAAGGATTCGAGATTCGTCAATGAAAGTGGCGTAGTTGATGACATGGAAGGTCTCTTAGACAATCTATCTCTAGAATACGACTCCGTTTGGGACACTAAACCCTCTTGGTAAGTCTCAATCAAGTCCCCAGTTCAATTTATTTCAACTAGTTTGGATTTGGTGTTAAGATTGTGTTGGTTCTAAACATGTGTTTAGAGCTTAGATAGAGTTTGTTCATAGAGTCTTAAGGTCATTTCTAAAGTTCTAAGTGGACCAATCCTTAATTTTGGTTAGCAAATTATGCCTACCCAAGAACCTTTTTTGAATGAAGCTGAATTAATTGATTGATGCTACTTAGAACAAGTCTTACCAAATTCCAATTGCATGATTTGTGTTGTGGTTCTTCACTCTGTTTTGGAAGCTAGTAAAGACAAAAGTTTGAATCTTTGGGTTAGGAAGATAGTGAAGAACCAAAGTATAGGTTATGTAATCGCAATTGGGTTAAGAATGATGCTACTTAGAACAAGTCTTACCAAATTCCAATTTCATGATTTGTGTTGTGGTTCTTCACTCTGTTTTGGAAGCTAGTAAAGACAAAAGTTTGAATCTTTGGGTTAGGAAGATAGTGGAGAACCAAAGTATAGGTTATGTAATCGCAATTGGGTTAAGAAGAGATTCAAAACCTTAGCAACTAAAGGTTTGGATATCTATTTGATCTAGTGTGTATTTGCAAACAAGAACTTTAGACGTTTTTCAGGGCCTAGGGTTCTTCCTTTTCTTGAGATAGGGTTTTGAATATGCCTTGGCTTTGTTTCTCAGGTGTCAGCCATGGACGATAATGCTAACAGGTGTATCAATAGTGGCATGTAGCTGGCTAATACTACATTCGGTCGTCGTTTCATCGCTTGCTGTTGGTTTAATTGGCGCTTGGTGGTACATTTTCCTTTATAGCTACCCAAAGGTGTGAATGAATCTGTTGAACTTTCCTTTTTAGTCTAGTTACTAAAATCTGTTAATGACTATAGTCTGAGTGAAAGAAAGTAAATATCTTGTTATAATATCTTCACACGATGCTAATTTCTATAATCTTAGGGAAACAAGCTTTACTCTTGACGGTTTTGTGTTCTTTGGTTGTTTCAGTCGTATTCAGAAATGATTGCTGAAAGAAGGAAAAGAGTATCTGATGGCTTTGAAGATATATACGGCAAAAACAAGACTTCGTAGTAGGAGCTTCCCCAATCCTCTAAATAACATTCGTTTCTTGCATACATATTTCCCTCTTGTATAATAACAGTCATCTATGGGTTTGAGCTCGCTTCAGTCACAAGCTCACACAGCTGTTTGGGATATGAATGTAGTGGGCATTATAAAAATCGAATTGAACCGAGATTGTTTAAACCGAAAACCAAACCAACTATACTGAAAAGTGACATCAAACATAATTGGAATTCGAAGTACATAAATCATCTAAACCGAAGAAAAAAATTCGAAGTAAGCAAAAATACATGTGTTCAAATTTATAAAATCAAACATAAAAAATTACTAATACTTTTCAATGATTTTTCTTAAAATGATATATATTAAATTTTGATAATTTTTCCAACTAAAATAAATTTCATTGTTAGACATGCAGTTTGATAATCACATTTAACTATCTATTTCATCGTAAAATCGTAATTTAATTCACTTCTTCATGGATTAAAGTTAACATTTTTAATCTATACTAATAAAAAGTAGGAATTATAAGCTCCTAAGGCCGTCCACATATGATTTTAAACAACCAATAGAAATTTGACATATCACTTATTAACATTTTATACAATTTCCAGAATTTTCTATATTAAAAATTATTTTAAACAACCTATCATGATTTGACATGTCATTCATTAACATTTTTTAAATTTACAGAATTTTTTAGAAAAAGAAAAATTTTAAATTTATGGAAATCATAGAACTAAGCACAATATCCCACATCGGCTAG
>NC_025692.1:21539471-21539571 GCF_000633955.1 Camelina sativa | reverse complement strand
ACAATGGTTCAGAACTATTATAAATAAGATTAATATGCTTCCAACAACGAATGAGCAGGAAAGCTTGATTTATCAGGCGTCCCAGTTTAAAAGTTTTATT
>NC_025692.1:21529912-21538415 GCF_000633955.1 Camelina sativa | reverse complement strand
TACATTTGTGCTTTTTATTTCTTATGAGCTGTAAAACATATTTTGTGTATGATTTTATAGATCAGTTGATCAAATTAAAACTTTAAACAGTTTCAAAAAAATATTATAAATATTGAAACTTTTAAAAGTTCTTAGCTTTTAAAAAGTTTTTAAATATTATAAGTTTTAAATTTTAAAAGTTTAAAATATTATAAATATTGATGCAAAACATAAATTATCTTATTTATTTACATTTGTGCTTTTTATTTGTTATGAGCTGTAAAACATATTTTTGTGTATGATTTTATAGATGAGTTGATATTCTTTCATTAATTTTTTATTTTTGGGTCTAAGGAAGAATGATTGACATCGCAAGACCTTAATTTGATGTTTGAGTCAAATTTTGAGGTTTAAAGAAGAAAGATGGACTACAAACACACATGTTTTATTAGCTATAAATAGGCATGACCAGGGTTATGGTTGTCACGGTTAAGATTTATTAACCATCGGTTATGGTTAGAAATTTTTGTAACCTTAACCAGAACCGTATAACAAACGGTTATGTTTAAATACGGTTACGGTTCAAGCGGTTACTGTTATATACGGTTACGGTTATTTGATAATATGATACAGTTGATATTATTTGATGATATAATATAATTGATCTTATTTATTTATAATTAATATGTTCTTATAGTGTACTCATATTTCTATATATCATATGATTCATATTAAATAAATAATTATTAGTATATTTTATTATGTTTTTAAAATATTATAAACCAAGTAAGGATTTTGGTTTGAGAAGTTTCTAAACGCGTGGATCTAAAACCAAATAAGTATATAGATAAAATTGTCAATAATTGGGTGCATGTGTTGACTATGCTGGTAATCATGAATTTCACAAATTTTACGAGAAAAGAAATGATTTTGTTCTTGGAGTTTGATGGGTTAACAAGTTGTGTGGTAGTCTAAAAAATAGTTTTTCAGTGGAAGAATGTGAAAAGTTGACGAGGAAAAATAAGAAAAAGAGTATAACGAAGAACCATACGGTAAAAGTTACGATGACAATTAACACATAATTTGACAATGAAAATGACAAGGAAGAATGAAGAATAAGAAAACATTGAATAAAAAACACGAAAACATAGGTGGTAGCGATCAATTAAATATGAAAACGAGTTAAATTCATGATTATAAAATTGTTTCGTTTTTCTGGTGGTCAAAGAAAATGGTTATGGATATGTGAGGTCATCAGTTTGATTTGCCTCGCCTGGACGTCAAGTTAAATTTATGATTTTTTTATCAGATTTGATTTTATAACACAACTGATTTTTATATTTTAAAAAATTGTGTATCTGAAATTTAATTTTTTTCCTTAGTACTAATTTTATTTTTTTTATGAGATAATATTTTATTACCGTAATCTATCATATATAATTTTTATTAAAATATATCAAATAAACCCACGCGTAGCGTGGGTTCAAAACCTAGTAACAAAAATAATATGAGCATCATATGAGATAATATGTATATTGTTTAGTATTTTTTTAACAATAAAATAATCAGTAAAAAATCAATTAACATCCACAAAAAATCAATTAACATCTTATTAATTTAACAATTTATGACTTTCTGAATTATGCAGTATATTTTCCTATTTGTTGAAGTTTTATAAATGAAAAAATATTTATTGTTTATTAATCTTTGTGCTTAACCCAAAGAGGAAGTACAAAGGAAGTACAATTTAGATATCTATACCATCATAATAAATCATATTTTAAGTTTTACATTTTAATGCATAAAACTAAATATTTTATACCAAATACAATTAATACATTATATCAAATTTATATCTTAGTCAAAAGTGATAGCTACCTTACTCAAAAGAACATTTGCAATTTTTAATGTTAATAAAAATGAAATTAATAATTATTTAAAATATTATACTTACATTTTACATAATTTTATATGATTCTTTTCGCGCACGTTGTACAAGTGGGAATACACTAGTATTATACTTAAGCTTCTCCCATTTCGTCTTCAACGATCGATTCAAGTAGAAGATAAATCCTCTTGTGGGTTTCCTTAAGTTTCTGAATACAGAGGAGGCATGAATAAGGTTCCCAAATCGATTCCTGATGTGGGTTTCCCTAAATTTTTGTTTATGTTTGATTTTGTATATTTGAAGGGTTATTCTATTGGGTTTTCATAACATAGTGATTGTTTAGCTATGGGGAAAATGATTATCTCAATATGGAATCCATCTTTACTGAGCTAAAAAAGATTGTTGATGGACATCCTCAACCAGAACATCACTTGGAACAACATCTGAGTCTCTACACATAAGTTTTTTTATATAGTGTTGATTGTTTTACAAAAGCATCTGTTTCATAATGATCCAATCGATCTATGCCTTTGACCCAATGTTTTGAAACCCGGACCGGACCGGCCGGTTGAACTAGTTTAACTGCGAACCATAAGGTATTCCGGTCCGGATTATACCTAAAACCCGACTATCAAAAAACTCGGTTAGAACCGGGAAAACCCAGCTAAAACCGGCTAACCGGATGGTTAAACCGGCAGTCCGGGTCAAACCCAACATTCAGTTCTTACGAATTCCTAATTATAAATTAGGTCAGTAAGTAACGTAGGGGTTATGTTATATAAGAAGGAGTAATGTACTTTTCTTATTCGATGTGGGACAAAACATTAAACTCATGTTATTTTTTTTTCCTTTGTTATTGTTGGTAAAAGATTTTTTTTTTTTGTCACGATTTAAAAGTATTTGTTCACCTATAAATTTCTCTCTTTTTTAAAAATGATAAAGAATAAAAATTTATAACTATTGTTCAAAAATATATATTAAATATAATAAAAAAATAGAAACTATTGTTAGAATATTCATAAAACCAAGGTATATAACATATATATATGTATGTATTATGTATGATATATATTAAAATTCAGTAAATTATTAACCCGCGGTTGAACCCGGTTGACCCGGTGATCCAGAAGGTTGTCCGGTTTGAGTTTCGGGTCGGGTTTAAAAACATTGCTTTGCCCCCATGCAATGCATAATCATTTTTTCATTTAGTCTGAACTATTTTTCTATTTTTTTCATTTTTTTTTAAATGGCTAAGAAAAGAAAGTCTAGATAAACACAACCACTAATCAATATCCACGGTATACTATACATTTTTTTTTATAATATAACGTTGATAATAAAACGTATTTAATACAAGTGAAAATAAAATGGTGAACTAAAAATATACTTTATTTAGATAGTGCAGAATTTAAAAAAACTACACATTGTAAACAATATAGTTTGATAATTCGTTATTTTTAAAAAATATCTGCAATATGTTATCATTCTGATGTTGAAATAGAAAACAATGTAGTTTCGTTTTAGGTGAAAAAACTCTTAAATGTTCTTGCAATAATATGTCAAGGTCTTCAAATATTTTTTTTTAATCAAAACGCCGCGTTTCAATCCATTTCAGGAATGGTTAACCTAACCGTTGGATCATATCAGTAAGGAGAGCAATTGACGGTTAAGATTCATCGACTAGAGGCTTAAAGTGATATTTAAACCAACTTTACGGTTAAACACTGATCTAGTCACAAATGATCACTTTCTCTGTATCTCTCTTCTTTGCTCCATTGATCTTGAAACACCATTGTTACGATTATGAAGTTGACCATCAAAACTGAAAGTGGCTCATCGTTCTCCATTTTTGTTGGTTTCTTGGATACAGTGTTAATGGTGAAGCAGAGGATCGAGAAGTCTCAAGGTATCCCTGTTCGCAAACAAACCCTTTTCTTCCAAGGCAAGTATCTTCATGACCACTTTGAGATACGATTATTCCATATCGGAGACAACTCTCTTCTCTTTCTCTACGTCTCTCCTGACGAGAAGAAGCCTAATCAGAAGAACAACGATCAAACCAAGCAATCTCCATCAAAGCCAGTTGATGGGTTCGTTAACAAACCATTCCAAAAGATTACGGCGACGAGAATCGACAACGGATCATCACGACCGTCTTATTCACTTGATGAGTTACTTGCCCCTCAAGATTTGCCCCCTGTGACGGTTGGAACTGGAAGCAGCACAGGAATCAGAAATCAAGAAACCAAGAAATGTTCATCGTCAGACTCAGTCAAAGAGGCCGTCATCAACATTACTCCAGATTGGCCTTTGAGGAAGAAGAGAAAGATCATCCCGTCGATAAAGATGACAGTATTTGTGAAGACAGTCGACGAGACCAGGATGATTCCGGTGGAGGTTAACGCAAACGATAAAGTTGAAGAACTGAGGAAAGAGCTGGTTAAGTTACAAGAGAAGGGTGAGTTAAATCTGCCTCAGGAAGGGTATTACTTTATACTCAGAGGGCGAACATTGATTGAAATTGAGTCATTCATGTGGAACCTTGTTGCTGACGGCGATACAATTCAGCTTAAACTCTTTGTAGCCTCCTCTTACTATCTCAGTAATTGATTAAGATCACTCTGCAAAGAGTAAACACTGAGTGTGTATTAAGGTATGAACAAAAAAGTTCTTATTAAGATGTTGTACCAAACTGATACTTGACAAATGACAAGTTCATTAAGGTTCAAACTGATACTTGACAAATGACAAGTTCTCATTAAGGTTCAAACTGATACTTGACAAATGACAAGTTCTCATTAAGGTTCAACTCTCTGCAGTCTCCTCTTTCTTAAAGTCTTTTGCTTTGTTCAAAGTTTGTTATCTGTTTCATAGCTTTTGGTCATTGTATGTGTTCCCTCTTAACGCATCCCTAACCAAGCCCAAAACAAAAAGCATATATGTGACTGGCTTAAAACGATGTAAATTTAAAAGGGGGGGGGGGGGAAGAAAATGGTGGCTCAGCTGAGGTCGAACCAGCAGGCCATAGTGGTTTTGGGCGGAGCTGAGCTGTAATCCGTCCACTGATGTAAGCGGGAAGTAATCGCTGCTCTGTGAAGCCAGCCTCACGCATTGCCCTCCAACTTTAGAAGCCGCCTGAGCCAAGCCTTCGCCCAACCCACACGGACTACTCACAGCTTGGACTGGGCAGCTCAGAAACATGCCATCACCAGAACCGACATGAGGAACCGAACCAGTGTCCCACCATCTTATAGTCCCCACTTGGGTTACAAGCTCTCGTTACTTAGCTCGACGTCGTACACTCCATTTGGTGTCATATATAAACAAACACCAAATGAGTAGAGTGACCGATGTGGGACAAAAGACCTACCTTTCGTTTTGATTAGTTATATGACTAATTATGAGTTAATGTGGGCCAAATCCAGAAAAGAGCAATCAATCAAACTTCTTCATTTCAAGCTCTCTCTATATTCTCCACAAAGCTTTACAATAAGATTATCAAAATGAAAATTTTGAAAGGCCTTGATTATCTGGCCTATAATAAGAAGATGTACGTACATAAGATCAAATGTCAAATTTTTGTTGCATAAAAATGCAAGAGAACTCACATTTCCAAACACCTTGGGTGTCTATGTGGCATCAAAAGAGGATGCATCTTTTACTTTTCTAGGAGAAAAATAAATATTATCCTCTTGCAACATCAATGGAAATGCTGTAATCTGTAAATAGAAATTTCCACATCTTCACTAGATAAGTAGATATCTTTGCAGTCTCCTCAATAAAAAAAATCTTGTTCATTAAGACCAATCTCATACCGGGGCTCAACTCTCTGCAATCTTTTACTTCCTTATTGATCGTCTCTTGCTTTTTGCAAAAACATATTAAGAAGATATAAGACATGTAATTACCTATTTATAATAACAACTTTGACCCCCATATGTAATCATTTTTTCCATTTAATCTTAACTCCCTTTCCATTTGTTCCATTTTTTTTTTCAAAATGGCTCAACTTTTGTTTTCTTTAATTTTTAAAGACAAATTATACATAAAGCATTTTACTAAAGACCCTCTCGTCCATTAAAGACAACCGTCAAAATCATCTGCACATGAATCTTATTTCTGATTACAAAATGTTAACTTTATCAGTCTGGTCCTCAATACTACCAGAAGAAGCCTTTTCCAACTCTTCCAAGACCTTGTTATGCAGCTTCAGACAAACAAGACAATCGCATGACTCGTGGCTATCAAGGTAAGTGTCAGATCTGTGGCGTGTTCGGGCATAGTGCCCGCCGGTGTCCTCAATACTCCCCAACAGACTGGTCTCCTTCCGACTCCGTTTCATCCATGGCAACCAAGAGCCAACCTTGCTCTCGCTTCCCAACCTTCAGCCAATCTATGGATCACTTCATCCGAGAATTAGTTCAAAAAGGAGCTTTGCGTGTCTCACACGTCAACACAAAGGATCAACTAGCAGATGCATTGACTAAACCGCTACCTAGTGCTCGCTTTACCGAACTTACTGTAATTACGCTAAACCTAGAGGCTCCCCTGCTATTCTCTGTATATATTAGCCTCACTGTAACTCTATTGAAATACATAAAAAATACAGCTTCTACATATAATCTCTCGATTTTAAGCGAGAATTAGTTAGCATTAATATGATTCGCCCAAAATTGAACATGAAACTAATATCACGAAATCTTGTTTAGATTATTATACAATTGAAAAGCAATAAGATCCGACGAACCTAAGAATTGAATAAGCTTTTTCCTTTGTTTAAATTTTTGTTTTTGTTACAACGTCGCTTCTAGCTTCCCCGATTCTTAATAATTGGGTGTATTATTACCGGTTAGATATCGTAAAATAAATCTGGACCGTCCGATGCATGTGCCTATAAAGTAATCGAGAGAGAACTTGTAATACTAGGAATCGTTTTTTTTCCTTTTTCTTTTGTTCTTGTTGTTGTGTGTGTTGATTAAGAATCTAATCATGTTTCATGGATTATACCGTCTCCTCTAATTATTAAAAAAAAAAAAAACTATTTTCAGCCATCGGTACGGAATGCTGGTTACGATTTTACGAACACAAGGTACATAAGAGTCCAGAGAATGTTTTAAAACGATTGGTGTGGTTTGGTGTATGTATTCAAGACTTTTTAAATGTGTGTTTAAAAGAGTTTGATGATGACTTTCAGGCGAATGTGTGAATAGAGGACCTACAAACCCCAAAGTTTGATTGAGCAGAGAATTTGGGAACATCTTGGCGGGCCAACGCAGCGTATCAACTGGTCGGTGCTGCTTGATGATTATCAGACCTCCTCTTCTTCCTAGACCGATGATGCCTGGTCAAGGATATATACTTCCTGCTATAATAGCTACCCGCTTGCTATGCACATTTTTACATTAGAATGTTTTTAGTGGATAACTTTCGTTGTAATCTTTAGAAAAGATGATCTCATTGCCCAAGTCACAGGTTTCGCCCTCTTGCTACTTGGCTTTGTCTAAATTTGTAGTCTTTTTCTACAACAGTTTGCAGACGCCTATAATCAAAGGGAAAAGAGACCCAAAGTCCTCAATGCATGGTCGGATGAGCGCGAAAAGGAAAATTTGCTCCTGTGTAACTTACTAGTTTGGTTAAAGGCAAAATATTGACTGACGTGTTTCTTAAACTTTTGTTCTTTGTCAGTGTCAAAAACACATCAAATATAGTCCTATAAATTTGAGTGAAACAAAGCCATCTATGGCCTCATTCTGCTCAATTTCCTGTTATCGTTGAAGATGACGCTCTCTCTTCTCTGGGGTAATTGGGGTAAATCATTTTTCAACTACGTAGGCTAGGTCTCCCCCATTGCATTGCATTGCATCCATTAAACTGAACAGTCTGAACTAGTTGCTAATGACCGAGACACGTTTACATCAGGAATTTGTTCAGAAAATGATGGATCGAAAATAACGTTAAAACTAGGAATTAAGGTTAGGTTCGTACTCGCAGTTAAGTCGTCGTACTCGCGGTTAAGGGTTGTTTGAAATATTAAAAAATTGTATATTTACTCTGAAACATGAAGGCAATAGAAGACATTAGGTTGGTTATTGATAGATAACACGAACTAAGATTTTGTTCAGAAAACACGGGGCGAAGAAGCTTGGCTTCAAAATGTACCCCTCCAAGGCCTCTCTGGCTGCAATTTCACAAAAACGAAAGAGAAACGAAACAATACGTTGTTGTGTTAAGGGCTTCTTTAGAAAGAAAGAAAACAATCAGACAGTGATTGATGATTATACCATGCAAACCCATCAGAGATTCCCGGACCTTTGAACACTAATTAACTTAAGGGCGAATCGATGTCCCCAATCCTGCCACAAATTTCCAGTCAACACACACAACAGAGAAAAAGGGTTGCAATCATCAACACAAGAAGTATACACCTCCAGTTTATGTGATGCAACCTAGTAAAAAAGAAAAGGATTAGAACAAGGACCCTGACCCTCGCGGCAGCTCTTACAATTGTCCCTGGGGCCTCTTCCAGAAAGTAGTAACTGAACAGAGTGAATCAGTTGAAAAAATATAGCGAGTGAACATTAACATTTTTTTTCTAGCCAGGTAAAAATCTTAAAGAGAAAGAAGTAAAGGGGGGGG
>NC_025692.1:21519290-21529551 GCF_000633955.1 Camelina sativa | reverse complement strand
GGGGGGGGGGGGGCAACAGCAATGTACCGATGATGTGTGAAAAATATAAGACCCATATGGTTTCGGAACCTTGCAATACTTCTTCCAGGGGAAGGAATAACCTTGGAGAAGAGTGATTGTATCAATCTGAAAAGGGCAAAAATAACATGAATGAATGCAGACAAGGATTCATTAAGACGTGAGATCATACAAAGTTTTGTCAACCCTAATGAATAAAAAAAAAAAAGCATTGGTTTTTTGACCTGCCAGTGCCAACATCAGAAGGAGAGGTAAAGTTTTCCATAAGAAGCTGCGGTAGTTTTTTCACGGGATTTCCAAGATGCAGCAAGACAAATGATTAACACGAATATGCCAAGCTCACAGATGTTTAACTTCTTCACAGATTCACAGATCACAGATGTTTGGATACAATCTTAACTTCTTCACACACAAATGATTAACTTCTTCACAGATCACAGATGTTTGGATACAATCTTACCAAGCTCTTGATTTCAAACACCTATTATTAGTTGGCATAAAAATAAATAAAAAGAATCGAATTGAACCGAAAATATTCAAACCGAAATCAAACCAAGCTATACTGAAGCCAGTAATTGGCATCGAGCCAACTAAACCAAATACAATATCAAAAATCGTATAGTAAAATCTAATTGAACCAAATGAACTAAATATAATTTCAGTTTTATCGTGTGTACAAACAATAACCCAACCTGAACCGAACCAATTAGAGCCCCTAACATGATTTATCAAAATCGATACAACATCCAAACCGAACCGAATGTATACATTGTAGACTTTGTAGTACGCTTCTGAAACGTCTTCACTGGGAAATTTGGTTAATCCGACGAGGAGAGACGGCGATGGCAAGCGGCGGTAACGGAGCGGGTAACGGAGGAGCCGGTAACGCAGGAGGAAGCGGAAACGTTCCGATGTATAAACCATACCGTCACCTGAAAACCCTAGAAGGTCACACGGCGGCGATCTCATGCGTCAAATTCTCCAACGACGGCAACCTTCTCGCCTCCGCTTCCGTAGACAAAACCATGATTCTCTGGTCAGCTACGAATTACTCTCTCATCCACCGTTACGAAGGTCACTCTAATGGTATCTCCGATCTAGCTTGGTCTTCAGATTCGCATTACACTTGCTCTGCTTCCGACGATTGTACGCTTCGAATCTGGGACGCTAGGTCTCCTTATGATTGTCTCAAGGTTCTTAGAGGTCATACGAACTTTGTCTTCTGTGTTAATTTCAATCCTCCGTCGAATTTGATTGTCTCTGGTTCCTATGACGAGACGATTCGGATTTGGGAGGTTAAAACTGGCAAGTGTGTTAGGATGATCGAAGCTCATTCTATGCCGATCACGAGCGTGCATTTCAATCGGGATGGATCGTTGATTGTTTCCGGAAGTCATGATGGTTCTTGCAAGATTTGGGATGCTACTGAAGGAACTTGCTTGAAGACTCTTATCGATGATAAGACTCCTGCTGTTTCTTTCGCCAAGTTCTCGCCTAATGGGAAGTTTATACTCGTTGCTACTCTCGATAGCACTCTCGTAAGTTCTTAAACTTCTTGTTGCTTTAATCTTTGAATCAAACCTGGCTATGATACATTGGTTTGCATCATGTTTGATTTTGGATATGAACAAAGAAGTTAAGAATCTGACTACCGTCTAGTCTTTGATGGATTCTTGCATTTTGTTGATCTTGAGAACATTTTGATACAGAACTAATATTGAATCTGAGACTAGTAGTAGTAGATTCTCTTGTAATGCTAGTTACTAATGGATTGATTTGTTTTTGTACAATATGGGATAAAAACCAACAGAAGCTGTCGAACTATGCGACGGGGAAGTTTTTGAAAGTATACACAGGACATACGAACAAAGTATTCTGTATCACATCGGCGTTTTCTGTAACGAACGGGAAGTACATCGTGAGTGGATCAGAGGACCATTGCGTGTATCTGTGGGATCTTCAGCAGAAAAATATACTGCAGAGACTAGAAGGCCACACGGACGCAGTGATCTCAGTGAGTTGCCATCCGGGTCAGAACGAGATAGCTTCATCGGGTAATCATATGGATAAAACGATCAGGATTTGGAAACAGGATGCTTGAGAAATTGCTTAGAACTATGTGTATATATGTAAGGAAACAATGGGATACAAGAATAGTTTAGATTGCTTAGAACTGATTTGTTGTTGCACACTATTTTGGTGTTTCGCAATGGGATGTAAATCTCTTGCAAGTTGATGAGTATTCTTATTCTATGGTGTTCTCCTCGCAGTATTAAAACTTTTTTTTAATAAGTTCTCCTAAAAGAATCTTTGTTGAGAAAACTACGAGGAAGTTGCGGTTTCCAGAAAGATGGATCCTTTGCTTGGGGAAGCACATATTACCTAGTCAATGAACCAGCTAACGAATTCAAGAATAGAATCACTTAGTCAGCAAGCGTTGCAGATATTACCTACAGGAGAGAAACTATCTCAAAAAGGGTTATTTAAACAAATTGAAAGTCTAAACATATATAAGGTTCGGAACATATATAAGGTTCATGTTTCAAACTTGAACTCACAAGTTTCAGAGATTGACAGAAACCGAATATAAAACCTTCATGGTGTATGAGAGATCAGTATCAAGTTCAAAGACCACATCCTCCCACACAATCTTCCCCCAAATCTCGCCTCCCTCGTGTCTCTCCAAAGAAATTTCCGCACACCAAAGCTCCATCTCATAATCAGGGAGCGGCACTAACCAGAAGACCACAATGTTCCCACGAGAGTTGCAGCTCATTCTGCTGAAACCATTTGAAGTCATGTCGAGCTGCTTTAACTTGCTTATATCACTATTTTTCGCCAACCACCTATCAACATCTAAACCCTTCACCTCCTTCCAATCCAACCCTTCTGGATCACACCACAATATTCTCCAACGACTAGCACAACAGTATAACAATTTCCCTATGGCACACCAACCGTTTCTGTTTCCTCGCATAGAATCTCGATTACCTCTTCTCCATATACCTTCACTTGGCAAGTAGTAAAAGCTTTGATTCTCCTGGTCCACCGCGTAAACTTTATCCTCCATCACCACACTTTTTTCGATCTTCCTTCTGTTCTTCCGTATCTCCGGATCCTCAGGCATTGGCAAGGTATCCCAAGATTGGGTCTTCGGGTCGAAAACTTCAGCCCAGTCCGAAAAATCAACCTCATTGCAGCCTCCAAACACGTAAATCCTCCCGTCTACAACATTCGCAGCTGCAGAAGAGCGAGCCACTCTCATATCCGGGAGGCGGCGCCACATGTGGGAAAGGCAGTCGAGAAGCCAGACTTGCGAAGTTGGGTTTCTTTTAAATGATTCCACCGATGACGTAGATCCCATAATCCAGCACCACGAACGAGAAGAATGGTACCGGAGTCTGACATGGGTGGTGTGATGGGATCGGTATCAGCCGCTTGTTAACAGATTTCTTGGCGGAGCGGTAGGTCTTGGAGGTCAGACATAAAGCCGCGCGGTCAAATCTCGAGAGACAGAACAGGAAGTTCAGAGCAACCTCATTTGGCGGTCAAATCTCGAGAGACAGAACAGGAAGTTCAGAGCAACCTCATTTGGCAACAGAGACAGAGACTCATTGTTTCTTCTGCTTTTTATTCTGTCCAACTTGAGTGTACATCTTCAAGGTATGAGTGTGTCACAAGGAATCTACAACCCTGAATCGTGTTTTTAACTTCTGAATTCAGGCTAGTGTTTGGTTCTCCTCCTTGTGGATGATCGTCTTTTGGGACTTTTGTTCTACTTTCCATTTTCGTTTAATATTTAATTACTTCTTGCAAATCTTTTTTATTGTGTCAAATGTAGGTAGTCGTAATGAACGGTGACGCTAGTACTAAATTGCTGTCAACTTTAGATACTAATTTTTGATTCTCCTAATTAGTGTCAATCCATATCCGTTGTTACTCCATCTTTACCCGAATAAAACATGCCTAATATATATTTTCACTATGAATCTCGTTGAGCTAATTAATTTGTAGAAAAGAGTACTTAGAAATCTTGTATTGAATGTTAGCTTAGCTTTTGTTCAAGCATTGCTGTTTCCCTTTTACTGTAAAGATTAATTACGAAAAAAAGTAAGTTTAATATGTCCATGAAGTCTTTTGATCTGAATTTACAACCAAGCTACTTACCACTAAAACTCTCAAGGATTTTAACGCAATAAACCTTGTTAACGATTATTATTTATCTAAACCGCTAATAATAAAAACAGTTTTGGCTATAATGTTGACAGCTGATCTTTCTTCTTTCAGCTTCTTCATAATATCCCTACATCACGCACACATACACAGACAACAACAATAAAATTTGTGTCATTAGTACGCATAGTTGTGATATTTAAAAAAAAAATTAAAAAATCAGAGACTAAATAGTTACTTTGATATGGTTACTTCCTCGCCTCCAACATGGCTTGTTAAGTCCTATTTGAGAAAATCAAGGAAGGTGTTTAATTGTTATGACTTGTGAGTCATATTAAAATTCTAATCATTTCTTATTTGTTTTTTCCTTCTAAAAGAATATATATTCAATTTCAAAGTTGTGAAGGAGATAGAAGAAGACTAGCATACACGATCGAAGATGTAAGTAAGAGATAAAAATGCATATATCAACTTACAATGTGCCGAATGAATTTGAAGTGTCCGTTGAGAAGCGCATCCAAGAAATGCCCTATTTCTCTCTGTATATATATATATATACACATATCGAGATGCTTTTCAGAAACTTAGGAATTGAGACATAGTAATAAAATAAATACTAGATGAAAATTTGTAAACATAATTGTGTGTTTATACTACTAACCTCATCTAAAGAAGGACAATCACGCAGTATTAGAGTCTTGAGTGGAGGCTCTCTGCAACGATTTCTCAAATCCCTAACCATATCAAAGTATTCGTCAGAAAGATTCATGTATTTTGACACTCAAAAGATATCGTGATTAATGTTTTGAGTATTCAACAGAAACCTCAAAAACCGACCGCTGATTTCAGGCGTTCTAGACAGATTCATGTGCGTAAGTTTAGGAAAACCCTGTAAAAGCATTTCAGTTGTTTCATAAACCTAAATAAAAAGAGAGACGAAAACATCAAAAGAAAAAACAAAAACTAAACGAAACCATATATATACCTCAGCAAGTTTTCGGACTGTTACTTCCTTTAGTTTAAAACCTACAAGCGTTAACCAAGTTAAGCTGGGACAGGAGGTAACAAATGCCTCAACGGTTGAACATGATATGCCTGCCACACACATTGTATAAGCTTGAGCCAACCAAGGAGGAACTAGCTAGAGAGGAATAAAAAAATTTAGTCGAACAAGTTTAATTACCTGATGCAGGAAGAAAGTCGATATTGTTCTGTATTAACAGGCGCTCTATTATCAAGCGAGGGTTTCTAGTGAGCGTCTTTAATATTTGCTCTAGGATTTGTCTCCTATCACTTTAATAGTGGCAAAGTAACAATGAGATATTGGAAAATTCATGAAACTCAAAAGCTATATGCAGGCAGGCGCCCCAAAAATAACTTACAAATTAGCAATCTTGAGTTCAGTGAGATTTGGACAGACTGATAACATATCGCATAAGGACTTGGTTCCTGTGGATACGAGATTATAAAGTTGTAGGCTTCTCAAGAGACCCCTGTTTGAATGGATAAAGACAAATAATACCAATCAGAAGATCAAATTTGGACAATCAGATATTCAAACAATATCACTTGGTAATTATCAAGAAAAATTACCCGTTAAACCCATGATTAAGAATTACTGAGGCAAGACAAGATCTCGTGAAGGTAGATCCTTTGCGCGAAGATATAACACGGCCGAGTTTAAGAGATCTTCATGTACAAAGGAAACCACAAGAGATGATGACATAAACACAAATGCAGAATAAAAAATGTAAGAAATATTAGGAGAAGCTAGCTGCCAATAATGCAAACAGAATATAATATTACACACCTGAGTTCCTTTCCAGCCTTATGGATCATACTACACACAATTCCATCATAAATGCGTTTGCCAACCATTTTCAAGTCAATGTGAGAGTAACATAAAGGGTCTTTAGAGCATTTGCGGAACATAGTGCAACATGCCGAAGCTTGCATCAGAGATTTTGTATCGAGCATCGAAAACACCTGATTTAATTATTATGCACATTATAAACACAGTACGTGAGTAAAGCATACATAAAAGATTCTGACGTATCACTTTGTCAGAACGCAGATCTTTAGATTGTGTCTGATCAGTAGTGATTTGAGAATTCCTCAAAAATATTGCGTAGTAACCAGGAAATATATAGAACCCTAAAAGCGACAATTATAGATTCAACAATAAGCGGAGGTGTTAGATTCATTACGTTAATGGTGAGATCTTGAGGAAGGGGCCAAGAGTTGTAATTGTAAAGAGAAGCGCGCATCCGGGAGAAGCGTTTGGTAGATTCGAGAAGAAGAAAGGCGAGATTGCCAGCACGATCGATGAGACGATCCTGAACGGAATCATCACCGGAAGCTTCTGAAGCAGAGACGAGAACTTGACCTAGCACTCGATCGAAGGAGCTACCGATAGAAGTCGAATCAGGCGAATCAGGCGAATCAGGCAGCAAAAGGAAGGAGGAGATAGTCGAATCGAAGTCGCTCTGGTTGAAATCTGGATCAGAATCAGGGTTTTGGCTGGGAGAGGAAACATCATGGCGAGGTCGCTTAGGGTTTGGAGTATCCATGAACAAGTAACGTTTTAGTTAACAGGAGAGCGAGTTTGGCACGTGTTGCAGAGTTATTTATATGTTATCCCACTTTTGTAAAATTTTCTGGATTATTTTGGATTTAATTTATGGCTTTTTATTAATAAACATCCATTATTGTTTTAATCTTTAAATCATCAAAAAATCGTATCATAATTTAACCGACAATGTCACATTTTTCTAACTCGTTTAATAATTTCGTATGTTTGTGTGCACAGTTCAAACAAATAATATCGAGGAAAAAGAAACGAAGAGCTTCCCGTGGAACTAGCTCAATAATAAAAACTGACGATTGAACAAACAATCATAACAAATACTCTTCATGAAAGCCCATACCCACATCCTCATCTGACTCATCCTCATCCGTTCCATCTTCCGAGTCATCATCCGAATCATCATCATCATCATCATCATCCACTTCATCGTCCTCAGCTTCCATCATCTCTATCACCCTCAACTCTTCGTCATCGTAAAGCTTTTTTGAACTGAAATTTACAGACACATTTTGATTTCAATTTCTTGTGAATCAAATGATTATATTTAAAGCCTGTTTCATAGTAATCGATGAAAACCTTGTCATTAGAAATTCTGCGACAAATGTGACATCTGATTTTTCTTCTTTCAGCCTCTCCAGTGGAAAACTACAAGATAGGGAATAAGCAACTAATTAGTACGTTTCTAAGTCATAAACTGTTAACTATCTAAATAAAAGAATAGAAAATGAAAGATCAATCGGTTACGTTGGTTTGTTACATCTCTTGCCCCTCACTGAAGAAACTAAGCCGCGGTTACTTGAAACATCCTATTAAAGAGTAAATGAACCAAGAAAAAGAAGCCGATTAAGAGTAAACCACGTTATTTATACACCTTGTATTTACAGAATTTGGCATAATTCCATAAGAACTTACAATGTGCCGAATGGATTTGAAGTTCCCTGCGAGTATCGAGTTACAGAATTCCAACACCTCTTTCTGAAATATCAAGGTCAGTCATCAGTGAGTATCAGACCAATAGTGAAGAAACAACCAAAAACTTGTTCATGCTAAATCTTTTACCTCCTGTAGTTTAGGACAGTTACGTAATATTAGAGTCTTGAGTGGAGGATCTTTGCAGCTAAGTCCCAACTCCCTACCAACAATAATTTCTTGCTATGTGAGATTTTGCTAATAAAAAGACCTAAAGCGGAAAGTTTGCTCTTTAACATTTTGGTATTTTTACCTCAAAAAACGACCTTTGAATGTAGGTGATCTGGCCAAATTCAGGTACTTCAGTTTACGAGAACTCTGCAAATAACATCCAAATTATTTTTTTAGGTTTTGTAAAAATCATAGATTAGTTGGTACCAAATGAAGAGAGAAGACGCACCAGAAAAGAAAAAAAAATGGATTCATACCTCAACAAGATTTCGGGCCCATTCATCGGTTAGTCCAAAACGTATGAGCGTTAGAGAAGTTAAGTTGGGACAGTTGGCCACAAAGTCTATCAATGATGATCCTGTTTTAGTCTCTAACGTACCTGTCACACGATAGGTGAGCTTGAGCAAACTTGGAAGTAACAAAAGGAAAGCTTCACAGTGGAAAAGATTTACGTGGATAACCATAGGTCTCTAAGAACAGGTGTTCTATTAAGCGGCATTTTATTGTTAGCGAGTTAAATAGCTCCTCAGTAAGGTTATACCTGTCACATAAAACACGTAATAATAAAACATGAGAAAATGTTGTCTACGGAACTAGCAGAACTGAAAGTGGGCAGACATTAAAGAAAGCATAGAAGATGACAAAATGAAACCTCTGGACATAGAAATGGAAAAATTGGTGAAATTAAAAATAAACAAGCTACAACTTACAATCCAACAATCCTCAGATCAGTAATATTTGGACAAACTGACAACGCATCGCATAAGGACCTGTATTTTATCGGTCTGAGATTGTAAAGCCGAAGGCTTCTCAAGCGACTCCTAGTTGAATGAAGAAAGAAAATACCAAGTTAGAAGAATAAGTGCACATGATATAGAACAACATTTTCTCAGAATACAAATCAGTGAAACCATTTTCTCTGTATGTTAGCGGTGATAGAGATTCTGAATCACTTTCAAATGCACAATCAAAGGACAAGATTTTAAGATATAAATAATAGGATTTTCTCTAGATTGATCTCAGGCTTAATTCTTGGTTTCGAGCTTTTTCCACCTACGGCATTAGCCATAACCAAATGAGTTTCAAAAATTAAGTGGGGTATGATAATATTGTCTTGGGATGTTTTTCCTGTTCTAGTTCTTTCCTATCTATAAAAACTATAACCTTATTTCTACATGTTCGATTCACAATCTTAACTCCATTAGGTAAGTTTAGACTGGGCTAAGGCAGGTAACTATAACAAGTTTGATATTGAAATTTAAAACTGATCGAAGCCAATACCCAAGAAAACCATGATTATAGGCTAGTGTAGAAAGACAAGATCCGCTAAGCAAAGGCGTGGCAGAATCAGATCCAGCTGCGCGAACAACACGACCAATTTTGAGGGATCTGCATCAACAAACAAAACCCTGAGAAATGTTTACAGAAACCAAGAATAAGAGATATACGCAGATTGTTCTTCCATCTCATTATTGGACTCAGTAGGTGCTTTACATACTAGCTAACAAGAAGAGAATGCAAAGCACATTGTTTTGATTGTTTGAAGACACAAAAATTGAACCTGAGTTCTCTTCCAGCCCGATTAATCACAGTAGACACAATTCCTTTATCAGCATATCTAGCAGCCGTTGTGAGGTCGATGTGGGAGTAACATACACGGTCAATTGCACATTTGTTGAACATGGTGCAGCACACAGATGCTTGCATCAGAGACTTTGTATCAAGCATCGAAAACACCTGAATAAATCCCATTTTTAAACACAAAAATGAGAAATCACTCAAGACAACAACAACATATATATATATATATCCTAAATTGCTTAGATGAACCAAAACCTAAAACATTGCCTCTACATTCCAATAAACGCAGGAACAAAGAGAGAGCACAATTTTTTGCCAGAAAGTTTCGGATTTGTTTGTTTTATTAACCTTGATGGTGAGTTCTGGGGGTAGGAACCAGGAATTGGAATTGTGAACAGAAGCTCGTTTTCGGAAGCATCGTTTAGTGGAATCGAGGAGGAGAGAGGCGAGTTCGAGAGTACGATCGACGAGACGATCCTGAACGGATTCATCAACGGAAGCGGAGGCGAGAGCTTTGTCGAGGACTCGATCGAAGGAGGAGCTAATGGAGGTCGGAGAGGAATCGGGAAACGAAAGGAGCGATGAGATAATCGAATCGGCGTAGCTCTGATTGGAGCCAGGAACCGAACGGACCGAGTTAGGGATTTGAGTGGGAGGATTTGGTGAATCCATGGAAGTGGAACAGAACGTTGAAAGAGTCTTTCTCTTCTCTATCGTTTTGCCTAATAATACTTGCTAAATACCTTTTTTTTTTTTTTTTTT
>NC_025692.1:21501466-21517174 GCF_000633955.1 Camelina sativa | reverse complement strand
GAATTGGAATTGTGAACAGAAGCTCGTTTTCGGAAGCATCGTTTAGTGGAATCGAGGAGGAGAGAGGCGAGTTCGAGAGTACGATCGACGAGACGATCCTGAACGGATTCATCAACGGAAGCGGAGGCGAGAGCTTTGTCGAGGACTCGATCGAAGGAGGAGCTAATGGAGGTCGGAGAGGAATCGGGAAACGAAAGGAGCGATGAGATAATCGAATCGGCGTAGCTCTGATTGGAGCCAGGAACCGAACGGACCGAGTTAGGGATTTGAGTGGGAGGATTTGGTGAATCCATGGAAGTGGAACAGAACGTTGAAAGAGTCTTTCTCTTCTCTATCGTTTTGCCTAATAATACTTGCTAAATACCTTTTTTTTTTTTTTTTTTTAAGTAAAAGGAAGTGCACAACATAGTTTTTATAGATTTTATATTTTTAATAAATGGTTACAAATAAGCTATAGATAGATTATAAATTAATTCATATATTAGTGGTTACACCAAAATATTCCAAATTAATAATTGATAGATTAATGGTAACAAATAACATTATGGATATTCCAAATTGTATTTTGGGAAGATTTTAATCTTATATCAAGTTGTTTCCAAAGATCTTTAAACATAATATTACAAATTTACTTTCCACAGATTTTATTGATAAACCACAACGTTCAACGAATTGATTTTTTATTTATATTATAATTTTAAGACTTATATACTCTAGCACCGGTTAAATTTTTATATACTCTATCACAGAACATGTTGGACACACTCTAGCACGGATTAATAATTTTATTTACTCTAGCACGGATTAAAATTAACAATATAAGACTTACATAATAGATTTACATTCCATGAATGATAATTTACCATAAAAATTATTTGCATGAGTTGCATCCAAATAATATTATAAACAATTACATATATAATGTTTTAAAAATAATGAAATGTATTTCAATCCGTGTTGTAGCACCGGTCCAAATCTAGTTACTTATTAAATTAAAATCCATACTAATGGCTACGGCTCCTAAACCTCCGGTCCGAGTTTTGTTGTTATTTTTATTTTTTATTTTTTCACTTTTTAAAAAATGGGATAACAAATTACAAATGTGAATCTTTCCATAATTGATTTTTTTGTGTTTGTTTATGATTTTGCCATGTATATGTATATAAAAAAAGAACATTCTAGTTTTCAATTCGTAACATTTAAGTTGGCAAGGCAGCTTTAATTCCTCAAGTGTGTGTTGATTATGCATTGTTACCATCTATATTTCTTGGGAAGCACAGAATTGATAGTTTTATTCCTTTGACCAGATGGGTATTGGCCCATTGCTTACGGCCCATTTGCAAATCTGGGGGACCCTACCCGTGGGATACTCTCTCTCCAGAGATTAGTCTCGGACCCCTCCATAGGTCTGGGGATTTATTCTGATTTAACAAAAAAAAAACATCTATATTTATTGTTTTAGCTTAATTTTACATAGTAAACCAATTTACAAATGCTAAAATTGAGAGATTTTCTAGTCATTTTTCTGGTTGTCGTAAGTTTATGTTTAATAATTATGTCAAAATTAAAGATTTATCTATAAATTTAGAATTCAAATTTATGCAGAATAATATAAATAATTTGTTAGAAATGTCTTTTTCGAGATACTTTTTTCAAAAATATATTTTTTGAAATATTTTTGTTTTTGCCATTTTTGACACAATTACAATATGTTAAATTAATGTTTAGAATATTTTTTAGGATTGAGTTCTTAGTATATAGTTTTACAGGGTTAGAATTTAATATTTGGGATTTAGGGTTTAAAATTTAGTTATTTTGTATATTAAAAAATGGTATTTTTGAAAATGAACAGTATTTTGAAAAAATGAAAATGCCCCGATAATATATATGTGTGTGATTATATCTTAATTTAGTTTATTGTTTAAATTATTGTTTGCTTGAAAAAAAAAATTATGGACTATATTTGCAAAAAAAAATTAAAACCATCAAATATTGTGTACACGTGTATTTATGTTACTAATCTTCTCTATAATGGATCCAAATTAATCCAACATTTCAGATAAATATAGCAGAGATTACCAGTTTTAGCAAATAAGAATACGAGTTAGCTATACCTAGATCAAACGTATCTGAAATTACATGTTTGGATAACAATTTTTAATTTTTTTTTTTTTTTTTTGTATTTTTAGAAATTACTTAAACATCCAAATGTATATATAATGATCTAAAACAATTATACAACACCACATATATTGCTTTTTCAAGTTTGATATCAACTTTTATTTTTTTTTTATCTGGATTCCGAACTGAATCTCATATTTGTTTATTAATTTGAGTGTAAAAAAAAAATTGTTGGAAAACACTAGATTACCAATATTTTTGTGGAAAAAAAAGTGTCTCTAATGGCTAAGATTATATCCACATCAAAGGAAAATATTGGTAATCTCTAATATTTTCTGAAAAGTTTTATAAAACACAAGAAGAGACTACCAATAGTTTTTTAGGATTTAGAACCTATATAACAATTTTACATATATTAAGTTCTTAAAAAGTCGACTAAATTACGAAAAGCAAACGACAATGTTTTTTGAACAGACTTTTTTGAGTGCCGACAAAAAGCAAATAGGAAGGCAGAGAAGATAACTATTAATTTATCTTGGTCGACAAGCATGTTTGACTATTCTCATTTTCTTGATGCCCAAACATATCTATCTGGTATGCTCCTCAAACTCAAATCCTATATATATATATACAAGTCATTGTAAGTTCCTCAATTCATCAAGTCTCAAGTCAAAATAAGAAGCAAACATGAAGAATGAAGGTCGTCAGCAAGGCGTCATAAGGACGGGAATGATTCATCCGCGGGGCTTTCATCCGCGACCCACAAACCCACCACCAGCTAATGGAGTCAAAGTGTCATCATCTACTACCAGCCAGTCAAACATCATCGGAGAAAGTGAGCGGTCCAAGTACAGTAATTGCCACGTGTCGCCGGCTATCAAGTCTGGCCACAAATCTAAAGATCGCCGCAAGTCACAACCGACAAGTTGGTGGAGTGATGAGAAGCTAGATCGGCTCATCGGGTCAGACTCTTCGTCCGCTCAGGATATTTTGGATACATTATGCGATGAAGAAGATGATGAGCATTAATTATCGTCGTGGCTAGTCGAGATGTATGAAAGATTATTGTTTTTTTTTTTTTTTTTTAATATATGCATTTTATTATATGTTTGAACTTTTGATAAACAATGATAATAATTATGGGAAGAAAATGTAATACTTTTGTGTCAATGCAAATTTGAGTTGGAAATGATAATAGATGTAATTATTTCGCAAACTAACAATGGATTTGATGAAATTGATTTTCAAATATATAAACACATGTGTGATCTACATCAGAAGTTAACAATCAATCAGTTACTTTGATTTGTAACATGTAAGGTGACAGATTCATGTACTACTAAGTTAAGGAAAAGGTTACCCAATTTGCTTACATCAATGGTGAAATCAGGCAGGATACATCAATTGACAACACTTCCTTCACCTTTTGCCAAACGAAGACAGGATCCATTTCCTAATTGGTCAATAGTTATATCGAATCAAGATGAAATGAAATCATCATCACTTTACCAGTAGTCTCCACAAGAGCATGAACCATCCTTAAAATGGTGGAACCTGTTATTATCCCTCAGAATAATCAATCTCCCTGTGATTTTCGCCATATACTTGATGGCATTGTGACAATCCTCACACACGCGCAGATTCTTTATCACACGGATCGGTCTCCCTGAAGGCACATGCATTATTCCATACGCTACAGCCAGTCTCTCGCTATGGTACCGAACCATACGCTCCTTCTCTTCTTCTTCCACATCATGAAGAACCACACTCGTTTTTGAAACATACCCTGCTTTCTTGATTCTCAACTCAAGATCCTCCAAAAACACATAGATCTTGTCTTTCTCAGGATGAAACTCATCCCCAACCGAGAAAGTATGCGTTTTGTTCTGAATCTCAATCCAACTGTACCCTGGAACTTTCTTCACCCCTTTATCCCGCATTCTCACTCGTAGTTTACCTACATCTCCCCATCGACCCGAAGAAGCGTATAGATTAGAGAGAAGAACATACATACCGGAATTTTCAGGCTCCATTGCAAAAATCTTATCTGCAGCTGTTTCAGCTAGCTCTGTGTTTCCATGGACTCTGCTTGCACCGAGTAGAGTTCCCCAAATAGCAGCATCTGGTTCAAAGGGCATGTTCTTCATTAGATTTTGAGCTTCGTCTAGAAGCCCAGCTCGACCTAGAAGATCGACCATGCAAGCATAGTGTTGCGAGTTAGGTGTTACGCCGTAGTCTTGAGTCATCGTATAGAAATATTGCCTGCCTTTTTCAACAAGTCCTGTGTGACTGCACGCAGATAATACCGCAACCAAGGTAGCATCATCTGGCTTCAGTCTTTCTCTCTTCATCGCCTCAAAGAACCTTAAAGCCTCTTCTCCGAACCCGTGCCTTGAATAACCTGCAATCATTGTGTTCCAAGAGACAATGTCCTTCCCATCCATTTCCTTAAACAAGTCATACGCTTCTTCTATGCTTCCACATTTGCAATACATCAACAAAAGTGCATTCCCAACAAAGCAGCCAGTCTCATACCCACCTTTAACCAATCGTCCATGCAATTGCTTCCCGAGCTCAAGAGCAACAACGTCTGCACATGTGCTTAGAGCAGATGAAAACGAAGAGCGATTCAGTCTACCTCCCTCTCTCTCCATTTGTACAAACAAACCCAGAGCTTCATAGCTATGTCCGCTTTGCGAATACCCTGCAATCATAGCTGCCCAAGAGACCGGATCTCTCTTTGGCATTTTATCAAAAAAGTNTGTTTCCATGGACTCTGCTTGCACCGAGTAGAGTTCCCCAAATAGCAGCATCTGGTTCAAAGGGCATGTTCTTCATTAGATTTTGAGCTTCGTCTAGAAGCCCAGCTCGACCTAGAAGATCGACCATGCAAGCATAGTGTTGCGAGTTAGGTGTTACGCCGTAGTCTTGAGTCATCGTATAGAAATATTGCCTGCCTTTTTCAACAAGTCCTGTGTGACTGCACGCAGATAATACCGCAACCAAGGTAGCATCATCTGGCTTCAGTCTTTCTCTCTTCATCGCCTCAAAGAACCTTAAAGCCTCTTCTCCGAACCCGTGCCTTGAATAACCTGCAATCATTGTGTTCCAAGAGACAATGTCCTTCCCATCCATTTCCTTAAACAAGTCATACGCTTCTTCTATGCTTCCACATTTGCAATACATCAACAAAAGTGCATTCCCAACAAAGCAGCCAGTCTCATACCCACCTTTAACCAATCGTCCATGCAATTGCTTCCCGAGCTCAAGAGCAACAACGTCTGCACATGTGCTTAGAGCAGATGAAAACGAAGAGCGATTCAGTCTACCTCCCTCTCTCTCCATTTGTACAAACAAACCCAGAGCTTCATAGCTATGTCCGCTTTGCGAATACCCTGCAATCATAGCTGCCCAAGAGACCGGATCTCTCTTTGGCATTTTATCAAAAAAGTTTTTAGCTTCAGAAAGTTTTCCACACTGAGCATATCCAGTAATCATTGTGTTCCATGTACTAACGTTTCTACAAGGCATAACATCAAACAGTTCCTTTGCCATCTCCATTCTCTCGCCCTGCACATATCCTGCAAGCATGGCATTCCATGACACTTCGTTTCTCTCTGGCATCTTGTCGAATAATTCTCTAGCTTCTTCCACCATTCGGTTTTGTATATATCCTGACACCATTGCCGTCCATGTAAAGACATCTTGAACAGGAGACTCATCAAATAGTTGTCTCGCCTCATCTATTTTCCCATTCTGTGCATAACCAGTAATGATCGTATTCCAAGAGACCACATCCCTCACCTTCATACTATCAAAAAACTGTCTTGCCTCAACAATCTGTTTCTTCTTAACAAACCCACCAAGCAAACAGTTCCACGAAACTAATGCCCAATTATTCTTCCTTGACTCAAACAACATACAAGCTTCCTTCATTTTACTGTTCTGAACATAAGCAGAGAGCAGAGCATTCCAAGATACGTCGTTCTTCTCAGGCATTCGATCAAAAACCTTTCTTGCATCATCAACACACCCGTTCTGAGCGTATCCCGACAACATTGTATTCCAAGAACAAACATCCCTCTCAGGCATTCTCTCAAACAACTCCCTTGCTTTCCCAAGATTCCTGTTCCTAACATACCCTTTGATCATCACATTCCATGAGACTAAATCTCGTTCAGGCATTTCGTCGAACAACATCCGGGCGCGTTCAAACTCGCCATTTCTCAAATACCCAGAGATCATGGCGTTATAAGAAACGGAGCTCCACCTGGGCATACGGTTAAAGACTCGAAGCGCTTCGCTGCACCTTCCCGTACGCATGTAGCTGCTTATAGCTACGTTCCACTCCTTAATATCCGAGTCTCCAGATTTAGTGGGAGGTTTGCTCTGCGGTGGTTTCTGGATTTGGGTTTGAGTACTTCTCGATGCAATGTTTGCGATGCATCTTCTTCTTTCGAGTCCATTCAAGTATGTACGTTGCTGCTGAGTTCGCCATGAAAGAGCGCGATATAACTGAATTTGCATCTTTGAAGATCGTCGTCTCAGTGGATTTACCACACAACAAAAGTTTTAATACTATTGGTTTAAAGTTATAAAAAAAATTACTGCCAAAAAAATTATATGCCTTAACAAATAAGCGATTCAATTGAGACTAATCATTCTAGGGTTTGATGTATGTATATGGATTAAATTAGATTGTTTAATGTCCGTGATTACTGCAAAAATTAAGATGAGATTGAGAAATTGCAAAACCTTCTCCACAAGTCCAAACTCACATATGCATTTTTTTTGTAGCTAAAATAGTAGTCAAGGCATATAAGATACATTATTACAACACAATAGCATACAATTATATAGAGTCAAAAAAGACTTTGCTGCTGTCTACCGCGGACGCAAGTTATACACTCTTCTAGTCATCGTCGAAGAAGTAATATCCGGTTTGTTCTTGATCACTTGTGGGGTTTTGAAATCAGCATCTCCAAGATTTTTATCATCATCAGTTATATCTGTATCGACCCAAGATGTCCAGTCTACTTCGCTCTCTGTATCTTCTTCATCCCACGACATCTCTCTCTTGCTTAGAATGTTATTAACTTTGTCAACTAATCCTAACAGGATCTGGTGGTTTAGTACGTCATAGTCCCTGCAAATTCAGATAAGAGTGTAATAAGATCAGCTTCTGAGTTTTTGTTTATTCAAAACATATCATGTGTTTTCTTTAGGATTTTAATTAGTCATACCTGTATGTGAAAACAGAATGAAGAAGCTGAGCTGACGCAAGAACAGCGAATAGACACCTCAAAATGTTTATAATCCATGCTTGACGTTCTGCATCATTCACGTAGCGTAAACTTGCCACTTCTAATGCTAAGGTAACGCACATACCTGCATCAGCGAAATGGTAAAGGTCTGTTAAAACGAATGTATTCCACTTTTATAAATATAGTATTAGGATAGAGATTTGGAATATGATACTTACCAATGTAAAGCCTTGGCCTTATGATATAAGTTTGTTTTGTACTTGTAAACATGTAGATGACAAAGATGGACAAGAAGTAGATGACGAAGGCTTTTATCACTCGGGACTCGAGAAGCATCGCATTGTGCAAAGCAAACAACTTATCCAAAGCCACAAACATGTTCGCCTGTTTTGCCTCAAACGCTACCTGAAAAAAATAAATAAATAGATTGTTAAAAATAAAAGATTGATTTATGTGCTTGAAGTATTGTGTAAAGGTTTAGAGGACTGACCTGAGCTTCCAACATTGATTTTGAATTTTCATACAGATGATCATGAACCTCCTGAAGCTTTTCTTGCCGCTTTGCAAGATCTTCCTGTTGCTCCTGACTAAATTCCTTTAACCGTTGCAATGTATTCCTACAAAGTTGCAGCAAAAGTTAGAAAAAAAAAAGTCTTGCCTTTGAACTTAAAAGTGCTCTAATGTAACTGAAACTTACCTACTCTCTTGCAGTGCCTCAGACTGAAACCGGGTAAGAAACTGGATACCGTCAAGGGCCACAGATTGGCCATCTAAAAGCATCTGTTGTTTATCCAACGAGCTATCAGCCTTAACTCCAATGTCATCAGTTTTACTCTGCAAATCATTCATTCTAGTTGATAGGTTATCTCCGAGTACACTTATTTCCCCTTCAATCTGCTTTGTATCGCTTTTCAACTTATCAACTCCTTCCTGGATGTTAGTATAGGCATCACTGAACATCTCCATTCCATCTTTCAAGGTTTCTTTCATCTTCACTTGACCGTCCATTAACTCCATCTGTGATTCTGCAATACTCTTTTGTTCTTGATATATTTCTGCAGTTTGTTGAGACAGTCCACTCATACGAGTTTCTATGGTGTTTGTCACATGAGCCACGTTTTGAACCCGAGCATCTATTGACCCTAGAGAATCATGAATCAAGCTCGAGCTCTGTATTAAAGAATCAGATTTACTCTCCAAGATATCCAATTTATCTTCTGTATGCTGAGCTGAACTCTTCAGCTCATTCACAAGTCTCTCTATCTCGTTCTTGAACGCGTAACTCCTGCCATACAAAAAAATAAAATAAGAAATAAGCAACTTAATAAATCCAATTCGCAAATCAAAAGTAAAAAATTCTCATGTTTGAGAGAGTCAATCTTACTGTAATTGTTGGCAGATGGTGTTGGTCTCAAGCATGAACTCGAGATAGATCTTATGCTCATGATCATCAAGCTTCTTGAGGCAACTCATCATTGTTGAATCATCACTACAAGTTGGAAAAGCAGGTCTTCCAGAGTCTTTAAGAAAGCAATCGCTTAAATGCCAAGCAAACCTCTTTCTCTTTTCTTCTGTGGCAATTGTCTCTTTGCAGCCAGAGAAGAGGTATCTATAAGCATTTTGCCAGCAACTGTTTGGACCAACAAGCTTGTTTTTAGCGTCTTCAAGGACACGAACCGCCTTCTGGTCACTGAAAACTTCAATGGAGAACTCGGGGTTGGATCTACGATGAGACGACCGGGAATAAGAAGAAGAGTCAGTGTTTTCCGATGAAGAAGAAGAGAACCATCCCCAACTGTGGCATGTTAATGGAGAATCTATAAGTAAGACCAATAAAAACAGAAGAAAACTTCTGCTCAAACGATCCATTTAATCGAGTTTTTATTTGGTCTCTTCTGATCTTCTTCTTCTGAAGGAGATGTGTGATGATCGATCACCTACAAAATAACAAAGGAGAGAGAAGATTATTACGTTACAAGAGTTGTGAATATATATATAACAAAAACTTGGAGCGCAAGAAAAGGAAACCCCTTGAACTTCCCAATAGATAAATGGAAATTTATCTTTTTTAACGAATCAAATTGCAAATTAAAAAAGAAGAAAATAAAAGACATTTAAAATCTTCGTTAAAGTATTTCAGAAAAAAAATCTTTCTAAAATAAGGAAGTAAATCACATGACCAAGGTCAAATTCAGAGTCGATATTAGGAGAGAAAGAAAAAAAAAACACAATGGATGAACACAAAAAAATCTAAAAATAGTTATGTTACTTTGAATAAGAGAAGACTCTCAACCTCTTTGTCACTCGATTTCATAACAGAGACGTGGCAAAACAAATCAAGTACCAAAATAAACACGAAACGTAACAGATACTAGAACCTTACATGATTCTAAACAGTTTAGCAAGTAATTAAAGGATTAGAGACTAAAACCAATGCTTACCAGAAAACAGAAGAATTTGCAGAATTTATTTTTTTTGTTTTGTTGAAGTCGGTGATTAGGATGAAAGTGAGAAAAAGGGATATTAAAAAGGTAACATGAACAGGTTCTTTTGACAAAAAAGATGTAAACGTTTCGCGAACGTTTGGTTTACTTCCCGGTTTGATTTTCATTTAATCCGGTTCGGTTTAATTTGGATCTTGGGTTTGAGTACTTCTCTTCGACGAGTGAAAATTCGATGCAATGTTTGCGATGCATCTTCTTCTTTTGAGTCCATTCAAGTATGTACGTTGCTGCTGAGTTAGCCATGAAAGAGCGCGATATAACTGAATTTGCATTTCTGAAGATCGTCGTCTCAGTGGATTTACCACACAACAAAAGTTTTAATACTACTCGTCTATTGGTTTAAAGTTATAAAAATAAATTACTGCCTAAAAATATTGTCTTCAGCAAAAAATAAAAGACTAGACAATTAATTATCACAACTTCACAAGTCACACTTCAGTCTTCATCGTCGTCAGTTCCACTGCTAGAGGAAGAATCTCCTAAGCTGAATTTTACAAACGACAAATCATTTAACTTCAATTCCTAATATATTGTTTTAAAAGCCTAACAACAAATTGATGATGATGATGATGATGATGATGATGATGATCCTGCTGCTGGTGGTGTTCTAAATTCTGCCACAAAAGTGATCCCTGGTCTTTCTTCATTCAGCTTTTCCAGAGGAAACCTACAACACACAATAATGGCCATATAAACCGGTACGTCACTAACCGAGTTATTTTTATTACTGTTTGTTAAATGGTAAACAATGTAAAAAAAATTAGTTACACTGGTTTGCTACATGGCTTGTTGCCATAAATCAATCCGGCTTCATTTGAAACGTCCTATTGAAGAAAAAGAGTATGGGTAAACCAGCAGTATTTTTACCAAAACAAGTAAAGTACTAGTTATTACGAACTTACAATGTGTCGAATGAATCTGAAGTTTCCTATGAGTAACGAGTTCAAAAACAGGCAAACATCTCTCTGAATATGTGTAACTCAAACGAGTCAAATATTAGTGACATTAATATGAGATGCAACAACAAAAGAAAAACTGTATTATGTTTAAATTCCTTTACCTCCTCTAGAGAATTGCAATCTCGCAATATCAGAGTCTCGAGCAGAGAGTCTATGCAGTCATCACGGCTTACATCCCTACCCATCAGAAAATAAAACTCTCCGCCATAAGAAATTTTGCTAACAGAGAACAATACTTAGTAGGATATCATCATCAATATGTTTGCTCAGCAAACATCAACCTCAAAAGAGTCCTGTGGTTATCTTTGTTCTGGATAGGTTCAGGTACTTAAGCTTACGCAAACCCTGCAAAAAGCATCCAATATTTTTGTAAAAGATTTCGACAGCACCAAATGAAAATAGAAGAAATACCACAAAACCAAAAGAGCCATACCTTAATAAGGAGGTAGGCGTTTCTATCGCTTAGGTCAAAACCTATAAGTGATAGTGAAGTCATATTGGAGCAGTTTCTTTCAAAGGACAAACCACATATACGGTACGGTTTAACTGACACACATTAGGGTCAGCTTAAGCAATCATGAAAGGAAAACAAAAGCAAAGCATCACAGTGGAAAAACTTTACCATATCCAAACTCTTTCTCTAAGAACAGATGCTGACATTTTCTTGAATCGGGATTTCATGAAGACACAAAAATCTCTCTGACCTGAGTTCTTTTCCAGCATTAAGGATCATACTACACACAACACTAGTTCTAACATCTACCACACTACACTTGTCAAGTCAATGTGGGAGTAACAAAAAGAGTCGCTTTCGGGAAAATATATTGGTGGAATCTTGAAGAAGGGAGTGCTCGATCAGTGAGAAGATCTTGAACGGAGTCATCGCCGGAAGCTTCGAACAATTTCTCAACCGCTCGGTCGAAGGAGGAGCCGATGGAGAGCGGCGAGGATAACGAAGGCAAATCCGGCAACGAGAGGAACGAGGAGATCATCAGATCGACGTGGCTCTGTTCGAAACCGGGGACATTGGGGAGAGAATTAGGGTTTGGGTTTTGGATTTTGCAAAGTCGCTTGCTGGGGTTTTGAGAAGGTTCCATCACAGAGACAAGAAGACAACTTTCGAAATTAGAAGAATTTAGACTATCTTTCAATTTAATTACACCAAATACTAAAAAAACGCAGCGTTTTAAGAAATAGACATAAAAACGCAAAGTTTTAAGAAATAGAAGTAAAACGCTACGTTTTGGGAAAACAGAGTGCTTTGGGGTTGAGAGTTTCTTTGGCAGAGCAGAGGAGAGAATGAAACAATTTTGACTTGGCGGAGGAGAATATAAACATAAGAGTCCAAAACCCGCATAGTGGTCTCAAACTTAGTTATTAGAGCATGTCCACATTATCGTTTTAAGACTTAAAAAGTGGTTTCAAAAGTTACATGTAAGAACTAAGTAACGATCTGTTTGGCACTTTCATCAATGGTCATGAACGTGGTGACGTTGATGCCAGGGTGAGGGTTACGTAGTATGGAACCGTAGTCGGACTCTTCGCAAGGGGTGAGATCGAAAATAGCGTTTGATGGGTCAAGGTCCTCCTCGTTGTCTGTCTTGAGCAGGAAGAGTGAGTGTGTGAGTGTCATGGCAGAAGTGTAGTTTACCTCCGGGAACGGGAGCTTCAACTCGAACATTTCTTCAGAGAAGTGTTGTCTCAGTAACCACCAGGGGGTACCGGTCTTCAGGTTCGTATCAACCACGTGAAAGTATAGTCCGAAGTGTCTAGCATATTCCACAGCTTGAGTGTACGCCTCAGGGTTCCAAACTTTGTTATTCGGAAGTCCGTACTGATGTCCTGTAGGAGGTAGAACTGGGACATAACGTGCCTTATGAGGGAGGTTAGTGATGTTGACAGCGCCGAGTTGTTGAATTGCAAAAGCAAATGGTGCAACGACCACAGGTAAGACGTCCGTGATTCCTTTTGGCCTTCTGAGATAAGCTGAAGTGTACCTGTCAGGGAATTCAGTAACTATAAGAGCACGTAGTTTGAGATAAGTGGCAACACATGCCCCAATAGCGAGTTGATTCGAAACTTGAGTGAGTCGATTGGTGTTGTTGCTGCTAAACTCTGTCTTCTTCGTCTGGAGTAGGTGAGTCATGGATTTGAAGATGGTGGAAACAATTCCATTGTAATATGCAGTCACGTTGAGGGTGACAGCAATCGGTTTCCGACAAGATCTGGCCCTATCAAAGAAAAACCCTAGTCTCCCTTCAGCTTTTAGTTCAGCAGCAAAATCTGCATTACCCACACATGTGTTGTTGGCCACATCCAATTGTGGGAAAGCTGAGGATGGCCATATAAACTGGTGCGTCATTAACCATGATTATTACTATTTCTCAAATGGTAAACAATCTAAAAATATTAGTTACCTTGGTTTGCATGATTTTCTGCCGTCATAATCTTAACCGGAAGTGGCGGTTGTAACTGGAACTGAGATCGTGGCAGCTTCGATCGATTTCGGGAAGAGTCCGTTTGAATGTAAGAGAACAGAAATCACTACTTCCTGGACAAATCCATTAGCATGACTACCAAAGTACCAAGTAGTGGCGAAGATTAGGAGGAAGACGAAACGATTCAGATTCTTGGAGATAATGAAAACATATGACGTTTGGGAGACCTCTCTGATTAATTAAACAAAAAAAACAAACATAGACTTGTATATATGTAAATGAGTAAATCAGAGGAGAGAATAAATGAATAAATGATACCATCGTGTATTATAGACCTTGGGTGAATTTAGTAAACTTGCAACCACATAGTGACTAGTGAGGGTCTCAAACTTTAGTTATCAGTATCCACATTGTCGTTTCCTAACTTAAAGTGGATTTATACAGTAGTACATGTTAGAAACAAACAGCTATCTGTTTTGGCACTTTTTCATCAATGGTTAAAGATGTTTCCAACTTCAGAACTCTCTCTCGTTAACAGCAAGTGCTCCTCGGCTATAGCAAAAACAACTGGGGATGAGGAACATATTCATGGTGAATGTAAGATCTGGTCTTTCAACTCTTCTAAGAAGATAAAAGGCCGAGACACTCAGACTATATAAGTCATACTCGCTTTGTCCATCTTCGTTTTCTCTTTAGTTAAAGCAACGGACAGGCTGACCCTATTCTGAATCACAGACCTCCTTCAGATTCCGTGTAAAATGCAGAATCAGAGCAGGAAGCTGCGATTATTACTGGAATAGAGATCGTCGCAGCAGATGAAGCAGTTTGAATGTTTCTTACTTTTGAAGTGATCGTGTTTCTTCGAGAATTATTAGAAAACGGATTACATGAATTCTTGGACAAATCCATTAGCATAACTACCAATTAATGGAGAAGATTAGGAGGAAGACAAACTATTTAGATTCTCGGAGAGAATGAAACAATATTTGACTTTTCGGAGACCTCTCTGGGTACGCCAAAAATAAATTATGAACTTATATAGAGTCCATGTCGTAGTCATGCTCATCCTCGCTGTTATTATTAGAACTCAAGGAGAGGCTATCGCTGCCAGTCTCAGAAGTCCAGGAAGAGGTGCCGTCGGGATATACCTCACCTGAGCTGAAATATTACAAAAACACACAACCATTTAGAAAAAAATCCAATTACTTTAGGTATTAAAAAATGAAAGCTTAATAAAGCTAGTTATTGATGAACCTTGATGATGATGATGATGATGATGATTGTGATTCAAATATTGCCACAACTGTGACATCTGGTCTCTGTTTTTTCAGCTCCTCGATAGGAAATCTACAACAAACAACAATATATATATATATATATGTGTGTGTGTGTGCGTAAAAACAAATCAATTATGAAAAAATTGAAATTGTGGACCAAAGAAAACTTTAACAAATAAGTCAGTTACCTTGGTCCAGAAGAACTACTGCCTTCATCAGAGACTAAACCTTGGTTGTTAGATACGTCCTATAGAAGAAAAAAAAAAAAGGCTTTAATTAAGATAATGAAATTTTACTTGTGTCATACGCAAATTTATGTAAAACTAGCAAATTTCCTATAAGAACTTACGATAAGTCGAATGGATTTGAAGTCTCCGTCCAGTAAAGAATTCAAAAACAGCAAAACTTCTCTCTGAATTCCAATGTGCGGTAAAAACTCATGACTGTGAATTTTAGAATGAAGTACAAAACTAAATAAATTTGTTGTGTTTTACCTCCTTTAGAGAATTGCAGTTGCACAATATTAGAGTCTCCAGTGGACTATCTTTGCAGCAAAGTCCCAAACCCCTACCACCAAAATCTTAAGCCATAAATAATTTGCTACCAACCCCTTAATAAAGATATCATTAACATTTACTCAAAAGACATGAACCTCAAAAAGCAACCACTGATTTCAGGCGATCTCGACAAATTAATGTGCTTCAGGTGACGAAAACCCTGTAAAAACATCACAAATATTATTATTTCGGGTTTGTAGAAATGTATTAGATGGTATCAAACGAAAAGAGCAGAAATAACAATAAAACCAGAGGAGCCATACCTTGATTAATTTTTGTGCTATTGCGTCATTTAGCCGAGAACATAGGAGTGATAGCGAAATTAAGTTGGGGAAATTATCCCCAAACTCTAACAAGCTTGAATCTGTTATACGGCCTATACTCCCAGTCACAAAGTAGGTAACTTTGAGCAAACACTCAAATGAAATACAAAGGAAAACTTCATAGCACAAACATTTACCTGCTGAATTATATATCTCTATGAACAGGTTCTCTATCAAGCGACAGTTTCTCGTGAGTAAACCTAACTGCTCTAGTGGATTTAACCCGCGTCCTGGAACACTAATTAATGCAAAAATATATATATAT
>NC_025692.1:21500257-21501233 GCF_000633955.1 Camelina sativa | reverse complement strand
CATAGAAGATGGCGCCTCGAGGAAAAATAAAACAAAGCAACAATGAAATGGAGAATTCCTGAAGTTCAGGGGATCCAAGCCAGCTTACAATCCAACAATCTTCAAATCAGTGACATTTAAACAGGCTGACAACACAGGAGATAAGGACTCGCCATCCATCATTCTGAGATGGTAAAGGTGTAGACTTCTCAAACAACCCCTAGTTGAATGGAAAAAGTTAGCATCACTCAATAGATGACACAGATGTTAATTAGACACCAACTATTCTATAAAACTGGTAAAATCCATTTTCTTTATCTAGGTGTTGCAGACAGCACAAATCATATTAATATAACAGATTTGATACATAACATAACATTCACTTGTATATATTGGTTATAACGCAGATACCCAGCAAAACCATGATTAAAGGTTAATGGGGTAAGACAGGATCTTGTGAGCAAAGATGTAGATCCAGCTGAGGGAGAAATAGAACCAAGTTTGAAGGATCTGCAAACATAAACGAAACCTGAGAGATGATTTCATAGATATATAGACCAAGCTCCACCACAATATAAGATAACCCAGGCAGAGGAAATTTCACCTGAGTTCTTTTCCTGCCCGATGGATCATTCTACACACAACTCCATTATCAACATGTTCGGCAGCGGTTGTTAGGTCGATGTGAGAGTAACATACACGATCCATGGCACACTTGTTGAACATCGTGCAGCATGCAGAAGCTTGCATGAGAGACTTTGTGTCAAGCATTGAAAATACCTGAATATGCATTAGAAAACATATTATGCGAGACATCACTCGAGAAAACACATTCCATGAACAAATTGTAATTTAAGCATTCTTAATTTATAACATCCATTATGAGATCAGGCGGGAAAATACATCCCTAAAACACTGTCTACAGATTCAACAAAGCGGGTGGAGAAATAGCGCAATACTTTCAGAAGTAGATACATGATATGAGAATGTTGGAATT
>NC_025692.1:21498674-21500081 GCF_000633955.1 Camelina sativa | reverse complement strand
TCCTGCCCGATGGATCATTCTACACACAACTCCATTATCAACATGTTCGGCAGCGGTTGTTAGGTCGATGTGAGAGTAACATACACGATCCATCGCACACTTGTTGAACATCGTGCAGCATGCAGAAGCTTGCATGAGAGACTTTGTGTCAAGCATTGAGAATACCTGAATATGCATTAGAAAACATATTATGCTAGACATCACTCGAGAAAACACATTCCTTGAACAAATTATAATTTAAGCATTCTTAATTTGTAACATCCATTATGAGATCAGGCGGGGAAATACATCCCCAAAACACTGTCTACAGATTCAACAAAGCGGGTAGAGAGATAGCGCAATACTTCCAAAAGTAGATACATGATATGAGAATGTTGGAATTGTTACCTTAATGGTTAGTTCAGGGAGGAGAGGCCACGATATGGAATTTTGGAGGGTGGCGCGTTTTCTGATGCAACGTTCTGTGGACTTGTAAAGAACCGATGCGAGTTGGAGAGTACGATCCAGGAAACGATCCTGCTCGAATTCATCATGGGAAGTTCCAGCTGCTGAGGGGATAACTTTATCAAGCACTCGATCAAAAGAGCATCCAATAGAGAGTGGTGAGGCGAACAAAGGCAAGTCCGACAATGAAAGGAAAGAAGAAATAGTCATATCGATGTTGCTTTGGTTGAAACCTTGAGCACTAGGGAGGGAACCAGGGTTTTCTAAGGAGGAAGTAACCGAAGGGGCATGGCAAGGTCGCTTGGGACTGGGAGCGTCCATGACACAGAACGCAGAAAAGGAATTTCTTAGAAAGGAGTGAATGCAAGACGAAAATCTTCAATCCAAAGGCTCAAATTTATGTCTGAGATTTCATGTCGAACGTGTCTCACTTTCACAGTAAATCTGCAACAAAGTCTTCATCCCTGAAGCAAAATCTACAAAACACCAGAAATGATAAAATACATGTCACCATCACCATTCACACCGAAAGACTAATGTTTGCTCAAAAGAGATGAAACTCAAGAAGCGATCACTGATACTGGCAGAAAGCCAAACAAGACTGAATAATCAAAATAAAATAAAAAAACTCGAAGCTCAAGCTATTATCTCAGAATCCGCGAATTTTCAGTTATTAGTCACAAACTTTGCACAGTCTGGATCTGATAAAGGGTTGTTCTTTATATGTCAGATATTAGGGATGCTTTCAAAATAAGGATACTTACAAGTTACAAGTAAACAATCTTCAGATCAGTGTAGGTCTGTAAGATATACGGACAAGTTAACCATTGGGGGCAGTTTATCTCTCCTCGATAATCTAAAATGGTGTCTGACTTCTCACGAGATTCCTAGTTGAACGAAACAAAGAAAAATAAGATCAGATGACAAGACAGATCCTCAAGCACACAAAAAAAAAAAAAAAAA